>NC_086446.1:42049299-42370065 GCF_028390025.1 Pseudophryne corroboree | reverse complement strand
GTATGCGTCGACACGCTGTCTTACCACACCTGTGTGGTGTTGACTGATCCCCAGTAATCGCTTGCCCAAGCACGGAATGGTAGCTGGCAGAAGGCGGAGCTTAGAGATGCTGGGTGCACCCAAAACAGCCAAATAACGGGGCTATGTTTGACATAACCCTGCAGGTCAGAGGATGAAGCGGTCGTCTTTAGGCAAAAGATGTTTATTCGCTCAAATAGTTTTAAAAAGAACTGTTCTCTAATTTTAGGGGCAACAGCAATACAGCTGATCACTGCAGACAGAAGATTCTATATACCACATAAAGCTTGCAGGACCATTTTTATACAGTAAAACCACACTGAATCTCATGGGGTAGTCCCACCTGAGTCTTTTCCATCCAATCAGGATATCTTACAAAATATAAATAAATTACATTTTAAAAGGATATAACTGCATAAAGCAATTTCCTCCTTCCTGTCACACAGACAAAGTTTGATGTCGTTTAAACTGCTTCCTTTACCACCTGGTAATTTACAATTCTCCTTTGATCACACAGATTCTTTAGTTTCTACAGTAGTGTCTGTATTTGTAACATATGGTACAGGAAAACAACTTATACAAAGTATAGAAATTGTTTCCCCCTGCCATTCACGTATCTGGAGTGAATATTCAGGAAATCAATGAAAACAAACTGATTTCTCCAATAGCATAGACACACCAAAAGAACACCTAGGGGTCATTTCACAGGAAGTGATGTAACCAAAGCATTGGTCATTTCACTCTTACACCTTCTCACAGGAACTGCAGAACCCAAGCACATTACCTGCGGTGCCCTGACCAACACATCAAAAGATCTGATCACACTAGGAGGTTACTGAGCATATGACTTCCTATGTGAGAGTGTACCATGACTTATCCTATAGTTACTAAGAGCATCTTGGATACAAATACATTCTAAAACGTGCAGTTTATAACTCTCCAACTACGCACAGCGCAGTGATATAACATAGACACATTTTTAAACACTCCGCTCCCGGCGCTGTTAGTACATTTGAATGGAGTGCCTAGCGCCCATTGTCTGTAAAATGGGGCCGTACATGGAGGAATAACCCCTTCAGTGCCGCTGACGCCATTGTCCCTGTGGCTGACGGGGTCTCCGACCACACTCTCCCTATATGATCTGTAGAGAAGCTGTGTGTCTTATACAGTGATATTCTGTTGTCCAGTCTTAAAGTAATCAGACATTACTAAAGTGTTATTTTGTTGTTATTCAGGGTGAGCACCTTTCTGATATGAAGGCCGAAGATATAGAGGGAGAAGAAGAGACGTATGTGACTGATATGAAGGCCGAAGATATAGAGGGAGAAGAAGAGACGTATGTGACTGATATGAAGGCAGAAGATATAGAGGGAGAAGAGACGTATGTGACTGTTATGAAGGCAGAAGATATAGAGGGAGAAGAAGAGACGTATGTGTGGAGAGATCAGAAGTGTAAGGAAGAGGAAATCCCTACAGGTATCAGCACAGGTAATAATCCTTATTACAGAAAAGAGTCACATATCCTTGCTGCATCACTACAGAAGTCTCTTCCCCTACAACCTCCTCTGTCAGTACAGACTAATGAGGAAAATGTATCTGCTCAATGTGGGAGTCGGGTAACAACAGCCCCTATTATATTCCTGCTCTCTCCCTCACATCATGTAATTGTCTTACCAGCCCAGAGATCTGGCCAGTCTCCTCCCCACACTCTCTGGTGTATCTCATACATCAGGAGCCATCATCCCCTATTGTACTCCTGCTCTCCCCCTCACATCATGTCACTGTGTGTTACCAGCCCAGAGATCTGACCAGTCTCCTCCCCACACTATCTGGTGTATCTCATACATCAGGAGCCATCAGCCCCTATTATACTCCTGCTCTCCCCCTCACATCATGTCACTGTGTGTTACCAGCCCAGAGACCTGATCAGTCTCCTCCCCACACTCTCTGGTGTATCTCATACAACAGTAATTAGGTTGTCACTATAATGATTGACTTATTGGCTTAATTTACTAGCATAAGTCTGGTGGGACTATTCTACCTGGGGATGACCAGATTACCATATAGAGGCTGCTGTTGCAACATACGTATCCACCTGGAGCACTTTGTGTAGTGTGAAAGCAGATGTTGGTAGTTCAGCCCACAAGTGTCTGGTATGTATGTGTGGGGGCAGTCTGGATAGATATTGTGGTTTAGCAATGTCACTAGCTGAAGAGACTTTCCTGTTCTGTAATGCTGGCCTTTGTACATTACATAACAGAGTCTGCATTATGTGGGGGAGAGATAATCATTGTTGATGTGCCATTTGCATGTCCCTGTGGCTGGGGCTATGACAGATGTGATTTTGGGAGCAGAAGACAATATGTAATCTGTTCTTCAAGAGTCTTACTTGATGTTGGTACACTTATAATTGTAATGATGTGGTCATAGTTTATAAGCTGAAATTTACCAACTAAACATTATTCATAATAGTGACACGGTGATGTAGTGGTGAGCAGTGTTGTCTCGCAGCATTAGTGATGAGTTCAGTTCCCAACCAATGTTTTATCTGTGTGGAGTTTGTATGTGTTTCCTGCAGCTCTGCAAAAATCATACTGGTAGGTTAATTGGCTTCTGACATATGAACCCTAGTGTGTCATGTGGAATGTAGATTGTTAGCTCCACTGGGGCAGGGAATAATGTGATTTTCTAGTTATTCTCTGTAGATCGGAGTAATATGTGTGCACTGTATATAGAACTGTGCATTATACTAGTTATATTATTTCCAGCAGATGGAGGCACAAGCAGGAATTCCTTGGAGGGAGATCTCATCTTGTCTGCAGATAGTAAAATAGAAGATAACACCACACAGGATTCTCCAGGAGACATCCCCATTACTCTAACTATACATCCAGTACCTCACAGTGCTGATACACTGATCAGTGCTGATACATCTGATCCCTCTAATCGCGATGACTATTCTTCCAATACCTCAGATTTTGTTACACATCATGCAGCTCATACATGTGATAAAATATTTCCATGCTCTGAGTGTGGGAAAAGTTTTGCACGCAAATCAAAACTTGTTATACATCAGAGAAGTCATACAGGTGAGCGACCATTTCCATGTTCTGAGTGTAGGAAATGTTTTCTGTGTAAATCAGATCTTGTGAGACATTACAGAAATCACACAGGTGAGAAACCATTTCCATGCTCTGAGTGTGGGAAAAGTTTTGTACTCAAGGGACAGCTTGTTAAACATCAGAAAATTCACACAGGTGAGAAACCATTTCCATGCTCTGAGTGTGGGAATGTTTTCTGTATAAATCAGAACTTGTTATACATCAGAGATGTCACACAGGCGAGAAACCGTTTCCATGCTCTGAGTGTGGGAATAGTTTTGCATTAAAATCACATCTTGTTAGACATCAGAAAATTCACAGAGGTGAGAAACCATATCCATGCTCTGAGTGTGGGAAATGTTTTATGTATAAATCAGAACTTGTTTTACATCAGAGATGTCACACAGGTGAGAAATCATTTCCATGCTCTGAGTGTGGGAAATGTTTTCTGTGTAAATCAGAACTTGTTAGACATCACAGAACTCACACAGGTGAGAAACCATTTTCATGCTCTGAGTGTGGGAAAAGTTTTGCATTAAAATCACAGCTTGTTAGACATCAGAGAAGTCACACAGGTGAGAATACATTTCCATGCTCTGAGTGTGGGAAATGTTTTCTGTGTAAATCAGAACTTGTTAAACATCACAGAACTCACACAGGTGAGAAACCATTTCCATGCTCTGAGTGTGGGAAAAGTTTTGCATTCAAATCACATCTTGTTGTACATCAGAAAAGTCACACAGGTGAGAAACCGTTTCCATGCTCTGAGTGTGGGAATAGTTTTGCATTCAAATCACATCTTGTTGTACATCAGAGAAGTCACACAGGTGAGAAACCATTTCCATGCTCTGAGTGTGGGAAAAGTTTTGCAAGCAAATCACAGCTTGTTAGACATCATAGATGTCACACAGGTGAGAAACCATTTCCATGCTCTGAGTGTGGGAAATGTTTTCTGTATAAATCAGAATTTGTTATACATCAGAGATGTCACACAGGCGAGAAATCATTTCCATGCTCTGAGTGTGAGAAAAGTTATGCAGGCAAATCACAGCTTGTTATACATCAGAAAATTCACACAGGTGAGAAACCATATCCATGCTCTGAGTGTGTGAAATGTTTTATGTATAAATCAGAACTTGTTAGACATCATAGATGTCACACAGGTGAGAAACCATTTCCATGCTCTGAGTGTGGGAAAAGTTTTGCAGGCAAATCACAGCTTGTTAAACATCAGATATCACACAGAAGTAAAGCATTACTATGAGCTGATACATAACAGGGTTGAAGCAACACTCCAGTGACACTTTAAGTTACCCATCTACATATAATTGGAAGGTGTTATTAATATAAGACTGGAAAAGATCAGTCAGATAAAACTTACTAATTCTATATACTCGCGTATTTCTCATACGTCCTAGAGGATGCTGGGGTCCACTTCATGACCATGGGGTATAGATGGTTCCGCAGGAGCCATGGGCACTTTAAGAATTATCAAATGGTGTGAACTGGCTCCTCCCTGTATGCCCCTCCTCCAGACCTCATTTTTAGAAATGTGCCCCGACAGACACTGGATGCACACCAGGGAAGCTCTACGGAGACTTGTTAGGTTTTTTATTTTCAGGGATTACTGCTGGCAACAGTCTCCCTGCTTCGTGGGACTGAGGGGGCAGAAGTATGAACCAACTTCCTAAAGAGTTTCATGGCTCTGCTTCTGGTGACAGGACACCATTAGCGCCTGAAGAGTACTGAACGCTAGCCGTGTCTAGATGCTCACTCCCACAGCACGCCATCACCCCCCTCACAGAGCCAGAAGACAGGTGAGTGTAAGAAGATAGATCTTCAATCAACATAACACACAGGGTGCTGGGCGCACGGGGGGGTGGGCACCCTGGGCAGCAAAATACCTTACAAACTGGATAAAAGTGGGCATAAGATGCCCAGGCACAGCCCTACCCCTGCCAGTATAAATATTATATGAACATTTTTGAGGTGAAATTGCACCATTGCGGGGGCGGAGCTTCCTCTTCAGTCAGCCAGCACACTGCTCAGCGCCATTTTCACTCAGGCTGCAGAGACAACGCTGGTCCTCCTCCACTTCTGACTACAAGTATCAGGGTGCAAAATGGAGGGGGGGGCACAGCGATTTTGGTACTTTACAGGTGTATTTACATTGTAAAACAGCACGGCATGTCAGTGGACATTTTGTGTTCACAGACATTATATACTGGCGCTGGGGATGTAAACTGGCTGCTCCTAAACTGTGTCCGTCTGGCAGATTTTAATGTGGGTCTGTCCCCTACAAGTCCCAGAGTGTCTGTGTGTGTGTAATACTCGAGTGTGACATGTCTGAGGCAGGGAGTTCTTCCCCGGAGGAAACCATTTTAGGGACACACAGTTGTAATGTGGTGGCGCTGCCGGCACACCAAGAGCCTGCATGGGTGAAAGAAATACGTGATAGTATGCATCATTTCAATAGGAGGTTAAATATGTCTGAATCTCATGCAGAATGCTGGAGAAAGTCTGTGGAAGATGTGATTTTTCAGGGTTCTGTTCTTCCACCCGCAGGCGACTCCTCTGGGTCACATAAGAGACCGTTTGCAAATATTGTAAATACTGACAACGACACGGACACTGATTCCTGTGTCGACGATAGTGACTCCAGGGAAATAGATCATAAATTGGTGAAAAATATACAATATATGATTGTGGCTATAAGAGAAGTTCTGGAGGTTACAGAAACCACTCCTGTACCTAAGGAGAAGGCCTATTTCTATAAAGAAAAGAAATCTAAGGTTACTTTCCCTCCTTCCCACAAGCGAAATACTCTCTTTGAAGGGGTGTGGGTGAATCCAGAAAATAAATTTCGTATTCCAAAGAGGATTCAGATGGCTTATCCTTTCCCTGCTGATGACAGGAAAAAGTGGGACTTACCCCCTGTGTTAGACAGTGCACTGTCCAGGTTGACAAATAAAGTGATTCTCCCTGCACCTGGGACGGCTTCACTAAAGGAGCCGGCAGACCGCAAAATGGAGACTACATTAAAATCCATTTATGTTGCCAATGGTACGCTGCTCAGGCCCACAATTGCTTGAGTCGCGCGATTGAAAAATGATCAGAAAGCTTGTCATCAGATATTGACTCGATTGATAAAGATGAGATACTCAAGTTAGGGAATATCAAAGACGCTGACACATACATGCTAGAAGCCATGAAAGATATTGGACTCTTGGGTTCAACAGCCGCTACCATGGCAGTATCGGCTAGGCGGGCGTTGTGGATTCGCCAGTGGAACGCGGATGCAGATTCCAAAAATAATATGGAGGCTCTCCCGTATAAAGGTGAGGCCTTATTTGGTGATGGACTGGATGCGTTAGTCTCGGCGGCTACCGCAGGTAAGTCGACCTTTTTGCCTTCTGCTCCAGCAGCGGCAAAAAAGCCATCACTCTCGCATGCAGTCCTTTCGGCCCAATAAATACAAAAAGGCCAAAGGTTCCCTCATCTTTGCAGGTAGGGGAAGGGGAAAAGGAAAGAAGTCCACAGCGGCTTCAGGATCCCAGGAGCAGAAGTCAACACCTACTTCTGCCAAATCTACAGCATGACGCTGGGGCTCCCTTGTGGGAGGCCGCTCGGGTGGGGGCACATCTAAAACTGTTCAGTCAAGGTTGGATTCAATCTGGCCTGGATCCCTGGGTTTTACAAATAGTGTCCCAGGGGTACAAGCTGGAGTTTAAAGACGTTCCCCCATGCCGATTTTTCAAATCGACTTTGCCAGTTTCTCTACCGGAAAAAGAAGCAGTAACAGCGGCAATTCAAAAATTATGTCAGGATCAGACAAACCCCTCACAACAAGGGGAGGGGTTTTATTCAAGCGTCTTTTTAGTTCCGAAGCCGGACGGCTCGGTCAGACCGATCCTAAACCTAAAAAATCTGAATCTACTTGAAACGGTTCAAGTTCAAAATGGAATCACTAAGGGCAGTGAGTTCCAGTCTGGAGGAGGGGGACTACATGGTGTCAGTAGACATAAAGGATGCTTACCTGCATGTTCCCATTTATCCGCCCCACCAGGCTTATCTGAGGTTCGCGGTTCAGGATTGCCATTACCAATTCCAGACGTTGCCTTTCGGTCTCTCCACGGTGCCGAGGGTATTCACCAAGGTGATGGCTGAGATGATGGTCCTCCTTCGTCAAAAAGGAGTCAGTATTATTTGTTATTTGGACGATCTCCTGATAAAGGCGAGATCCAGGGAGCAGTTGCTACAGAACATCACAGACTCCCTGTCTATACTCCAACAACACGGTTGGATCATAAATTTTCCAAAGTCACAGTTGGAACCAACGAAAAGATTGTCTTTCCTCGGAATGATTCTGGACACAGAGGTTCAGAGAGTTTTTCTTCTGGTGGAAAAGGCTCTGGAAATCCAGAAAATTGTGAAACATATATTAAAGCCAACAAGTGTGTCGATCCATCAGTGCATTCGATTGTTCGGAAAGATGGTGGCGGCCTATGAGGCCATACAGTTTGGCAGGTTCCATGCCAGAGTATTCCAGTGGGACCTGTTGGACAAGTGGTCGGGTTCCCACCTACACATGCACCGGAAGATGGTCCTGTCGTCAAAAGCCAGGATTTCGCTCCTGTGGTGGCTACACAGTTCTCACTTACTAGAGGGATGCAGGTTCGGGATTCAGGACTGGTTCCTGGTAACCATGGATGCAAGTCTCCGAGGCTGTGGAGCTGTCACTTAGGGGGAAAGCATCCAAGGAAAATGGTCAAGTCAGGAAACCTGCCTTCATATAAACGTGCTGGAATTGAGAGCCATTTACAACGGCCTTCAACAAGCGGTACATCTTCTGCAAGATCACCCGTGCAGATCCAGTTGGACAATGTAACAGCAGTCGCGCACATAAACAGGCAGGGCGGAACGAAAAGCAAAGCGTCAATGGCAGAGGCGAAAAAAATCCTCCGCTGGGCAGAAAAACAACTACGAGCTCTGTCGGCAATATTAATTCCGGGAGTAGACAACTGAGAAGCAGACTTCCTCAGCAGACACGATCTCCATCCAGGAGAGTGGGGCCTCCACCAAGAAGTTTTCACAGAGGTGACAAGTCTTTGGGGAGTTCCTCAAGTAGACATGATGGCATCTTGCCTCAACAAGAAGCTTCAGAGATATTGTTCCAGGTCGAGAGACCCTCAAGCAATAGCAGTTAATGCGCTGGTGGCCCAGTGGGTGTTCAGGTCGGTATATGTCTTCCCTACACTTCCGCTGATCCTAAAAGTTCTCAAAATAATAAGAACAAGAGTTTGTGCAGTCTTCATTGCCCCAGCCTGGCCAAGGAGGGCTTGGTACCTAGATCTTCAGGGGTTGCTCATAGAAGACCCTCGGCCTCTTCCTCCTCGAGAGGACCTGCTACAGCAGTGGCCGTGCATATGTATCAATACTTACCTCGGCTACGTTTGACAGCATGGTTGTTGAGCGCCGGATCCTAGCTTGAAAGGGTATTCCCAAGGAAGTCATTCCCACTCTTATTCAGGCCAGGAAAGGAGTAACGTCTAAATATTACCACCGTATTTGGAGAAAATGTGTCTTGGTGTGAATCCAAGAAATCTCCTGCCGAAGAGTTTCATTTGGGACGTTTTCTACATTTTCTACAGGCTGGTGTAGATGTGGGCCTTCGTTTGGGGTTGATCAAGGTCCAGATTTCGGCCTTGTCAGCTTTTTTTTTAAAGACAATTGACCTCTCTTCCAGAAATTCAGACCTTCATGAAAGATGTTCAGCACATCCAGCCTCCATTTGTGCCTCCAGTGGACCTTAATGTGGTGTTGCAGTTCCTTCAATCGGATTGGTTTGAACCTCTACAAGAGATAGAGTTGAAGTTTCTCACTTGGAAAGTGGTGATGCTTTTGGCTTTGGCATCCGCAAGGCGGGTGTCTGAATTGGGGCCTTTGTCTCACAAGAGCCCTTACCTGATCTTCCATGAAGATAGGGCAGAGGTTCGAACTCGTCAACATTTTCTTCCTAAGGTGGTTTCATCTTTCCACATAAACCAACCTATTGTGATGCCAGTGGTTACTGACACGTTCTCTGACTCAGTCTCTAGATGTCGTTAAGGTTTTGAAGATTTATGTCGCTAGAACAGCTAGGATACGGAAAACAGAGGCTCTGTTTGTCCTGTATGCTCCCAACAAAATTGGGTGTCCTGCTTCCAAGCAGACTATTGCAGCTGGATCAGAGGAACGATTCAGCATGCTCATTCTACGGCTGGATTGCCGTTGTCTACGTCGGTGAAGGCCCATTCTACTAGGAAGAGGGGCTCATCCTGGGCGTCTCGGCATTACAACTTTGCCGAGCAGCTACTTGGTCAGGGTCAAACACATTTGCAAAGTTCTACAAGTTTGACACCTTGGCCGATGGGGACCTCAAGTTCAGTCAATCGGTGCTGTAGGGTTATCCGCACTCTCCCGCCCCTAATGGAGCTTTGTTATAAACCCCATGGTCATGAAGTGGACCCCAGCATCCTCTAGGACGTATGAGAAAATAGGATTTTGATACCTACCGGTAAATCCTTTTCTCCTAGTCCATAGAGGATGCTGGGCGCCCGTTCCAGTGCGTACTCTACCTGCAGTTTGGTTTATTAGAGTTACACATGTTGTGTTATATTAGTTTCAGCATGTTGCTGTACTTGGTTCATGCCTGTTGGCGTGTGTTATTTTGAATGCCATGTTGTGCAGCATGGTTGAGGTGTGAGCTGGTATGTATCTCACCATTAGTATTAAAGTAAATCCTTTCCTCGAAATGTCCTTCTCCCTGGGCACAGTACCTATAACTGAGGTCTGGAGGAGGGGCATAGAGGGAGGAGCCAGTTCACACCCTTTGAAAAGTCTTAAGAGTGCCCATGGCTCCTGCAGAACCGTCTATACCCCATGGTCATGAAGTGGACCCCAGCATCCTCTGAACTAGGAGAAAAGGATTTGCCGTAGGTATCAAAATCCTATTTTTGCAGTTATACAGGTATACCTATCGTATAATATACCTTACATGGAAAATGAGCATATTCCATAAACACATTATTTCAATTATAAGATACATGTTCTTTTAACAGACTTTGTACAAATACTTCTTATTTCTGGGAAGCAGGTCCAATGTGTGTAATAGAATTGGAATTAGCCACAAATAAGGCTAACCAGCTTCTAGCTTGTTACCAAGGACAGTAGGTGCTAATATGAACATAGAGCTTAGAGAGATTCTTCAAGAATGTATGAGATCAGTGGGTGTGGTAAAAGGATTGGGTGTAACCAAGTATTATAAAATAAGTGCACCATCAAATTTCAAGTTATCTTCCTGTAACCCTGAGAGAAACAAATGCTGTCTCTCAGTCTGTACAAGGGCGTGGTCTTTGGAATAAATCTTTATTAAACTGAATTCAATTCAATCTGTTACTTCATACAACATGGAAATAAACTATTCAACAGACATAGAGAAGCTAGCGTGAGGACATGGAGCTGCAGGTAAATGGGAAACTTTAGATGGAAGGTTACTAAACACATAGTGTCTGGACTGTAGGTATAAGAAAAATAGGGAATGTGGGAGATTGTACTTTGTACACATTTGTTGATAGGAATAAATAGTGTCCCAAGATTTCCTGAAATGCTGGAATACCTTTATCTTTCCATGTCTGATAGTGAGCTATTGTGAGAGAGGGTGAGAGGTTAGGGTTGCCTGAAAATGGAACATATCTGGAACAATGCAGATCTGTATGTAACCATGTATTAATAGTCACCCAAGTCTTATAAGTGTCTGTAAATAAATGTGACAGTATACCTCTAGGACGTTATGTACGGGGCAGATACAGAAGGGCGGCAGGAGAGAATGGTGAAAATAGCTCTTCCTCTAATGGTAAACTAGTGAAACGAGACAATCGTGAACAGTGGGAAATATAACAAAATGCTTATTTAGAAAACGTCTGAATATCTGGTAGATGAAGGCCTCCTCTAGACTTTGGTTGAATCATCTTTAGTTTGGAAATTCTAGCTTTTTTGCCTTTCCATATACATTTAGAAAAGGCTTTTGTCCACCGAAGGTCATTAATTTTGGAAGCTAGATCACCAAACATTTGTGCTCAAAGGGTTAATCATTTCTTAACCAGAACTCCACATTACTAGTGCCTAATAGAAGCAGCTCCCAGCTGACATAGCCAGTCACAGATAGCTGTAACAAGAGAATGAGTGATGCAAGTTACTCTGGTAGAGAGCGCTTATACATTTATTAGAACTTAGTAGAATTTGTCCATTCAGGACACACAATTAGTTAAAATGACTATAAAAGTAGCAATGATGTATCAAAATGTTAATACAACTCTCCTCCACAGCAATGGATATAAACAGTGACAGATAGCTTTACCTATCACAGGCAGTAAGAACGCAGTGTTCAGTTAGTGAATGGTCAGCCAGCGGTATGCTGCTACCTCACGCTCACATTAGTTATTCTCACCAGCTGTATCTATAGCCGTCCTGGATATAAAGTCTCCTATGCTCCATTGAGCTGCTCGGGTGTAGTGGAGTGTAGCAAGTGCTTTGTGATATGCAGCGGGAGGGAGGCCGCGGCTCACGTACTTCTGTCTGTCTCCGTGCTGTATGGTGGCAATTGGCAAAAGGAGCGCAGTAGGTGTGGGAGGGTGCTGTCCCTCCTTAACGCGTTTCGCCACTGTCCGTTCTGGCAGCTTGTTCAGAAGGAACGGTAATAGTGTGCACTCCATGTAGTCACCTTTTTAAAGGCATCAGTGTCCAATCAAATGTCTCAGTTCATTATTAAGGTGATGCTCACACCTGGAGAATGTATTCAAAAGCAACTGCCCCATGTGAAGTTTGATAAAGTATATCTTATCATTATAGAAATAGTATTATAAACATGGCCTCATTGAGAAATTGCTAGTTTAATAAGCAACATATATAAAAAGCATACATATATATATATATATATATATATATATATATATATATATCTTCATTGTTGATTCATATACATATATTCAAAATGTAATCTTTAACATTCAGTTCCAGCAACAAGAGTCCTCTATGTGCTAAATAGCCTAGTGGGTTAAAGCGCTGGTATACCGACCATAGAGGTCCGCAGTTGATCCCCCTGTTGGGCTTTGGTAAATTATTTTTTCTTTCATCAAATTATATATTCTTTATATCCTCCATTCTATAAATTGCTTATCTGGCCAAGTCTCATAACTTATCCAAATCATTGGTGCATCACATACAAATGTAATCTCTCATGAACACATTACAGCTAATCTTGTTTGACTTTTTTTCTTTTTCAACTTTATCATTAAATTCCAAGATCATAATTTTTCAATGGGCTAAATAGCCTAGCGGACTAAAGCGCTATTACACTGCGCAGTAAGACCCGGGTACAATCCTCCAGCAATACTCCAACTTTTCTTCAGAAAATAAAATTACTCAATCTTCAGGTTAAACAATACTCCTTAGTCATCTATTATTCATATTAACTTCCACCACTATAAGAGCAAATACACACACACACACACACACACACACACACACACACACACACACACACACACACACACACACACACACACACACACATATATTGCTAAAAAATAAATAAAGGGAACACTTAAACAACACAATGTAACTCCAAGTCAATTACACTTCTGTGAAATCAAACTGTCCACTTAGGAAGCAAGGAATAGGGATGTATCTGCACACACACAATTAATTAGATAAGAATTGGGAACAAAAGTTCCATGAGAAACCCCTATAAATTATTGGTAATTACCATTTATTATGGGGGTGCTACCAACTACAGCTAGAGTGAATGCCAGAAAAAGAAGAAGAAAGGGCTGTACTATCGGTGCACACAAAGAGAGGTGATCTGGTTATCACTTCTCCATAAAATGTAACCTTTATTATTATTCTCATAAAAATAGTATAGAATGTCTTCATTTAGACTGCAAGTTAAGGCGAAACATAGATGTTAAAATCATTGACATAGACAAAACATGTCGAAGTGCAATAGAAGTTATTGAATGTGAATAAAGATTAAAAATGTGTGTCCGTGTTCTTCATTCTAATGTCCAAAAAAAATGTAATATTTGTCCCACACTACGCCAGTAATCAATTATTCTTTAATTTGTCCACATTATATATATATGGATATTAATCTCACTGTATACTCAATGTAAGGTTTCTATGACATAGAGGTATGTGGGAGAGTGCAGGTCCTGTTTAGTGTTGTAATAATAGTTCAAAATTACATAATAGGTCTTCGACCAAAACAGATGAATCAATTATTGCTATTTTTAATTGTAGTGCCAAACACCTTAGCCGTTATCCAGCAGATAGTGATAATACTAATTGCACTGATGGAATGTAATACTAATAAATATAGTGAGCGTTATTTAGTATATAGTCTACTATGAATATATAATACACCGTCTAGAGAATATCTATATATCTCCTCAGTAAAGGCAATGCACTAGGTCTAATTACAGTAAATGATACACCTTAGAGGATGTATACCTTCATTGATTAACTATGTGATAGTTATGATAACCTGGTGCACACACAATTATTGGCCTTAGAGGGGAAGCACCCTCATTATTTGGGACTGGTGCCACCCTCTCAACTAATCACATTTAAATCCGTACATATAAAGATGATAGATGTATTTCAACTTATGTATGGTAATACCTCATTATGAGGTGTATCACTAGACCAATAAATCATGCACACCTTTTAAATATCCAAGGTATACTATTATAGGAAAGATTTTATTTATTCAGCATATTCATAGAGAACATTAATTCAGATATTGATTTTATTATTGCTCAATAATCGCACACCACAACTGCGTGCTCAACTAAGTAGTTGTAAATGTTGGTATTAAAACATTTATTGTGCTTGTCTGCTGGATTCTATCCCAGATGTCACACAGCCTGCAAAAATTTATCCTATGTATATACAGTGTCTCAAAACTAGGCTGACATTGTTACCATCTGTTAGCAATTATGGTGTCGGGTGTCGTGCGGAATGCCGGCGCTCGGGCTCCCGGCGACCAGCATACCGGCGCCGGGAGCCCGACCGCCGGCATACCGACAGCGTGGCGAGCTCGCCAGCTGCGGGCACGGTGGCGCAACACTATTTTATTCTCCCTCCAGGGGGGTCATGGACCCCCACGAGGGAGAATAGTTGTCGGGATTCCGGCGCCGGTATACTGTGTGCTGGGATCCCGACATTCGTCATACATAAGACCACTCATTCACTTAGATAGTATTGGAGGTTAGAATTGAAACATTTGTTGCATCCTTATAAGGACAGTTATACCACGGATGTTTCACAATAATCATATACTACTCACATTAGTATAGAATGCTTCTATTATTTCTCTAATGTCCTAAGTGGATGCTGGGGACTCCGTAAGGACCATGGGGAATAGACGGGCTCCGCAGGAGGCTGTGCACTCTAAAGAAAGATTAGGTACTACATCTGGTGTGCATTGGCTCCTCCCTCTATGCCCCTCCTCCAGACCTCAGTTAGAATCTGTGCCCGGCCAGAGCTGGAGGCACCTAGTGGGCTCTCCTGAGCCTGCTAGAAAAATAAAGTATTTGTTAGGTTTTTTATTTTCAGTGAGATCTGCTGGCAACAGACTCACTGCTACGTGGGACTGAGGGGAGAGAAGCGAACCTACCTGCTGGCAGCCAGCTTGAGCTTCTAGGCTACTGGACACCATTAGCTCCAGAGGGATCGAACACAGGCACCAGTCCTCGATCGTCCGGTCCCGGAGCCGCGCTGCCGCCCCCCTCACAGAGCCAGAAGCACTGAAGTCCGGAGAAGACACAGAGACGTAGAAATCGGCGGCATGAAATCTCCTGTCTTCATTAAGGTAGCGCACAGCACAGCTGCGGTGCTGTGCTCTCACAGCACACTTACATACTCCGGTCCCTGTAGGGTGCAGGGCGCTGAGAGGGGGGTGGGCGCCCTGGGCAGCAATTTAATACCTTTGGCACAAAATACCCACATATACAGTCCTAGACTGTATATGGGGAAAACCCCCGCCATTTTTTACACAGATCAGAGCGGGACAGAAGCCAGCTGCTGAGGGGGCGGGGCCTTCTTCCTCGGCACACCAGCGCCATTATCACTTCACAGCTCCGCTGGAAGCAGCTCCCTGGGCTCTCCCCTGCAGTATCCAGGTACTCCAAGGGCAAAGGAGAAGGGGGGAGGGGGCACATAAATGTAGGCGCAAAAACAGTGTATATCAGCAGCTACTGGGTTCACACTTGTTTTAGTGTCATTCTTGGGTCATATAGCGCTGTGGTGTGTGCTGGCATACTCCTCTGTCTCCCCAAAAGCCTTAGTGCGGTCCTGTACTCAGTCAGAGCATTCCCTGTGTGTGTGCGGTGTGTCGGTACGTCAGTGTCGACATGTTTGATGAGGAAGGGTATGTGGAGGCGGAGCAAGTGAATATGGATGTGGTGTCTGTGCCGACACCGGATTGGATGGATATGTGGAAGGTGTTAAATGATAATGTAAGCTCCTTGCATAAAAGGTTGGACAAAGCTGAAGCCTTGGGACAGTCAAGGACTCAACCAGTGCCTGATCCCACAGCTCAGAGGCCGTCAGGGTCTCATAAGCATCCACTATCCCAGTTAGTCGACACAGAGTCTGACTCCAGTGTCGATGATGAGGCTAAATTGCAGCCTAAAATTACTAAAGCCATCCAATACATGATTATAGCAATGAATACAGAGGAGGATGCCGAGTCTCTTCAGAACGACTTAGTTAAAATTAGAAGCATGGGCAGCCAAATGGAGAATGCGCTTCAACACAGACAAGTGTAAGGTAATGCACTGTGGTAACAAGAACAAACATTACACCTACCTACTAAATTGGGTAAAATTAGGGGATTCTGTACTGGAAAAGGACTTAGGTGTCCTCATAGATAGCAAGCTAAGCAGTAGTACCCAAAGTAGGACTGCAGCAAAGAAGGCTAATAAGATATTAGCATGCATAAAACGGGGTATTGATGCTAGGGACAAGAGTATTATACTCCCGTTATATAAATCACTAGTGAGTCCACACCTTGAATACTGTGTACAATTCTGGGCACCGTACTACAAAAAGGATATCCTGGAGCTTGAAAAGGTACAGAGGAGGGCGACCAAACTAATTAAGGGCATGGAGACGATGGAATACAAGGAAAGGCTTGAAAGACTAGGCATGTTTACATTGGAAAAGCGGAGACTAAGAGGGGATATGATCAACATCTACAAATATATAAGGGGACAATACACAGAGCTTGCGCTGGACCTGTTTTTGGTTAGATCAACACAGAGGACTCGTGGACACTCGCTCAGGTTAGAGGAGAGGAGATTCCGCACAATACGGCGTAAAGGCTTTTTCACGGTAAGGACAATACGTGTTTGGAATTCCCTGCCCGAGGGAGTTGTAATGGCTGAATCTGTCAACATCTTTAAGAATGGGTTAGATATATTCCTATTGGATAAGGATATCCAGGGGTATGGTGCAAAGTCATGCATTATAGTTACTATAAATAGGGATAAAATGCAATGGCTGACAGCAGCATCAGTCAGAAATTTTAGTCAAATCATCATGCATAGAACACCACAAATAGGTTGAACTCGATGGACAATTGTCTTTTTTCAACCTCAGATACTATGTTACTATGTAAAGATGTATTACACATTGCTGAGGAAATACCTGTCCCTGACAAGAGGATTCATATGTTTGGGGAGAAAAAACAAGTGACTTTCCCCCCTTCACATGAATTATGTGAAAAACCCTGGGAATCCCCTGAAAGGAAGGTAATAATTCCCAAAAGGTTGCTTATGGCGTATCCTTTCCCGCCAACGGACAGGTTACGCTGGGAATCCCCTCCCAGGGTAGACAAGGCGTTAACGCGCTTATCAAAGAAGGTGGCCCTGCCGTCTCAGGATACGGCTGCCCTAAAGGATCCTGCAGATATAAAGCAGGAAGCTATCCTCAAGGCTGTGTATACACATTCTGGTACTCTCCTGAGACCAGCCATAGTTTCGGCATGGATGTGCAGCGCAGTAGCAGCATGGACAGATACACTGTCGGATGAGTTAGATACCCTGGACAGGGATACTATTTTGCTGACCCTGGGACATATTAAAGACGCTGTCCTATATATGCGGGATGCCCAGAGAGACATTTGCTCACGGTTGGTTCTATATCGGAGGGGCTGAAGGGACCTTGTGACGTATTGAGGGGAGGAGCTACGTCACCAGGGGAGGAGCTACGGGTGAACAGGGTACCCGAAAAGTGGGCTCGCTTCGCTCGCCGCGCTTCGGGCACGGTGGCTCGCTCCGCTTCGCTCACCACCTAATTACTAAAGGTAATAGTTGGTGGCGTGGATAGTAGAGGAACTATCCCGCTGGCCTAGCTCCTCCCCCTTGTGTCGTAACTCCTCCCCCTTACGGAAAAGGTCCCTTAGCCCACTTGATTCTAGCATCTACCATTTGCTCACTGAGCTCTAGGCTAAGCGCAATGTCCATTTCTGCCAGAAGGGACTTATGGACTCTGCAATGGACAGGGGATGCTGATTCTAAAAGACATATGGAAGTTTTACCATATAAGGGTGAGGAATTGTTTGGGGACGGTCTCTCGGACCTGGTTTCCACAGCTACAGATGGGAAGTCAAAATTCTTGCCATATGTTTCCTCACAACCGAAGAAAGCACCGTATTATCAAATGCAGTCCTTTCGTCCCCAAAAGAACAAAAAGGTCAGAGGTGCATCTTTCCTTGCCAGAGGTAAGGGAAAAGGAAAAAAGCTGCATCACGCAGCCAGTTCCCAGGAGCAAAAGTCCTCCCCGGCCTCCTCTAAGTCTACCGCATGACGCTGGGGCTCCACAGGCGGAGCCAGGAGCGGTGGGGGCGCGTCTCAAGAATTTCCGCCACCAGTGGGTATGTTCACGGGTGGATCCCTGGGCGATACAAATTGTGTCTCAGGGATACAAGCTGGAATTCGAAGAGACGCCCCCTCCACGTTTCCTGAATTCTGCTTTGCCGGTTTCCCCCATGGAGAGGGAAGTAGTGCTGGCGGCAATTCACAAACTATATCTCCAGCAGGTGGTGGTAAAGGTTTTCCTACTTCAGCAGGGAAAGGGTTACTATTCCACCATGTTTGTGGTACCGAAACCGGACGGTTCGGTCAGGCCCATTTTGAATTTAAAGTCCCTGAACATTTACATGAAAAAATTCAAGTTCAAAATGGAATCGTTCAGAGCGGTCATTGCAAGCCTGGAAGAGGGGGATTTCATGGTGTCGCTGGACATCAAGGATGCTTACTTGCATGTCCCCATTTATCCACCTCATCAGGAGTACCTCAGGTTTGTGGTACAGGACTGTCATTACCAATTCCAGACGTTGCCGTTTGGCCTGTCCACGGCACGAGAATATTTACTAAGGTGATGGCAGAGATGATGGTACTCCTTCGAAAGCAAGGAGTTACAGTTAGGTTGCTGATAAATGTAGCACACTCTCAGGACGTGTTGCGACAGCACGGCTGGATCCTGAATATTCCAAGGTCGCAGCTGATTCCTACGACACGTCTGCCCTTCCTGGGCATCATTCTGGACATGGACCAGAAGAAGGTGTTTCTCCCAGAGGAGAAGGCACAGGAGCTCGTGACTCTGGTCAGAGGTCTCCTAAAACCGAAACAGGTATCTGTGCATCACTGCAGACGAGTCCTGGGAAAGATGGTGGCGTCATACGAAGCCATTCCCTTCGGCAGGTTCCATGCCTGGATTTTTCAGTGGGATCTGCTGGACAAGTGGTCCGGATCGCATCTTCAGATGTATCGGCTGATCACCCTGTCCCCCAGGGCCAGGGTGTCTCTTCTGTGGTGGCTGCAGAGTGCTCATCTACTCGAGGGTCGCAGGTTCGGCATACAGGACTGGGTCCTGGTGACCATGGATGCAAGCCTCCGAGGGTGGGGGGCAGTCACTCAGGGAAGAAACTTCCAAGGACTGTGGTCAAGTCAGGAGACTGTCTGCACATAAATATCCTGGAACTAAGGGCAATATACAACACCCTGAGTCAAGCGGAGCCTCTGCTGATCCAGTCAGACAACATCACTGCGGTCGCCCATGTAAACCACCAGGGCGGCACAAGAAGCAGGGTGGCAATGGCGGAAGCCACCAGGATTCTTCGTTGGGCGGAGAGTCACGTACAAGCACTATCAGCAGTGTTCATTCCGGGAGTGGACAATTGGGAAGCAGACTTCCTCAGCAGACACGACCTATACCCGGGAGAGTGGGGACTTCATCAAGAAGTCTTCTCGCAGATTGTAAGTCGTTGGGAACTGCCACAGGTGGACATGATGGCGTCCCGTCTCAACAAAAAGCTAAAAAGGTATTGCGCCAGGTCAAGGGACCCTCAGGCGATAGCTGTGGACGCTCTGGTAACGCCGTGGGTGTTTCAGTCAGTCTATGTGTTTCCTCCTCTACCTCTCATACCCAAGGTGTTGAGAATCATAAGAAAAAGAGGAGTGAGAACAATACTCATTGTTCCGGATTGGCCAAGAAGGTCTTGGTACCCGGAACTGCAAGAAATGCTCACAGAGGACCCATGGCCTCTGCTCTCAGACAGGACCTGTTACAACAGGGGCCCTGTCTGTTCCAAGACTTACCGCGGCTGCATTTGACGGCATGGCGGTTGAACGCCGGATCCTAGCAGAAAAGGGCATTCCGGATGAAGTTATTCCTACGCTGATTAAGGCTAGGAAGGATGTGACAGCAAAGCATTATCACCGAATATGGCGAAAATATGTTGCCTGGTGCGAGGCCAGGAGGGCCCCACCTGAGGAATTCCAGCTTGGGCGATTCCTACACTTCCTACAGTCAGGAGTGACTATAGGCCTGAAATTAGGTTTCATAAAGGTCCAGATATCGGCTCTATCCATTTTCTTTCAAAGAGAACTGGCTTCACTGCCTGAGGTTCAGACATTTGTTAAAGGTGTGCTGCATATTCAGCCCCCTTTTGTGCCACCAGTGGCACCGTGGGATCTTAATGTAGTTTTAGATTTCTTGAAATCCCACTGGTTCGAGCCACTTAAGACAGTGGAGCTCAAATATCTCACTTGGAAAGTGGTCATGTTGTTGGCCTTGGCTTCAGCGAGGCGTGTGTCAGAATTGGCGGCTTTATCATGTAAAAGCCCCTATCTGATTTTCCATGTAGACAGGGCAGAACTGCGGACCCGTCCACAATTTCTGCCAAAGGTGGTGTCATCTTTTCATTTGAACCAACCTATTGTGGTGCCTGCGGCTACTCGGGACTTGTATGTAGTCCGGGCTTTGAAGATTTATGTTTCCAGAACGGCTGGAGTCAGAAAAACTGATTCGCTGTTTATACTGTATGCACCCAACAAGTTGGGCGTGTCGGCTTCAAAGCAAACTATTGCTCGCTGGATCTGTAACACGATTCAGCAAGCTCATTCAGGATTGCCGCATCCATGATCAGTAAAAGCCCATTCCACAAGGAAGGTGGGCTCTTCTTGGGCGGCTGCCTGTGGGGTCTCGGCATTACAGCTTTGCTGAGCTGCTACTTGGTCGGGTTCAAACACTTTTGCTAAGTTCTACAAGTTTGATACCCTGGCTAAAGAGGACCTTGAGTTTGCTCATTCGGTGCTGCAGAGTCATCCGCACTCTCCCGTCCGTTTGGGACCTTTGGTATAATCCCCATGGTCCTTACGGAGTCCCCAGCATCCACTTAGGACGTTAGAGAAAATAAGAATTTACTCACCGGTAATTCTATTTCTTGTAGTCTGTAGTGGATGCTGGGCACCCGTCCCAAGTGCGGACATTCTGCAATACATGTATATAGTTATTGGGTAATACAGGGGTTTTGTTATGAGCCATCTGTTCAGTGAGGCTCAGTTTATGTTCATACTGTTAACTGGGTAAGTTTATCACAGGTTGTACGGTGGGATTGGTGTGGCTGGTATGAGTCTTACCCTGGGTTCCAAATCCTTTCATGGAAATGTCAGCTCTTCCGGGCACAGTTTCCTTAACTGAGGTCTGGAGGAGGGGCATAGAGGGAGGAGCCAGTGCACACCAGATGTAGTACCTAATCTTTCTTTAGAGTGCCCAGCCTCCTGCGGAGCCCGTCTATTCTCCATGGTCCTTACGGAGTCCCCAGCATCCACTACGGACTACGAGAAATAGAATTACCGGTGAGTAAATTCTTTTTTTTTGTTGTCATCTATTCGCCACTTATTATCCAAGCACTTGGCAATCTATATAATACTAAACAGTCCTCATATTACTGTGATCTAATTCTCTGCCTGCACTTCACAACAATACCTAGGTTCAATTATATTTACTGAATTGTTAACTGGCTAATCATTATTTCAATGCTTAGGTTTGGACATAGGAAGACTCTGAACACACGCTGCCCACACGCGTGTTCCGCCGTTACTCTGACAGCTTCGTCAGGAAGCAACACTGATTGACAATCAATTTCACATGCTGTTGTGCAAATGGAGTAGACAACAGGTGGAAATTATAGGCAATTAGCAAGACACCCCCAATAAAGGAGTTGTTCTGCAGGTGGTGACCACAGACCACTTCTCAGCTCCTATGCTTTCTGGCTGATGTTTTGGTCACTTTTGAAAGCTGACGGTGCTTTCACTCTAGCGGTAGCATGAGACTGAGTCTACAACCCACACAAGTGGCTCAGGTAATGCAGCTCATCCAGGATGGCACATCAATGCGAGCTGTGGCAAGAAGGTTTGCTGTGTCTGTCAGCGTAGTGTCCAGAGCATGGAGGCGCTACAAGGAGATAGGCCAGTACATCAGGAGACGTGGAGTAGGCTGTAGGAGGGCAACAACCCAGCAGCAGGACCGCTACCTCAGCCTTTGTGCAAGGAGGAACAGGAGGAGCACTGTCAGAGTCCTGCAAAATGACCTTCAGCAAGCCACAAATGTGCATGTGTCTACTCAAACGATCAGAAACAGACTCCATGAGGGTGGTATGAGGGCCTGACGTCCACAGGTGGGGGTTGTGTTTACAGCCCAACACCGTGCAGGACGTTTGGCATTTGCCAAAGAACACAAAGATTGTCAAATTTGACACTGGTGCTCTTAACAGATGAAAGCAGGCTCTAACTGAGCACATGTGACAGTGTCTGGAGACAAAACGTTCTGCTGCCTGCAACATCCTCCAGCATGACCGGTTTGGCAGACCGGTTTGGCAGTGGGTCAGTAATGGTGTGGGGTGGCATTTCTTTGGGGGGCCGCACAGCCCTCCATGTGCTCGCCAGAGGTAGCCTGACTGCCATTAGGTACCAAGATGAGATCCTCAGACCCCTCGTGAGACCATAGCCTGGTGCTGTTGGCCCTGGGTTCCTCCTAATGCAAGACAATGCTAGACCTCATGTGGCTGGAGTGTGTCAGCAGTTCCTGCAAGAAGAAGGCATTGATACTATGGACTGGCCCGCCCATTCCCCAGACCTGAATCCAATTGAGCACATCTGGGACATCATGTCTCGCTCCATCCACCAATGCCACGTTGCACCACAGACTGTCCAGGAGTTGACGGATGCTTTAGTCCAGGTCTGGGAGGAGATCTCGCAGGAGACCATCCGCCACCTCATCCGGAGCATGCCCAGGCGTTGTAGGGAGGTCATACAGGCACGTGGAGGCCACACACACTACTGACCCTCATTTTGACTTGTTTTAAGGACATTACATCAAAGTTGGATCAGCCTGTAGTGTGTTTTTCCACTTTAATTTTGAGTGTGGCTCCAAATCCAGACCTCCATGGGTTAATACATTTGATTTCCATTGATAATTTTCGTGTGATTTAGTTGTCAGCACATTCAACTATGTAAAGAACAAAGTATTTAATAAGAATATTTCATTCATTCAGATCTAGGATGTGTTATTTTAGTGTTCCCTTTATTTTTTTGAGCAGTGTACGTATATATATATATAGTCTAGTACAAATCCGGCATTCAAAGAGTAAAAAAATCACCCGCCTGTGTGCCTTTGCTGAATTATTCATATATGCAATAGTTCAGAACAGTCTCCATTCAGAACAGGCACGGCACTCCAGGAGTTAATGAAAATATCTATATATCAACACATGTTCAAAGCATGTATACATCACCATAGAGCACTGGCAATTACAGTGCTCTATGGTGATGTATACATGCTTTGAACATGTGTTGATATAAAGATATTTTCATTAAGTCCTGGAGTGCCGTGCCCGTTCTGAATGAAGACTGTTCTGAAGCTTTGACCTTCTTCCCAAGATGCATAGCGCCGCCTCCTATATCACCCTGCCTCCGTGCACAGGAGCTCAGTTTGTAGTTGGTGCTTGCAGTGCAAGCATGTAACAGGAAGAGCTGCTCACAGCAGCTCTAGAAAAAGCTTTTTCTGAGGAAAAAAGAAGACTACAAGGGCTGCAGCAGAGGCACAGATTGTGTTAGATGTCAGTAGATATTACCTGCTGCAGCTCCATCTCTCCCCCAGTGGCACTGTACACTCCCACGCCCTGGATGCTGGGTACCTACAGCAGGCTCCGGTTTTCTTCCAAGTCAGTGACACACGACTGGGGCTCTCCGGGATCGCGTGGCCGCACTTCGGGAGGAGGTAAGTGCACTTTATTGCGATCCGGCGTGGGAGGTAGGCTGCGCGCGCTGGTGGTGGACACTGTGGCAGTACAGACGATCACCCTAGATCACCAGGGCATGGGTGCAGGTCAGGTTTTCTCTCTAAACCTTTTTGCTAGTAGCCCGCAGTACCCGGTGGTTTTGCCAGCAGAGGGGATAAGGCTTAGACCTGGAGCCCCAGCCCCAGGGCACCATTTCCAGTAAATGTTCCTACCCTGGAGCTGCATATCTGTCTCTCCCTCACTCCCTGTAAGTGTTTGAGTGCCATTTCCCCAGCTACACTGTTCCTGGGACTGCTTGGGCAAATCCTCCTTTGTAAAGCCGCCTGGTTGTCAGCGCTGTGCCTTTACATGACACTTAGGTATTCCACATGTCAATTAGACAGTGTTAGTTAAGAAAGAGTGCATTTAGTCAGGGTTCTCTGGTACAAGTACCCTGTGATATACATCCAGTTCTTACTGTGCAGTGTTATATCTATTGACTACATAGCTATATATAAGCTGGTCCAGTGCAGTATTATTGTTGGTAATAACCTCTGCATTGTACAACTGTGACTATATGTGTGTGCATTAGCTTGCGGAGTGATTTCCATTTCGTGTCTCTCACTCACCTTGCTATCCCTATATTCTATAACCTGAGGGGGCTTGGTGTGTCAGGTTTTATAATTATATAGGATATTCACAAGATATACTTTAATACGTATTTTTCTCTGTGATTTTAGTCACCATATCTCTCCTGTATCTCTGCTTGTGCTGACTACACTGCGCAGGGGTTTGGGCATGAGGTATTGTGCTGCTGACAATTGTACTGTGTTACCTGATACTGCAAGTTATATCATGTCTGCTTCTGAAGGTAACGGTTCTGGGGCTGAACACACTGCCGGTGTTGCTGAAGCCACAGATCCCTATGAGGAGACTATAGCAGCTGCGGGCTCTAGTTCTGGGGGCTCCTTGCCCCCCAGTGGGACTGTGGCAACGGGGGTCCATAATAACCCACCGTGGGCTACTTTCTCCACGCTTCTAAATATGCTAGTTACTAAACTAACACCCCCTATGGGACCTCCTATGCCGGTGCAACTGTATGTGGTCCCCGCGGCTAACCCACCATGGGCAGATAACTTGTCTGCTCAATTGAAGAAATTGAACCAGTCCTGGACTACTAAAAAGTCCTTGCTCGCCTAAGACCAAGGGGTCCTCTAAGCGAGCTCTTACCTCCTCACAATCCACTGCTGTCACTGACACCTCATCTGATAAAGATGGCACGTACACTGACCCCACAGATTCTGACACAGAATCTGCTGATGGGGAGGGTAGTTCACAAGTGATGTTCCTGATCTTTTGGAGGCTATTAAGTTGATTCTACAGGTTACGGATGATCCCGAGCCATCCGTCCCTCCTAAGAAACCAGATAGGTTCAAGTGTCAGAAGGTAGTTAAACAAGTTTTACCTCACTCTGACCACCATGTGGATATACGTCAGGAACCCTGGGGAAACTCGGGAAAAAGTTTGTGCCTCAAAAGAAGATGCTGGCTCGCTATCCCCTCGCGCTAGAGCTGTCTAACAATTGGGAAACGCCTGCTCCAGTAGACTCGCATGTGGCTAGGATGGTAGTTTCCTCAGCTCTACCTGTCACTTCCGTCACGTCTCTAAAAGAAAAAGAAATGTACTGGCGCTGGCTGAAATTCAATAAGAGATGAACGACTCAATGCATAAAATTAAAAGAATGGCATTTAATAGACATTTATCAAAGAGAGGTTATCCTACCCCTCAAAGGTAAAACACAAACAATTTGCTGAATAAAATACGCTTTGTAGGATCCCACAGTATTAACCCTTTGAAATGAAAAGTCCACAGTTCCTGGCTAGGACGCTGTTCCACATTTGCCCACAAGTTCAATTAGGTAAGAGGTGATATTACCAGACTGGATTCCAGATAAATTCCCTTAGGTCTTTCTTGCAGTTAGAACCAATGCTCCTGATGAAGCTGGCATCCATCAGACCAGCGAAACGCGTTGAGCCCTAGCCTGTAGGACCACAAGCATCAGCACCCTTATCCACTTCCTGGCAAAATTTGGACCCATTGGAATCCACTAGGATAAAATTCCGACACAAGTTCCTCCTTTGATCTGGACTCATCCCTACTGCTATTTGGTTCTAACTGCAAGAAAGACCTAAGGGAATTTATCTGGAATCCAGTCTGGTAATATCACCTCTTACCTAATTGAACTTGTGGGCAAATGTGGAACAGCGTCCTAGCCAGGAACTGTGGACTTTTCATTTCAAAGGGTTAATACTGTGGGATCCTACAAAGCGTATTTTATTCAGCAAATTGTTTGTGTTTTACCTTTGAGGGGTAGGATAACCTCTCTTTGATAAATGTCTATTAAATGCCATTCTTTTAATTTTATGCATTGAGTCGTTCATCTCTTATTGAATTTCAGCCAGCGCCAGTACATTTCTTTTTCATTTTTACCCCAATATCCAGGGAATTGACCTTCCCAGTACAGGCTGCTGTTGCTAGCGCACTTCTCTGTGTGTTTTTTATATAGCTTTACGTCTCTAAAAGAGCCTACGGATAAATGTGTGGAGGGTTGTCTGAAAGCGATTTACACCCTCACGGGTGCTGCACAAAGGCCCACTATTGCAGTGACATGGGCAGAGGCTATTGAAGCATAGTACAAGTACCTCTTGCTCAGAGGGGTCGGGTGTGCTATTCTCCGCTGTTTCTAGTCCCGAAACTGAATGGGTCCTCTTAGCCCATTCTCAATCTCAAGGCATTGAACAGGTTTGTGAAAGTTTCCAAGTTCCGTATGGAAACCCTTCGCTCTATAGTTCTGGCCCTAGAACCTGGGGATTATATGGTCTCCCCGGCCATACAGGATGCTTACCTGCATATTCCTATAGCAGTCCACATCAGAAATACCTGAGGTTTGCGATTGGCAACCTCCATTACCAGGTTCGGGCGTTACCTTTTGGTTTAACTACGGCTCCGCGAGTCTTCACCAAAGTTATGGCGGTGGTGACGGTGGTACTCCTCCGTCAAGGGGTCAGGATCCTGCCGTATCTGGATGACTTGTTAATCCTGGCAAATTCCCCAGAACTTCTCCTATGTCATCTGGATATGACTGTCCGGTTTCTACAAGCCCACGGGTGGCTCATCAACTGGAAGAAATCCTCTCTGGTCCCTGCTCAGAGCATGGTGCACCTGGGAGCGCTATTGGACACTCACAACCAGCGGTTGTTCTTGTCCCAGGAGAAAGTCCTGAAGCTTCAGGACAGGATTCATTGCTTCCTTTCTCATCCGCAAGTGTCGATACATTAGGCGATGCAGGTGCTGGGCCTCATGGTGTCAGCATTCGACATGGTGGAGTATGCTCAAGACCATTCTCGCCCTCTCCAGAGGCTGATTCTAAACAAGTGGTTCGGCCTGCCTCACCGGATCAGGTCTCACATGATCTCATTGACTCCGGAGGTCCGTCTGTCGCTGCACTGGTGGCTCCAGGACCAACGATTGTTCAGAGGCCGTCCCTTCTGGATATCCGACTGGGTCCTGTTGACGACAGATGCCAGTCTAAGAGGTTGGGGCGCGGTGCTGGAGCAATACTCCAGGGCCGGTGGATCTCCTCTCGATCAACATTCTTGAATTGCGGGCGGTCTTCAATTCGTTGAACCTGGCCCAGCATTTAATTCAGAACCGTCCTGTTCAAGTACAGTCGGACAACGCCACCACAGTGGTTTACATAAATCATCAAGGCGGCACTCAAAGCCGTTTGGCAATGAAGGAAGTCTCACGGATTCTGCAATTGGCGGAACACCATCTACCGGCAATATTTATTCCTGGAAGCGGACTTTCTCAGTCATCAGGACGTACATGCCAGAGAGTGAGGCTTCCGTCCAGCAGTGTTCCAACTCCTAGTGGAAAAGTGGGGCTTTCCAGACGTAGATCTGATGGCGTCTCGACACAATCACAAGGCTCCGGTCTTCGGAGCAAGGACAAGGGATCCTCAAGCAGCATTCGTGGATGCGCTGGCGGTACCGTGGAGGTTTCGGCTGCCGTACGTGTTCCCTCCGGTGTCTCTCCTGCCCAGGGTAATTTGGAAGTTCAAGCAAGAAAGAGGAATTCTGCTTCTCATAGCTCCAGCGTGGCCCAGACGCCACTGGTTCTCAGGCCTGCGAGGCCTATTGTCAGAGTGTCCAGTTCTACTTCCACAATGCAGAGACCTCCTCGTTCAGGGCCCCTGTGTCTACCAGGACCTAGCCCGGCTGTCTTTGATGGCGTGGCTCTTGAAGCTTCTGACTTGAGGGCTAAAGGGTTTTTTGAGGCGGTCATTCAAACTATGTTGCGGGCCCGAAAACCGGCTTCTGCTAGGATTTACCATAGGGTCTGGTATTCTTACTTTGTTTAGGGGGCATCTAACAATTATGACGCTTCCAAGTTTAGTACAGCCAAGTTGTTGGCCTTTCTTCAGCAGGGCCTGGACTTAGGCCTGCGTCTGGCCTCCCTCACGTTCCAAATATCTTCCTTGTCGGTGTGGTTTCAGAGAAAGATTGCGACCTTACCTGATGTGCATACCTTTACTCAGGTTGTGTGGTGTATCCAACCTCCCTATGTCCCATCTGTGGCTCCTTGGGATTTGTCGTGGTTTTGGAGGCGTTACAAGAGTCTCTGTTTGAACCTCTTGGTTCAGCTGATCTTAAGTGGCTTTCCCTTAAGGTGGTGTTTCTGCTGGCTATTGCTTCAGCTAGAAGAGTGTCGGATTTGGGTGCCTTGTCTTGTAGTTCCCCATATTTGATATTTCACCATGACCGGGCGGTTCTTAGGTTCTTATTTGCCTAAGGTGGTTTCTTCATTCCACCTTAATCAGGAGATTGTGGTATCGGCCTTTATCTCTCCTGATCTGTCTCCCAAAGAGCGGTCTTTGGATGTGGTACGGGTTCTCCGTATCTATGTGAAGAGAACTGCTTTTGTTAGGAAATCTGATTATCTCTTTATTCTGTTTGGGTTTCACAAACGGGGCTGGCCTGCTCACAAGCAGACTTTGGCCAGATGGATTAGAATGGTGATTGCACATGCTTATGTGAGGGCTGGTCTGTCGGCTCCTGCTCACATTACGGCCCATTCTACTCGGTCTGTTGGACCTTCTTGGGCGGCCCGCCGTGGTGCGACCCTTGAACTATTGTGCAAGGCGGCGACGTGGTCCTCTGTGAACACGTTTATAAGGTTCTATGCCTTCGATACTGCCGCTTCCCAGGATGCTTCCTTTGGACGCCTGGTTCTTGTGCCTGCTACAGTGCGTCCACTCCCATAAGGAACTGCTTTAGGACATTCCCAATGTCTATCCTTGTGGAGCCCAGTGTACCCCGCAGCAGAAAACGAGTTTTATGGTAAGAAATAACCTTTGTTAAAACTCTTTCTGCGAGGTACACTGGGCTCCACAAGGCGCCCACCCTGACGCACTTAGCTTCTTTGGGTTGGTGTGGCTATAGCCGCTGACACTTTCTCCTGTCGTGAGAGTGTGGTGTTTGTGGCAACTTGCAGTTGTCGTCTCTTTTACCTGCTACTGCATTGGGCTGGTTAACAAAACTGAGTTCTTGTGCACGGAGGTGGGGTGATATAGGAGGCGGCGCTATGCATCTTGAGAAAAAGGTCAAAGCTTTTGAGCCTGTTGGTAACATAGTAACATAGTATCTGAGGTTGAAAAAAGACAATTGTCCATCGAGTTCAACCTATTTGTGGTGTCCTATGCATGATGATTTGACTAAAATTGCTGACTGATGCTGCTGTCAGCCGTTGCATTTTATCCCTATTTATAGTAACTATAATGCATGGCTATGCACCATACCCCTGGATATCCTTATCCAACAGGAATTTATCTAACCCATCTTGATGGTGCTTCGGATCAAGATCCTACTCTACACCCAATGTCTAGTGGAGCCCAGTGTACCTCGCAGAAAGAGTTTTAACAAAGGTAAGTTCTTACCATGAAACTCGTTTTATATATATATAACAATATATATAACAACTGTAATGTTCCACAATACACATTTATTTTTATTTAGCTAGCTATTGATACCTTATATTCCATACTCGGAGCGATGGATGTTATGGTTTCGAAACAAATTCTGTGAAAGAGAAAGAAAGGGGGAGGGAAAGGAGGTTTTGATATCTGGATGTCACACAAATTAGATGTTGTTCATCTCCGTTGTGTCATTGAGACCTACAGGGGACATGGTATGTACAGAAAATATCCAGAGAGCTTCCCTTTTACATAGCTGATTGAATCTGTTTCCTCCTCTGTCTGTTCTATACCCTGCACTGATAAAACATTAACACCCCCTTTATGCTTAAAGTTTACATGACGTGATAAGCTATGTGTCATTTCCACATGTAGAACATTACGTCTGTGTTATAGGAACCTCAGATTCAGTGTGCGGGTTGTTCTTCCTATATACTGTGCCCCGCACACACAAGTGATAAAATAAACAACTAACGAACTCTGACATTTGATGAAGTATTTGATCTTAAGACTATGTCCAAGTGACCTAGAATCAAATCCAGCGCTTCTGTTCAAATTGTGACTACACGTAATACATTTGGTCTTACCACAGTTATAACATCCTTTAATGATAGTACGAGAACTTATCCAGCTATCCATAGTAGCAGGAGCTTTTAAAGAAGTTGATCCTTTAATGTGACTTGGAGCCAGTACATTCTTAAGATTACTTGTTTTCTCTTACATCCTAGAGGATGCTGGAGTCCACATTAGTACCATGGGGTACAGATGGGTCCACCAGGAGCCATTGGCACTTTAAGAGTTTTACAGTGTGGGCTGGCTCCTCGCTCTATGCCCCTCCCACCAAACTCAGTTTAGAAAATGTGCCCGGAGGAGCCAGTCACAGCTAGGGGAGCTCTACAGAGCTTTTCTAGTTAGTTATTTTAGAGTTTGTTTTTTACAGGAGAATGTTGGCAACAGCCTGCCTGCAGCGAGGGACTAAGGGGGGGGGGGGGCAGTGTCCGCCCTGCGATCTCTGAGCCACTGACTCTGCTGACTGTACACTGAGCTCCAGAGGCAGGGGCGGAACTGCCGGAGACAACGGAGTCAGCTGCCACCGGGCTCCAGCCCATTGTCCCCCGTTCTGTGCCCTTCTCAGAATGCAATAATAGAGTAGCCGCCGAGCGTGCGCTCCTCCTCCGTGACCTGGTGACTTTTTCCGCTGTGCTGGCTGTGCCCTGGTCGTGGATGGAAGTTGCGTCGGACCACAACCTAGAGCCTACTGAGCAGCCGGCTGGGAGACAGTGTGAGAGGAGAGAGGGAGGCTGACGCGGCTGTCAGTCTGTGCAGAGCCTGAGAGACAGATTAAGGGGGGGGGCAGGGGGTGAGTACAGTTGCCTTCATGAGACATCAGTGATGGCTTGTGAATGATGCAGCTGTGCAGCTTGCCTCAGATGCTGCGTGCCGCCATTGGCTCCGCCCCCTTCTCTGGGTTAGCTGTATGTAGTGTGACAACAAGTGTCACTGAAAGTCTGTGAAGCAACAGGAAGCCAGGCAGCAACGGCCTCTTCCATGCTTTGCCAGCCAGTCTGTAAAGCTCCGCCCCCTGCCTCCTTTACAAGGGAGTTGGACACAGACTGGAGCCTCTGGCAGGCAGACAGTTGTGACAATACAGGGAGCTGCTGGAGGAGCTGCCACTAACCACTGCTACTGTAGTCCTGGATCAACTACAATAAAAGTAAGCAGCTATACAGAAAATGTTTATTAAAAGTAATATTAAAATGTAGTAAAAAAAAAAAGTACTTTTCTTATAGTATATACATTCCTGTCCCAGCAAGGTACTGTCAGTCTTGAGTGTGGGTGGGTGTCAGTTTGGTAAAAACTGGAACGCCGTACCAGACGACCTGTGCAGCGATCTTAGTTATTTTGGAGATTGTACTGCGCACATGTCTATCCCGGTCCGGGGGGTGTATGTGTCAGCAGTCACCGGGGAGACAGGGAGAGAGCGATTACAGCCTCCCCGTATGATCCGGACTGTTCCAGTTTTTTTTACCACTTTCCTGGATCATACAGAAAGGCTGTAATCTCTCCCTCCATGGTGGCTGCTGTCAGATACACCCCCAGGAGCGAGACACACCCCTTCCTGTCCGCGGCATGAGTTCCCACCGACGGCACTCCCACTCTTGTGTTTAAAGACTGTGTATCCATTTGTCAATGTTTCAAGATATTTCATCTTTATAGCAAAAAACATTTAAAGCATATTGTATACCCCCCTGCCCCCCAAGGCTTAATCCGGCCATATATCTGCGGCAGGGAGAACAGGAGCAGCAGAATTGGTACTGTATGATGAACCACTAAAGTATAGCATTCTATTACGTGCAAGCTATAATGTGAGGAGGGGGACAATCCAGATTTCTGTGTGTGTGTGAAATTATTATTGAAATTATTGAAATTATTTGCAAATCATAACCTGTATGTCATTCTTAAGTATTTCCAGATTAAAATACATTTAATTTAGCGTATTTTCTGTGTTCTTATTGAACTTGCACCTGTGAGGCACAATGCTACGTATCTATGTGTAATTAAGTGTGAAATATTACTATTTGTGCATACAACATAACGACTCCCTTAAGATCTTTGGTTGTGACAGTGAAATTATGTCTTTATCCTGAGTGACCAAAGTGCGCAACCATCATTACCCAGCTGTCTTAGATTGCGATATCTGAGGGCAGGCTGGAATCGTGACACCAGGCATATATTATATCATCAGCGTATCATACAGGTAATAACATAGTGTATTGCTGCAACAGATCAGCGATGATCGGTTTTTCATCCAGCATGTCCAATAAATCATTGGTCGGCCACATTTGGGAAGTGTATGGACTGCCATTCACAATGGAGGAACGGGGAAATATCTCCACCCCAGGGAAGGAATGCAGGTATTCGGTGGGATGTAATGCCGTCTGAGTCCGGAGTCCATGCCAGCTGAACTCTGACTTTTTTTAAATTGACAATCCATTACAAGGAGAAACCATGCCTTGTGATTGCCCCTTTAAAAAACGTCTGAGTACAGCCGGCCCACCGTACGAGTCACCAGACTCGGGCAGGATTACATCCCGCTGATTGTGTGACCATACACTGAGAATTCACAGTATATGGCCACAGTATCTGCTGGTTTTCAGGATGTCAGATAAAATATCTCTTGGTCTGACAGACATGTTATTTGACAGTGTTTGCCCAACATTACTCAGTGGAGTAAGTACAGCAGAGGAGGATGCACAGTACAGTGGAAGGTCCGAAAAAGATCTTGAAGTTGTTCAGCAAAGGATTATTATTATCTCCTAAAACACAACCAAAAGCATCATGAGGAGAAAGAAGCTGGAGGCAATAGCAACCACAAGGGCAGTCTAACAGCAGACACTTGACTTAAAATATTGACAACTTCAGACCAATCCCCATCTAGCAGAAGCCATATGTCCCCACATTCTCCAGCAAGACGGGCATCCCAACGTACCAAAATGGGTGTGACTAATACCCTAGCTAAAAGATTGGCAGATCGTACAATAGAGAATGAAAAGGATTCTCATCATCTAGAGGTGGCACAATAAGCAAGCACCATTGGCCGTGGTACCAGGAGAACCTTTGCCAGCTGCTGTGCCCAGATCAGGACCCATCTATTTTTCCAAATATGAGGACAGTGTGGGGATTTTGATGGGCATTTGCAGGCTTTTGAAAGTAGTTACAACCCAGGCATGTCTTGCCCTGGCAGGAGTGGGCCTAGTACCCAATCTGCAAAGACAGGCACTGGAGGCTTATTAAGGACTGGCCAATGAGGACTCTGGAGGCTATACCAAAGTTGTAAGTGCCCTCCTAAAGCAGTCTTCAATTACTGCCAATACCTGATACCCTCACAGCGCCCATGAGCAGTTCAGCAAACAGCTGAAGCAGTACACGCTTCATCATTATCTACAACAATACTTACAGATCAGGGAATTACTAAACTTAAGTGTATGCTTGCAAATGGAAGAAGCACAACAAGTAAAATGGGGTAATTAGAAATGATTGCACTTAATGACCAATATGACATAATAGGCATTACAGAGACATGGCGTGACGATTCTCGCAACTGGGCAGCAAACATGGAGGGGTACTCTCTCTCCAGGAGAGATAGGACTAATAAGAAAGGAGGGGGTGTTTGACTTTTTGTTTTGTCATTCTTAAAATCATATTTAAAGGAGGTCATTTACGAGGGGACTGGAGATAATGTGGAGTAATTATGGATTGAGATTTCGAGTGGGTGTAAAGATACAGAAAAGCATTTAATAGGGACATGCTACAAACCACCAGATATTAGTGTGTCTGAGGAATTACAATTCTTGCAGCAAATCGAAAAAGCTGCAGGAATGGGGGAGGTCATTATCATTGGGGACTTTAATTACCCAGACATAAATTGGAACACCGAAACAGTATATACAGCTAGGGGTAACAGGTTCTTAAACATGCTAAAAGATCATTACTTGTCCCAGGTAAACGAGGAACCAACTAGAATTAGGACTATACTGGACCTAGTACTAACTAGTAATGTGGAGATAATATCAAATACTAAAGTAGGGGAGACCTTGGGAAATAATGATCTTAATATGATCACATTCGATATCAGCTTCCAAAAACACTATAATGGTCTAACTAAGACTTTTAACTTTAGAAAAGATAATTTCAACTTGCTGAAACAATGAAGGACATCTATTGGGAAATTGTATCTCATGGTAAGAATACGGCTGCAATGTGGGATGTTTTTACAACTGCTCAATAAGTACACTCATTTGCTCATTCCCAAGGTCAACAAAAACAGGAGTAGTAACTTCTAACTGATAAAAAGAGGCGAGCTTTTCAAAGCATTTAAGTCTGGCGGGAAAGTGGAATTATTCCAGTTCTACAAGGAATGTAACAAAAAATGCAAAAAAGAAATCAGAGCAGCTAAAACAACAAACATGGCAAAGGAGAGTAAAACAAACCCCAAAAAGTTCTTTAAGTATATAAAATGGTAAAAGGTTAAAAAAGGAGAATATTGGACCTTTAAAGGGCGAGTTGGATATCTTGATTAATGAAGATAGGGAAAAAGCAGATTTATTGAATAAATTCTTTTCATCAGTATTCACGAGAGAGGACAGGTTGACGAAAGTAGTGCAAAACATAAGCTATAATAACGACCCGTTGCTAAGTACTTGATTAAACGAGGAAGTAGTCTGAGAGTAAAATTAAGATAAATAAATCTCCTGGGCCGGATGGACTTCACCCCAGGGCTCCTATGGAACTTAACTCACAGCTATCGAGGCCCTATATTTGATTTTCAGTGAGTCAATTACATCAGGAATGATACCGAAGGACTGGCTTTATAGCAGAGGTAGTCCCAATATTTATAAAGGGAATTAAAACTCATCTCGGTAACTATAGACCAGTAAGTTTGACATCTGTAGTGGGGAAAATACTGGAAGGTATAATAAGGGATAGCATACTAGAGTACTTCGATTTCTCCAAGGTTATTAATAGAAATCAGCATGGTTTTGTGAAGGACAGGTCATGTCAAACTAATTTAATTAGCTTCTACGAGAAAGCGAGCGTTAATATTGATCAGGGTAAAGCAGTGGATGTGGTCTTTTTGGACTTTGCTAAGGCCTTTGACAAAGTCCCTCATCAGAGACTAATTTTCAAAATATGAGAGCTTGGGGTAGGAAATACTATTTGTATTTGGGTGAGTAATTGGCTGTTCAATAGGAACAGCGAGTGGTGATTAATGGGATGTTCTCTGAATGGGCCTCGGTGCTTAGTGGAATACCGCAGGGTTCAGTACTCGGGCCATTGCTGTATAACATACTCATTAATGACCTAGGAGTGGGCCTGGAAAGCACAGTGTCAATTTTCACAGACGATACTAAACTGTGTAGAGTCATTAATACAGACAAGGATGTTGAGTCTCTGCGGAATGATTTATCTAGACTGGAGGTTTGGGTAGACAGATGGAGAATGAGGTTCAATATAGAAAAATGTACAGTTATGCACTTTGGGACTAAGAACAATCGGGCAGCTTATAATTTAAATGCGGAAAATGTAGGGATAACGGTAGTTGAAAAGGATTTGGGGGTGCTCATCGATAGTAGACTTTATAGCAGTACGCAATGTCACAATGCAGCAACAAAAGCTAATAAGGTGTTAGCATGCATAAAACAGGGAATGGAGACATGGGATCAGAGTGTAATCCTGCCACTGTATAAATCATTGGTACGGCCACACTTGGATAATTGTGTACAGTTCTGGGCACTGCACTATAAAAAATAAGAATTTACTTACCGATAATTCTATTTCTCGTAGTCCGTAGTGGATGCTGGGACTCCGTAAGGACCATGGGGATTAGCGGCTCCGCAGGAGACAGGGCACAAAAAGTAAAAGCTTTAGGACTAGCTGGTGTGCACTGGCTCCTCCCCCCATGACCCTCCTCCAAGCCTCAGTTAGGATACTGTGCCCGGACGAGCGTACACAATAAGGAAGGATTTTGAATCCCGGGTAAGACTCATACCAGCCACACCAATCACACTGTACAACCTGTGATCTGAACCCAGTTAACAGTATGATAACAGAGGAGCCTCTGCAAAGATGGCTTTCAACAATAAAAACCTGATTTTTGTAACAATAACTATGTACAAGTATTACAGACAATCCGCACTTGGGATGGGCGCCCAGCATCCACTACGGACTACGAGAAATAGAATTATCGGTAAGTAAATTCTTATTTTCTCTGACGTCCTAAGTGGATGCTGGGACTCCGTAAGGACCATGGGGATTATACCAAAGCTCCCAAACGGGCGGGAGAGTGCGGATGACTCTGCAGCACCGAATGAGAGAACTCCAGGTCCTCCTCAGCCAGGGTATCAAATTTGTAGAATTTTGCAAACGTGTTTGCCCCTGACCAAGTAGCTGCTCGGCAAAGTTGTAAAGCCGAGACCCCTCGGGCAGCCGCCCAAGATGAGCCCACTTTCTTTGTGGAGTGGGCATTTACAGATTTTGGCTGTGGCAGGCCTGCCACAGAATGTGCAAGCTGAATTGTACTACAAATCCAACGAGCAATCGTCTGCTTAGAAGCAGGAGCACCAAGTTTGTTGGGTGCATACAGTATAAACAGCGAGTCAGACTCTCTGACTCCAGCCGTCCTTGAAATATATATTTTCAGGGCTCTGACAACGTCTAGCAACTTGGAGTCCTCCAAGTACCTAGTAGCCGCAGGCACCACAATAGGTTGGTTCAGGTGAAACGCTGACACCACCTTAGGGAGAAACTGGGGACGGGTCCGCAGTTCTGCCCTGTCCGAATGGAAAATCAGATATGGGCTTTTGCAAGATAAAGCCGCCAATTCTGACACTCGCCTGGCCGAGGCCAGGGCCAGCAGCATGGTCACTTTCCATGTGAGATATTTCAAATCCACCGATTTGAGCGGTTCAAACCAATGTGATTTGAGGACTCCCAAAACTACATTGAGATCCCACGGTGCCACTGGAGGCACAAAATGGGGCTGTATATGCAGTACTCCCTTAACAAACGTCTGGACTTCAGGAACTGAAGCCAATTCTTTCTGGAAGAAAATCGACAGGGCCGAAATTTGCACCTTAATGGACCCCAATTTGAGGCCCATAGACACTCCTGTCTGCAGGAAATGCAGGAATCGACCCAGTTGAAATTCCTCCATCGGGGCCCTCCTGGCCTCACACCACGCAAAATATTTTCGCCAAATACGGTGATAATGTTGTGCGGTCACCTCCTTCCTGGCTTTGATCAGGGTAGGGATGACTTCCTCCGGAATGCCTTTTTCCTTCAGGATCCGGCGTTCAACCGCCATGCCGTCAAACGCAGCCGCGGTAAGTCTTGGAACAGACAGGGTCCTTGCTGAAGCAGGTCCCTTCTTAGCGGCAGAGGCCACGGGTCCTCTGTGAGCATCTCTTGAAGTTCCAGGTACCAAGTCCTTCTTGGCCAATCCGGAGCCACGAGTATAGTTCTTACTCCTCTCCGTCTTATAATTCTCAGTACCTTGGGTATGAGAGGCAGAGGAGGGAACACATACACTGACTGGAACACCCAAGGTGTTACCAGAGCGTCCACAGCTATTGCCTGAGGGTCCCTTGACCTGGCGCAATACCTGTCTAGTTTTTTGTTGAGGCGGGACGCCATCATGTCCACCTTTGGTTTTTCCCAACGGTTCACAATCATGTGGAAGACTTCCGGATGAAGTCCCCACTCTCCCGGGTGGAGGTCGTGCCTGCTGAGGAAGTCTGCTTCCCAGTTGTCCACTCCCAGAATGAACACTGCTGACAGTGCTATCACATGATTTTCCGCCCAGCGAAAAATCCTTGCAGCTTCCGCCATTGCCCTCCTGCTTCTTGTGCCGCCCTGCCTGTTTATGTGGGCGACTGCTGTGATGTTGTCCGACTGGATCAACACCGGCTGCCCTTGAAGCAGAGGTCTTGCTAGGCTTAGAGCATTGTAAATTGCCCATAGCTCCAGCATATTTATGTGAAGTGAAGTCTCCAGGCTTGACCATACTCCCTGGAAATTTCTTCCCTGTGTGACTGCTCCCCAGCCTCGAAGGCTGGCATCCGTGGTCACCAGGACCCAGTCCTGAATGCCGAATCTGCGGCCCTCTAGAAGATGAGCACTCTGCAACCACCACAGAAGAGACACCCTTGTCCTCAGAGACAGGGTTATCCGCTGATGCATCTGAAGATGCGATCCGGACCATTTGTCCAGCAGATCCCACTGGAAAGTTCTTGCGTGGAATCTGCCGAATGGAATCGCTTCGTAAGAAGCCACCATTTTCCCCAGGACCCTTGTGCATTGATGCACTGACACTTGGCCTGGTTTTAGGAGGTTCCTGACTAGCTCGGATAACTCCCTGGCTTTCTCCTCCGGGAGAAACACTTTTTTCTGGACTGTGTCCAGAATCATCCCTAGGAACAGCAGACGTGTCGTCGGATTCAGCTGCGATTTTGGAATATTTAGAATCCATCCGTGCTGTCGTAGTACTACTTGAGATAGTGCTACTCCGACCTCTAACTGTTCTCTGGACCTTGCCCTTATCAGGAGATCGTCCAAGTAAGGGATAATTAATACGCCTTTTCTTCGAAGAAGAATCATCATTTCGGCCATTACCTTGGTAAAGACCCGGGGTGCCGTGGACAATCCAAACGGCAGCGTTTGAAACTGATAGTGACAGTTCTGTACCACGAACCTGAGGTACCCTTGGTGAGAAGGGCAAATTGGGACATGGAGGTAAGCATCCTTGATGTCCAGAGACACCATATAGTCCCCTTCTTCCAGGTTCGCTATCACTGCTCTGAGTGACTCCATTTTGAATTTGAACCTTTTGTATGTAAGTGTTCAAGGACTTCAGATTTAGAATAGGTCTCACCGAGCCGTCCGGCTTCGGTACCACAAACAGTGTGGAATAATACCCCTTTCCCTGTTGTAGGAGGGGTACTTTTATTATCACCTGCTGGGAATACAGCTTGTGAATGGCTTCCAATACCGCCTCCCTGTCGGAGGGAGACGTTGGTAAAGCAGACTTCAGGAACCGGCGAGGGGGAGACGTCTCGAATTCCAATCTGTACCCCTGAGATACTACCTGCAGGATCCAGGGGTCCACTTGCGAGTGAGCCCACTGCGCGCTGAAACTCTTGAGACGACCCCCCACCGTACCCGAGTCCGCTTGTAAGGCCCCAGCGTCATGCTGAGGACTTGGCAGAAGCGGGGGAAGGCTTCTGTTCCTGGGAAGGGGCTGCCTGCTGCAGTCTTTTCCCCTTTCCTCTACCCCGGGGCAGATATGAGTGGCCTTTTGCCCGCTTGCCCTTATGGGGACGAAAGGACTGAGGCTGAAAAGATGGTGTCTTTTTCTGCTGAGAGGTGACTTGGGGTAGAAAGGTGGATTTTCCAGCTGTTGCCGTGGCTACCAGGTCCGCTAGACCAACCCCAAATAACTCCTACCCTTTATACGGCAATACTTCCATGTGCCGTTTGGAATCCGCATCACCTGACCACTGTCGTGTCCATAAACTTCTTCTGGCAGAAATGGACAGCGCACTTACTCTTGATGCCAGAGTGCAAATATCCCTCTGTGCATCTCGCATATATAGAAATGCATCTTTTAAATGCTCTATAGTCAATAATATATTGTCCCTGTCCAGGGTATCAATATTTTCAGTCAGGGACTCCGACCAAGCCACCCCAGCACTGCACATCCAGGCTGAGGCGATTGCTGGTCGTAGTATAACACCAGTATGTGTGTATATACTTTTTAGGATATTTTCCAGCTTCCTATCAGCTGGCTCCTTGAGGGCGGCCGTATCAGGAGACGGTAACGCCACTTGTTTTGATAAGCGTGTGAGCGCCTTATCTACCCTAGGGGGTGTTTCCCAACGCGCCCTAACCTCTGGCGGGAAAGTGTACAATGCCAATAATTTTTTAGAAATTTGCAGTTTTTTATCGGGGGAAACCCACGCATCATCACACACTTCATTTAATTCATCTGATTCAGGAAAAACTACGGGTAGTTTTTTCACACCCCACATAATACCCCTTTTTGTGGTACTTGTAGTATCAGAAATGTTCAAAACCTCCTTCATTGCCGTGATCATGTAACGTGTGGCCCTACTGAAAAATACGTTTGTTTCTTCACCGTCGACACTGGAGTCAGTGTCCGTGTCTGTGTCGACCGACTGAGGTAATGGGCGCTTTAGAGCCCCTGACGGTGTTTGAGACGCTTGGACAGGCACTAATTGATTTGCCGGCTGTCTCATGTCGTCAACAGTCTTTTGTAAAGTGCTGACGCTATCACGTAATTCCTTAAATAAGACCATCCAATCAGGTGTCGACTCCCTAGGGGGTGACATCACTAATACAGGCATTTGCTCCGCCTCCACACCATTTTCCTCCTCATACATGTCGACACACACGTACCGACACATAGCACACACACAGGGAATGCTCTGATAGAGGACAGGACCCCACTAGCCCTTTGGGGAGACAGAGGGAGAGTTTGCCAGCACACACCAAAGCGCTATAATATGTATAGGGACAACCTTATAATAAGTGTTTCTCCCTTATAGCTGCTATGTAGTTTTATCTAGCCAAATTAGTGCCCCCCCCTCTCTTTTTTACCCTGTTTCTGTAGTGCAGGACTGCAGGGGAGAGTCAGGGAGACGTCCTTCCAGCGGAGCTGTGAGGGAAAATGGCGCTTGTGTGCTGAGGAGATAGGCTCCGCCCCCTTCTCGGCGGCCTTTTCTCCCGCTTTTTTAGGAAAAACTGGCAGGAGTTAAATACATCCATATAGCCCAGGAGCTATATGTGATGTATTTTTAGCCAAAAATAGTGTTTATATTGCGTCTCAGGGCGCCCCCCCCAGCGCCCTGCACCCTCAGTGACCGGAGTGTGAAGTGTGCTGAGAGCAATGGCGCACAGCTGCAGTGCTGTGCGCTACCTTTACTTAAGACAGCTGTCTTCTGCCGCCGATTTCCGGACCTCTTCTGTCTTCTGGCTCTGTAAGGGGGCCGGCGGCGCGGCTCCGGGACCCATCCATGGCTGGGCCTGTTATCGTCCCTCTGGAGCTAATGTCCAGTAGCCAAGAAGCCCAATCCACTCTGCACGCAGGTGAGTTCGCTTCTTCTCCCCTTAGTCCCTCGATGCAGTGAGCCTGTTGCCAGCAGGACTCACTGAAAATAAAAAAAAACCTAAGTCTAAACTTTTACTCTAAGCAGCTCAGGAGAGCCACCTAGATTGCACCCTTCTCGGCCGGGCACAAAAATCTAACTGAGGCTTGGAGGAGGGTCATGGGGGGAGGAGCCAGTGCACACCAGCTAGTCCTAAAGCTTTTACTTTTTGTGCCCTGTCTCCTGCGGAGCCGCTAATCCCCATGGTCCTTACGGAGTCCCAGCATCCACTTAGGACGTCAGAGAAAAAATAAGATTTTACTTACCGATAAATCTATTTCTCGTAGTCCGTAGTGGATGCTGGGGACTCCGTCAGGACCATGGGGAATAGCGGGCTCCGCAGGAGACAGGGCACATCTAAAAAAGCTTTTAGGTCACATGGTGCGTACTGGCTCCTCCCCCTATGACCCTCCTCCAAGCCTCAGTTAGGTACTGTGCCCGGACGAGCGTACACAATAAGGAAGGATCTTGAATCCCGGGTAAGACTCATACCAGCCACACCAATCACACCGTACAACTTGTGATCTGAACCCAGTTAACAGTATGATAACAAAGAAGTAGCCTCCTAAAAGATGGCTCACAACAATAATAACCCGATTTTTGTAACAATAACTATGTACAAGTAATGCAGACAATCCGCACTTGGGATGGGCGCCCAGCATCCACTACGGACTACGAGAAATAGATTTATCGGTAAGTAAAATCTTATTTTCTCTAACGTCCTAGTGGATGCTGGGGACTCCGTCAGGACCATGGGGATTATACCAAAGCTCCCAAACGGGCGGGAGAGTGCGGATGACTCTGCAGCACCGAATGAGAGAACTCCAGGTCCTCTTTAGCCAGAGTATCAAATTTGTAGAATTTTACAAACGTGTTCCTCCCTGACCACGTAGCTGCTCGGCCAAGTTGTAAAGCCGAGACCCCTCGGGCAGCCGCCCAAGATGAGCCCACATTCCTTGTGGAGTGGGCATTTACAGATTTTGACTGTGGCAGGCCTGCCACAGAATGTGCAAGCTGAATTGTACTACAAATCCAACGAGCAATCGTCTGCTTAAAAGCAGGAGCACCCATCTTGTTGGGTGCATACAATATAAACAGCAAATCAGACTTTCTGACTCCAGCCGTCCTAAACTATATATATATATATATATATATATATTTTAGGGTCCTGACAACGTCTAGTAACCTGGAGTCCTCCAAGTCCCTAGTAGCCGCAAGCACCATAATAGGTTGTTTCAGGTGAAACGCTGACACCCCCTTAGGAAGAAACTGGAGACGAGTCCCAGTTCTGCCCTGTCCGAATGGAAAATTAAATATGGGCTTTTGTAAGACAAAGCCGCCCATTCTGACAATCGCCTGGCCGAGGCCAGGACCAACAGCATGGTCACTGTCCATGTGAGATATTGGTCAACAGCATGGTCACTTTTCATGTGAGATATTTCAAATCCACAGATTTGAGCGGTTCAAACCAATATGATTTTAAGGAATCCCAACACTATGTTGAGATCCCACGGTGCCACTAGAGGCACAAAAAGGGGTGTATATGCAATACTCCCTTGACAATCTGGACTTCAGGAACTGAAGTCAATTCTTTCTGGAAGAAATTCTACAGGGCCGAAACTTAAAACCTTAAAGAACCCCAATTTGAGGCTCAAAACACTCCTGTTTTCAGGAAGTGTAGAAATCGACCTAGTTGAATTTTCTTCGTGGGGCCTTCCTGGCCTCACCCACGCAACATATTTTCACCACATGTGGTGATGACGTTGTGCGGTCACCTCCTTCCTGGCTTTGACCAGGGTAGGTATGACCTCTTATGGAATGCCTTTTTCCGTCAGGATCCGGCATTCAACCGCCATGCCGTCAAACGCAGCCGCGGTAAGTCTTGGAATAGACATGGTACCTGCTGAAGCAAGTCCCTTCTTAGCTCCCCAGGCCCTTAGTCCTCTGTGAGCATCTCTTGAAGTTCCGGGTACCAAGTCCCTCTTGGCCAATCCGGAGTCACGAGTATAGTTCATACTCCTCTATGTCTTATAATTCTCAATACCTTGGTTATGAGAAGCAGAGGAGGGAACACCTACACCGACTGTTACACCCACGGTGTTACCAGGACATCCACAGCTATCGCCTGAAGGTCTCATGACCTGGCGCAATACCTGTCCCGTTTTTTGTTCGGGCGGGACGCCATCATTTCCACCTTTGGTCTTTGCCAATGGTTCACAAACATGCGGAAAAACTTCCCTATGAAGTTCCCACTCTCCCGGGTGGAGGTCATGCCTGCTGAGGAAGTCTGCTTCCCAGTCGTCCACTCCCGGAGAGAACACTGCTGACAGTGCTATCACATGATTTTCCGCCTAGCGAAAAATCCTTGCAGTTTTGTCACTGCCCTCCAGCTTCTTGTGCCGCCCTTTCTGTTTACGTGGGCGACTGCCGTGATGTTATCCCACTGGATCAATACCGGCTGATCTTGAAGCAGAGGTCTTGCTAAGTTTAGAGCATTATAATTTTGCTCTTAGCTCCATCTATGTGGAGAGAATTCTCCAGACTTGATCACACTTTCCTGGAAATTTTTTCCCTGTGTGACTGCTCCCCAGCCTCTCAGGCTGGCCTCCGTGGTCACCAGCATCCAATCCTGAATGCTGAATCTGTGGCCCTCTAGAAGATGAGCACTCTGTAATCACCACAGGAGAGACACCCTTGTCCTTGGATATAGGGTTATCCGCTGATGCATCTGAAGATGCGATCCGGACCATTTGTCCAGCAGATCCCACTGAAGAGTTCTTGCGTGAAATCTGCCGAATGGAATTGCTTCGTAATAAGCCACCATTTTTACCAGGACTCTTGTGCAATGATGCACTGACACTTTTCCTGGTTTTAGGAGGATCCCGATTAGCTCGGATAACTCCCTGGCTTTCTCCTCTGGGAGAAACACCTTTTTCTGGACTGTGTCCAGAATCATCCCTAGGAACAGTAGACGTGTCGTCGGAAAAGCTGCGATTTTGGAATATTTAGAATCCACTCGTGCTGTCCTAGAACTATTAAAGATAGTGCTACTCCGACCTCCAACTGTTCTCTGGACCTTGCCCTTATCAGGAAAGCGTCCAAGTTTCTTTTAAGAAGAATCATCATTTCGGCCATTACCTTGGTAAAGACCCGGGGCGCCGTGGACAATCCAAACGGCAGCGTCTGAACTGATAGTGACAGTTCTGTACCACGAACCTGAGGTACCCTTGGTGAGAAGGGCAAATTTGGACATGTAGGTAAGCGTCCCTGATATCCAGTGACACCATATCGTCCCCTTATTCCTGGTTCGCTATCACTGCTCTGAGTGACTCCATCTTGATTTGAACGCTTGTATGTAAGTGTTCAAATATTTCAAATCTCACCGAGCCGTTTGGCTTCAGTACCACAATATAGTGTGGAATAATACCCCCTCCCTTGTTGTAGGAGGGGTACTTTGATTATCACCTGCTGGGAATACAGCCTGTGAATTGTTTCCAATACTGCCTCCCTGTCGGAGGTAGACGTTGGTAAAACAGACTTCCGGAACTTGTGAGGGGGAGACGTCTCGAATTTCCAATGTACACCTGGGATACTACATGTAGGATCCAGGAGTCCCCTTGCGAGTGAGCCCACTGCGTGCTGAAACTCTTGAGATGACCCCTTACCGCACCTGAGTCCGCTTGTACTGCCCCAGCGTCATGCTGCGGACTTGGCAGAAGCTGTGAAGGGCTTCTGTTCCTGGGAATGGGCTGCTTGCTGCAGTCTTCTTCCCTTTCCTCTACCCCTGGGCAGATATGACTGGCCTTTGGCCGCCTGCTCGTATGGGGACGAAAGGACTGAGACTGAAAAGACTGTGTCCTTTTCTGCTGAGATGTGACTCGGGGTAACAAAAGGTGGATTATTCAGCTGTTGCCATGGCCACCAGGTCCGATGGACCGCCCCTTTATACGGCAATACTTCCATGTGCCGTCTGGAATCTGCCTCACCTGACCACTGTCGTGTCTTCGTCTGGCAGATATGGACATCACATTTACTCTTGATGCCAGAATGCAAATATCCCTCTGCGCATCACGCATATATAGAAATGCATCCTTAAAATGCTCTATAGACAATAAAATCTTGTCCCTGTCAAGGGTATCAAAATTTTCAGTCAGGAAATCCGACCAAGCCCCCTCAGCGCTGCACATCCAGTCTGAGGCGATTGCTGGTCGTAGTATAACACCAGTATGTGTGTATATACTTCTTAGGATATTTTTCAGCTTCCTATCAGCTGGCTCCTTGAGGGCGGCCGTATCTGGAGACGGTAACGCCACTTGTTTTTATAAGCGTGTGAGCGCCTTATCCACCCTAAGGTGTGTTTCCCAACTCGCCCTTACTTCTGGCGGGAAAGGGTATACCGCCCATAACTTTCTATCGGAGGAACCCCACGTATCATCACACACTTCATTTAATTTATCTGATTCAGGCAAAACTACAAGTAGTTTATTCACACCCTACAAAATGCCCTTATTTGTGGTACTTGTAGTATCAGAAATATGTAACACCTCCTTCATGCCCTTAACATGTAACGTGTGGCCCTAAAGGAAAATACGTTTGTTTCTTCACCGTCGACACTGGAGTCAGTGTCCGTGTCTGTCGACCGACTGAGGTAAATGGGCGTTTTTACAAGCCCCTGACGGTGTCTGAGACGCCTGGACAGGTACTAATTTGTTTGCCGGCCCTCTCATGTCGTCAACCGGCTTGCAGCGTGTTGACATGATCACGTACTTCCATAAGTAAGCCATCCATTCCGGTGTCGACTCCCTAGAGAGTGACATCACCATTACAGGCAATTTGCTCCGCCTCCTCACCAACATTTTCCTCATACATGTCGACACACACGTACCGACATACAGCACACACATAGGGAATGCTCTGATAGAGGACAGGACCCACTAGCCCTTTGGGGAGACAGAGGGAGAGTTTGCCAGCACACACCAAAATGCTATAATTATACAGGGACAACCTTTATATAAGTGTTCCTCCCTTATAGCATTTAATATATATTTATATCGCCAAATCAGTGCCCCCCCTCTCTGTTTTAACCCTGTTTCTGTAGTGCAGTGCAGGGGAGAGCATGGGAGCCTTCCCCTCAGCCTTTCTGTGAGGGAAAATGGCGCTGTGTGCTGAGGAGAATAAGCTCCGCCCCTTTCTCGGCTGGCTTTTCTCCCGGTTTTTTAAGAAACTGGCCTGGGTTAAATACATACATATAGCCTTAATGGCTATATGTGATGTATTTATTTGCCACCAAGGTAATTTATATTGCTGCCCAGGGCGCCCCCAGCAGCGCCCTGCACCCTCCGTGACCAAGTCAGTGAGCCGTGTAGCAACAATGGCGCACAGCTGCAGTGCTGTGCGCTACCTTCATGAAGACTGAGGAGTCTTCTGCCGCCTGCTTTCCGGACCTCCGTCTCTGCCGTCTTCAGCGTCTGTAAGGGGGATCGGCGGCGCGGCTCCGGGACGAACCCCAGGCTGACCTGTGTTCCGACTCCCTCTGGAGCTAAGTGTCCAGTAGCCTAAGACTCCAATCCATCCTGCACGCAGGTGAGTTGGAAATCTCTCCCCTAAGTCCCTCGTTGCAGTGATCCTGTTGCCAGCAGGAATCACTGAATTGAAACCTAAAAAAAACTTTTCTAAACAGCTCTTTAAGAGAGCCACCTAGATTGCACCCTCTCGGACGGGCACAAAAACCTAACTGAGGCTTGGAGGAGGGTCATAGGGGGAGGAGCCAGTACGCACCATGTGACCTAAAAGCTTTTTTAGATGTGCCCTGTCTCCTGCGGAGCCCGCTATTCCCCATGGTCCTGACGGAGTCCCCAGCATCCACTAGGACGTTAGAGAAACAGGATTTTAATACCTACGGTAAATCCTTTTCTCCTAGTCTGTAGAGGATGCTGGGGTCCACTTTATGACCATGGGGTATAGATGGTTCCGCAGGGCACTTTAAGACTTTTCAAAGGATGTGAACTGGCTCCTCCCTCTATGCCCATCCTCTAGACCTCAGTTATAGGAACTGTGCCCAGGGAGACGGACATTTCGAGGAAAGGATTTACTTTAATACTAATGGTGAGATTCATACCAGCTCACACCTCAACCATGCCGCACAACATGGCATTCGACAGGACACACGCCAACAGGCATGAACCAATTACAGCAACATACTGAAAACTAATAGAACAGAACTTGTGTAACTCTAATAAACAAAACTGCAGGTAAAGTACACCTTGGGTCGGGCACCCAGCATCCTCTATGGACTAGGAGAAAAGGATTTGCCGGTAGGTATTAAAATCCTGTTTTCTCATACGTCCTAGAGGATGCTGGGGTCCACTTCATGACCATGGTGTTTATACCAAAGCTCCAGTACGGGCGGGAGAGTGCGGATGACCCTGCAGCACCGATTGACCAAACTTTAAGTCCTCATCGGCCAAAGTGTCAAACTTATCAAATTTAGCAAAAGTGTTTGACCCTGACCAAATAGCTGCTCGACAAAGTTGTAAAGCCGAGACCCCCCGGGCAGCCGCCCAGGATGAGCCCACCTTCCTGGTAGAATGGGCCTTCACCGACATTGGTAACGGCAATCCAGCCGTAAAATGAGCATGCTGAATCGTACCTCTGATCCAACACGCAATAGTCTGCTTGGAAGCAGGACACCCAATCTTGTTGGGAGCATACAGGACCAACAGAGCCTCTGTTTTCCGTATCCGAGCGATTCTAGCGACATAAATCTTCAAAGCCCTACCCACATCTAGAGAATTTGACTCAGTGAACGTGTCAGTAGCCACTGGCATCACAATTGGTTGGTTTATGTGGAAAGATGAAACCACCTTTGGAAGAAAATGTTGGCGAGTTCTCAACTACGCCCTATCCTCACGGAAGATCAGGTAAGGGCTCTTGTGAGACAAGGCCCCCAACTCAGATACCCACCTTGCGGATGCCAAGGCCAAAAGCATCACCACTTTCCAAGTGAGAAACTTCAACTCTATCTCCTGGAACTGCAACACCATATTAAGGTCCCATGATGCCACTGGAGGCACAAATGGAGGCTGGATGTGCAGAACCCCTTTCACGAAGGTCTGAACTTTTGGAAGAGAAGCCAATTGTCTTTGAAAGAAAACTGATAAGGCCGAAATCTGGACCTTGATTGACCCCAATCTAAGGCCCACATCCACACCAGCCTGCAAAAAATGGAGAAAACGTCCCAACTCAAACTCTTTCGTAGGAGCCTTCTTGGATTTACACCAAGATATGTATTTTCTCCAAATACGGTGGAAATGTTTATACGTTACTTCCTGGCCTGAATAAGTGTGGGAATGACTTCCTTGGGAATACCCTTTCGGGCTAGGATCCAGCGCTCAACAGCCATGCCGTCAAACGTGGCCGCAGTAAGTCTTGATACACGAACAGACCCTGCTGTAGCAGGTCCTCGCGAGGAGGAAGAGGTCGAGGATCTTCTATTAGCAACTCCTGAAGATCTGGGTACCAAGCCCTCCTTGGCCAGTCTGGGGCAATGAAGATTGCTCAAACTCTTGTTCTTCTTATTATCCTGAGAACTGTTGGGATCAGCGGAAGTGGAGGGAAGACATACACCGATCAGAATATCCACTGGGCCACCAGTGCATCCACTGCTATTGCTTGAGGGTCTCTCGACCTGGAACAATATCTCGGAAGCTTCTTGTTGAGACGAGATGCCATCATGTCACATCTGCGAAGACTTCTTGGTGGAGGCCCCACTCTCCTGGATGGAGATCGTGTCTGCTGAGGAAGTCTGCTTCCCAGTTGTCCACTCCTGGAATGAAAATCGCCGACAGAGATTTGACATGTCTTTCTGCCCAGAGGAGAATCCTTGACACCTCTGCCATTGCTGCTCTGCTTTTCGTTCTGCCTTGCTGGTTTATGTATGTGACTGCTGTTACATTGTCCGACTAGATCTACACGGGATGATCTTGAAGAAGATGTACCGCTTGTAGAAGGCCGTTGTAAATGGCTCTCAATTCCAGAACGTTTATGGGAAGGCAGGCTTCCTGACTCGACCATTTTCTTTGGAAGCTTTCCCCCTGAGTGACAGCTCCCCAGCCTCGGAGACTTGCATCCGTAGTTACGAGGACCCAGTCCTGAATCCCGAACATGCGTCCCTCCAATAGGTGAGAACTGTGTAGCCACCACAGGAGCGAAATCCTGTTTTTTGATGACAGGATTGTCTTCCGGTGCATGTGTAGGTGGGATCCGGACCACTTGTCCAACAGGTCCCACTGGAATACTCTGGCATGGAATCTGCCAGAATGTATGGCCTCGTAGGCCGCCACTATCTTCCCCAACAACCGAATGCACTGATGGATCGACACACTGGTTGGTTTCAGTATCTGTTTGACCATTCTCTGGATTTCCAGAGCCTTTTCCACTGGAAGAAATACTCTCAACTTTTGTGTCCAGTATCATCCCGAGAAAAGACAATCTCATTGTCGGTTCCAACTGAGACTTTGGAAAATTTATGATCCACCCGTGTTGTTGGAGTATTAACAGGGAGAGTGTGATGTTCTGCAGCAACTGCTCCCTGGATCTCGCCTTTATCAGGAGCTCATCCAGGTAAGGAATTATATTGACTACTTTTTGACGAAGGAGGACCATCATCTCCGCCATCACCTTGGTGAATACCCTCAGCGCTGTAGAGAGACCGAAAGGCAACCCCTGGAACTGGTCATTTCAGTCCTGAACCGCGAATCTCAGATAAACCTGGTGAGAAGGATAAATGGGAACATGCAGGTAAGCATCCTTTATGTCTACGGACACCATGAAGTCCCCTTCCTCCAGACTGGAAATCACTGCCCTCAGTGATTCCATTTTGAACTTGAACCTTTTCAAGTAGAGATTCAGATCTTTTAGGTTTAAAATTGGTCTGACCGAGACGTCCGGCTTTGGAACTACAAAAAGGCTTGAATAAAACCCCTCTCCTTGTTGTGACAAGGGTACCAGGACTATGACCTAATACTGACATAACTTTTGAATTGCCGTTGTTACTGCCTCTCTTTCTGGAAGAGAAGCTGGCATGGTCAATTTGAAAAATCGGTATGGGGGGGGACGTCTTGAAACTCCATCTTGTGCCCCTGGGATACGATTTGTAAAACCTGTGGGTACAGGCCAGATTGAATCCAACCTTGATTGAACAGTTTCAGACATGCCCCCACCAAAGTGGCCTCCCGCAAGAGAGCCCCAGCGTCATGCTTAGATTTGGCAGAAGGGGTTGACTTCTGCTCCTGGAATCCTGGAGACGCTGAGGACTTCTTTCTTTTTCCCCTTCCCCTACCTGCAAAGAAGGGGGAACCTTTGGCCTTTTTGTATTTGTTGGGCCGAAAGGACTGCATGTGAGAGTGATGTGTCTTTTTTGCCGGTGTAGGAGCATAAGGCAAAAACGACAACTTACCTGCGGTAACCGACGAGACTAACGCATCCAGCCCATCACCAAATAAGGCCTCACCTTTATATGGGAGAGCCTACATATTCTTTTTGGAATCTGCATCCGCGTTCCACTGGCGAATCCACAACGCCCGCCTAGCCAATACTGCCATGGTAGCTTTAGGAGTATCTCATCTTTATTAATCGTGTCAATTTCTACTGACAAGTTGTCTGACCATTATTCAATAGCACGACTCACCCATGCGCAAGCAGCTGTGGGCCTGAGCAGCGTTCCATTGGCAACATAAATTGATTTTAATGTAGTCTCCATTTTGCGGTCTGCTGGCTCCGTCCCAGGTGCAGGGAGAATCACCTTGTCAATCTAGACAGGGCACTGTCTAACACCAGGGTTGACTCCCATTTTTTTCTGTCCTCTAAAGGAAAGGGATAAGCCATCTGAATCCTTTTGGGAATGTGAAGTTTATTTTCAGGATTCACCCACACCCCTTCAAAGAGAGTATTTAGCTTGTGGGAAGGAGGGAACGTGACTTTGGATTTATTTTCCTTACATAAATAAGCCTTCTCCTGAGGTGCAGGAGGGGCTTCAGTGACTTCCAAAACTTCCCTTATAGCCACAATCATATTGTATATTTTTTGCCAATTTATGATCTACTTCCCTGTTATCAGTATTTACAATATTTGCAAACAGTCTTTTATATGACCCAGAGGGGTCGCCTGCGGATGGGAGAACAGAACCTTAAAAATCACATCTTCCACAGATTTTCTCCAGCACTCAACATGAGATTCAGACTTATCTAATCTCCTATTGATATGATGCACAGTATCACATATTTCTTTCAGCCATGTAGTGTCACGGTCAGGCGGGAGACTGTGCAGGGGAGCCGGCTCTTACCTGTCCGGTCCCTTTGGAGAGGTCCAGCTGGTGGAGGTACGGGCTGCTGGCACCGGGCAGGGTGTGCTGGGAGGACAGGCAGGGGCACTGTTTGGCAGCTCAGCAGACTGGCAGCATGTTCCTCCGGCAGGGGTTAGCAGTGTTGCTGTGGAGCCAGGGCTTCTGTGTACAGGCTGGGTTGTGTTCCCGGTGGCCATCTTGGATGTAGGCAAAAAGCCTGTCTTGCCCACACTTCGCCAATTTATCACTTTCCTGTGGTCAATTAGCTCTGAGCAGCTGCTATAACACAGGAAGGCCTGGAGGAGGGAAATTGCCTGTGCAACGTCTTTCACAGTATCTGTGAAGCTAGTTCTCTGTGCTCCCGCAGCGTCTCCAGTGTCAGGTTCTTGTTACAGCAAATTACCCAAGCCTCCTGATATAGCCTACGCAGACTGTCGACTCTGTTCCCCTGTCCTACCCAGCTACCTGTTCTGGACGCCGCAGTAACCAGCCTACGGAATTCCTCCTTTAAAGTACTGGGTCACGGTTCCGGTATCCTCAGCCACCCGCTAACCTACAGTAGTATTTCTATTCAACTGTCTTTGGCGAACTCTGTTAAACTACTCCAAGTAATAAATGCGCAAGACCTTCATCCGTCCCGCTCGTTTGTTATTCAGAGATCCAAGTGCATCCAAATCATCTTCCCCAAATCCGGATCCACAAGAATCCTCAGACGTGACATGCAGGCTCTTGGAGTGCCGGCAGCGCCACCACATTACAACTCTGTGTCCCTAAAATGGCTCCCTCAGGGGAAGAACTCCCTGCCTCAGACATGTCACACTCATGCACACACACACCACAGACACTCTGGGACTTATAGGGGACAGACCCATAGTAAAATCTGTCAGGACACAGTTAGGAGCAGACAATTCACAACCCCAGCGCCAGTACACAAAGTCTGTGAATACAAAATGCCCACTGACACAAGCGCTTTATATAATGCAAATACACCTGTAAAGCACCAAATTCACTGTGCCCCCCCTTGTTTTGCACCCTGATACTTGTATTCAGTAGTGGAGGAGGACCAGCGTTGTCTCCGCAGCTGAGGAGAGAAAATGGCGCAGAGCAGTGTGCTGGTTGTGACTGAGGAGGAAGCTCCACCCCCGCAATGGCGCATTTCCCCTCAGAGATTTTTCACATAATATTTATACTGGCGGGGGTAGGGCTGTGCCTTGGCATCTTATGCCCCCCCCCCCCCTGCAGTGACTGTGTATGTATGGGCAGCAATGGCGCACTGCGCTCCCGCCAGCCATGCTGTACCTTTAGCTGTCACTATCATGATTGAAGATTCATCTTCTGACACTCACCTGACTTCTGGCTCTGTGAGGGGGGTGAAGGCACGCTGTGGGAGGGAGCATCTAGACACGGCTAGCATTCAGTACCCTTCAGGAGGTAATGTGTCCTGTCAGCCAGAAGCAGAGCCATAAAACTCTTTAGGAAGTTGGTTCCTACTTCTGTCCCACGAAGCAGGAAGACTGTTGCAAGCAGTTCTCCGTGAAAATAAAAAACCTAACATAAGTCTTTTCAGAGAAACTCAGTAGAGCTCCCCTGGAGTGCATCCAGTCTGCCTGGGCACATTTCTAAAACAGGTCTTGAGGAGGGGTATAGAGGGAGGAGCCAGTTCACACCCGTTGAAAAGTCTTAAAGTTCCCATGGCTCCTGCGGAACAGTCTATACCCCATGTTCATGAAGTGGACCCCAGCATCCTCTAGGACATATGAGAAAGAAATCTTGGAACTCAAAAGGTTTCTGAGGTGTGCCACCAAACTGATTAAGGGGTTAGAGGCACTGGATTATGAGGAAAGACTTACAAGATTAGGTATGTTTACACTGGAAAAGAAGTGGCTAAGAGAGGACATTATTAATATTTATAAATACATAAAGGGACAATACAAGGATTCATTAGACAATCTGTTTATTTAAAAATGCTACACAGGACACGAGGATACCCCCTGAGGTTAGTAGAAAAAAAAATTCATACACAACAGAGGAAAGGGTTCTTCACAGTAAGAGCAGTAAGGATTTGGAATTCTCTACCAGTGAAGGTAGTAATGGTGGATTTGAAATTCTCTACCAGAGAAGGTAGTAATGGTGCATTTGGAATTCTCTACCAGAGAAGGTAGTAATGGTGGATTTGGAATTCTCTACCAGAGAAGGTAGCAATGGTGGATATGGTATTCTCTACCAGAGAAGGTAGTAATGGTGGATTTGGAATTATCTACCAGAGAAGGTAGTGATGGTGGATAAGGTATTCTCTACCAGTGAAGGTAGTAATGGTGCATTTGGAATTCTCTACCAGAGAAGGTAGTAATGGTGGATTTGGAATTCTCTACCAGAGAAGGTAGTAATGGTGGATTTGGAATTATCTACCAGAGAAGGTAGTGATGGTGGATATGGTATTCTCTACCAGTGAAGGTAGTAATGGTGGGCTCAGTCAAAAAGTTTAAAAATGGATTAGATAAAATTCCTAACTGAAATATCCAAGGTTACAGCATTTAAATGATATCATTTTTTATAATACAGGTTGAACTCGATGGACATTTTGTCTTTTTTCAACCTCATCAACTATGTAACTATGTTGGGAGAGATCTCGTGCCACCACATGGGAAGCACTAACTGACCTGATGTGCCAAGAGCAGTTCTACAGCGGGTGCCCTCCAGAGATGAAGCAGAGGATGCTAGACCAGGAACCACCCACTTTGAAAGCAGAAGCCAAGCTAGCAGACCAGTATATATAAATTCCATGAAAGTGTCCTGTTATAGGCGAAGCACTCGCCAAGTGGGTTCTGTAACCTCATGATTTTGGTAGCAACTCATAACACCATTGAAGCCGCAATATGGCCGCGGGCTGCAGGAAAATCGGACATCTAAGGATGAAATGGCCAACATCCCAAATGCATGCCCCAAATCTGAGTGCTGGAGCCTGGTTTCATGTTTCACCCATGGAACTGGAAGGAAGAGTACATGAGGGACGAGTCAAGTCTATAAGAGAGAGACAGTCAGGCATGAGCGAAAGAGCCGCTGACTGCTCACGAAGCACAGATACCCCGGCACGAGGCACACACGCCTCAGAATGACGCGTGGACATGAGGCACAGACGTCCCAGAACAAGGCACATATGCTCCATAGAAGCCCCGGCATGACGCACAGACGGCCGGTTCATGATGACAGACCACCCTGGCACCATGAGAGCAGCGCTCCCCCTCCCCCACATGAGGCTGCGCTGCAGATGTGCCGGCGCCCTGTACATCTATCTCTGGATATACACACAGAAAGCATTGCACCTATGCAGCCCTTGCTCTGTGTCCTGCAGCAGCTGCACGGGTACCCGCCCTCTCTCACACCTCCCTGCCTGCCCCCAGCGCCTGTCACACTGCCATGTGCGGGACCCGCGCCCTCTCCCTGTGCTGAGGCCGGGGGCGGGGCTGGAGGAGGGGCCGGGGGCGGGGATATGAACGTCAGTGTGGCCGGTCACTGAGGAGGAAGCAGCTTGTGTTCCCCTGCCAATCACACCTCACTTTCGGCCTGTGCGTTCCATCCCACTTCCGGCCTCTGCGTTCCACACACAGGAAGATAGTTTTTTTCTTTCGCAGCAACTTCCGGGTTTCCCTCGAGCGGGAGTCAGTCGTCCGCAAAAGCAGGTAACTGGTCCTAGTATACAGGTGGAGCAGCCTGTGGTGTCCTGTCATTATTATACAGGCGGAGTGTCCTGTAGTTTCCTGTTGTTATATTTATACAGGAGGAGCAGCCTGTAGTGTCCTGTTGTTATAATTATTATACAGGGGGAGAGGCATGTAGTGTCCTGTATATTACCTGTAACACATATACCCCCTTGTATATCGCCTGCTACATATTTGCCCCCCCCCCCTGTATATCAGTGAGCGCAGGCATTACCCTCTATATATTATAAGGGCACGGTCGTGCTCTTATATTAAGGCTGAATATATATATATATATATATATATATATATGACTGTGGCTCCAATAGGGGATTGAACGTGGCCAAAATGTAGGGGCGTGGCTTCATGGGTAAGAGGCTTAGCTACAAAATAATATCATGTCATATTACCTTGCACAGTAGTCTCCATTATTCAAATTACGCCGCACAGTAGTCTCCATTATTCAAATCACGCCGCACAGTAGCGCCACTTACACACATTACGCCAGGTAGAGCCCTTTACATCCCTCCCTGCCCTTAGAGTGTAATGTAGTGTACAGTAGTTTAATATAGTGTACTGTAGTGCAGTGTGTAGGCAGCCAATTACATGATTTCCCCTTCTTTCGGCGCTGATGCCGGCTTCTTACTCGACGCTCCCTCTGTACACTGCACAGCTGAGCACATGGGGGCGGAGGGAGGCGGCGGGCCAGGGGAGCGCAGTACACAGGGAATTTACTGGTAGCCAGCGTTGCTGCTGACTTTATGCGGCAGAGGCTCCCACTGGTCGGAGGTTTGTTGCGCCAGATCCTGCATGAACGCCTAGGGGAGTGGGAACAGGAGGAGTGGCTTTCACAATAGGAGCACATGAGATGTAGTGACCCTGCAGTGTCTGTATGATGTACGGTCCCCTCACAATAGGAGCACATGAGATGCAGTGACCCTGCAGTGTCTGTATGATGTACGGTCCCCTCACAATAGGAGCACATGAGATGCAGTGACCGTGCAGCATCTGTATGATGTACGGTCCCCTCACAATAGGAGCACATGAGATGCAGTGACCCTGCAGTGTCTGTATGATGTACACTCCCCTCACAATAGGAGCACATGAGATGTAGTGACCCTGCAGTGTCTGTATGATGTACGGTCCCCTCACAATAGGAGCACATGAGATGCAGTGACCGTGCAGCATCTGTATGATGTACGGTCCCCTCACAATAGGAGCACATGAGATGTAGTGACCCTGCAGTGTCTGTATGATGTACACTCCCCTCACAATAGGAGCACATGAGATGTAGTGACCCTGCAGTGTGTGTATGATGTACGGTCCGTACGTGTATATCATGTTTAGGTGAGTGATGTAGTCAATACAAGTGGTATAAGTAAGTGTAGAGCTCCCACATAGTGACATTATATACAGCTGTCTTATTGTAAACACTACTTCTTTCTTCCCTTTGTTTGTTAACAAATATTTCTATTTCTCTGACGTCCTAGTGGATGCTGGGAACTCCGAAAGGACCATGGGGAATAGCGGCTCCGCAGGAGACTGGGCACAACTAAAGAAAGCTTTAGGTCACCTGGTGTGCACTGGCTCCTCCCACTATGACCCTCCTCCAAGCCTCAGTTAGATTTTGTGCCCGGCCGAGGTTGGATGCACACTAGGGGCTCTCCTGAGCTTCTAGAAAGAAAGTATAAAATTAGGTTTTTTATTTTCAGTGCGACCTGCTGGCAACAGGCTCACTGCAGCGAGGGACTAAGGGGAGAAGAAGCGAACCTGCCTGCTTGCAGCCAGCTTGGGCTTCTTAGGCTACTGGACACCATTAGCTCCAGAGGGATCGACCGCATGGAACTGGCCTTGGTGTTCATTCCCGGAGCCGCGCCGCCGTCCCCCTTACAGAGCCAGAAGCAAGAAGAGGTCCGGAAAATCGGCGGCAGAAGACATCAGTCTTCACCAAGGTAGCGCACAGCACTGCAGCTGTGCGCCATTGCTCCTCATACACACTTCACACTCCGGTCACTGAGGGTGCAGTGCGCTGGGGGGGGGCGCCCTGAGAAGCAATAAAAACACCTTGGCTGGCAAAAATACCACAATATATAGCCCCAGAGGCTATATATGTGGTAAATACCCCTGCCAGAATCCATAAAAAAACGGGAGAAAAGTCAGCGAAAAAGGGGCGGAGCTATCTCCCTCAGACACACTGGCGCCCAGGGGTGTATCTAGGGGTCTGAGCGCCCCTGGCAAAGTAAGGAACTAGCGCCCTCCACCTCCCCCACCCAGGGACACAGAGTGCGGAGGTACAGATGGGCTGAGGTCAGGGACACGGAGGGAAAATTACAGGGAGGGTGCGGGTAGGGACAATGAGGTTGAGGGCTTACAGGGAAGCTGAGGTCAGGGACACTGAGGGGCAATTACAGGGAGTGTGTGGGCAGGGACACTGAGGGGAAATTACGGGGAGGGTACGGGCAGGGACACTGAGGTCGAGTTACAGCAGGGTGTGGGCAGGAACACTGAGGGGGGGAGTCACAGGGAGACTGAGGTCAGGAACACTGAGGGAGAATTACAGGGAGGGTTCGGGTATGGAAAATGGAGGGAGGGGCTACAGGGAGGCTGAGGTCAAGGACACTGAGGGGCAATTACAGGGAGGGTTCGGGTATGGAAAATGAGAGGGAGGGGCTACAGGGAGACTGAGGTCAGGAACACTGAGGGAGAATTACAGGGAGGGTTCGGGTATGGAAAATGAGAGGGAGGGGCTACAGGGAGGCTGAGGTCAAGGACACTGAGGGGCAATTACAGGAGTGTGCGGGCACGGGCATTGAGGGGGGAGGCTGAGGTCGGGAACACTGAGGGAGAATTACAGGGAGGATGCAGGCGGAGGGTGCGGGCAGGGACACTGAGATGGAATTATGGGGAGGGTGCAGGCAGGGAGACTGAGGGGGAATTATGAGAAGTGTGCAGGCAGGGACACTGAGGGAGAATTACGGTTAGGGTGCCGGTAGGGACACTGAGAGGGAATTATGGGGAGGGTATGGACAGGGATACTGAGTGGTAATTACAAGGAGGGTGCAGGCAGGGACAGTGAGATGGAATTATGGGAGGGTGCAGGCAGGGACAGGGAGATGGAATTATGGGAGGGTGCAGGCAGGGACACTGAGGGGGAATTACTGTTAGGATGTGGGCAGGGACACTGAGAGGGAATTACGGGGAGGGTGCGGGCAGGGATACAGAGAGGGAATTATGGGGAGGGTGCGGGCAGGGACACTGAGAGGGAATTACAGGAGTGTATGGGCAGGGTCACTGAGGGGCAGTTGCGGGCAGGGACACTGACCATGCAGTGCAGCTACGGTACTGCAGAAAATGTACAGGTATGCTCATGCTGCACTGCTGACTGGTACTGATTGTAGTGGCTGCTGTTTGGTGACAGACCGCGTTGGACCAATGAGAGCGGGAGCGGATGAGGAAGAGGAGGTGCCTCCCCATACCTGGAAGTGCCCTGCTCCCCGCCTATATTCACCATCATTGTGACTGTAGTCACAGAAAGTGTCAGAGTGCAATATGCTTCTGAGAGTCCCGCAGTGGATGAGCACTGCTAAGGGATGTACTCAGTGAGAACTACTATGTCATTCTATCCCCTGGCGTGGGTGGCACTGCCAGGTGGCGCCCCCTTCTTGGCCGGCGCCCCTGGCAAGTGCCATCCTGGCCAATACGAAGATACACCCCTGCTGGCGCCATTTTCTCTTCACAGTGCAGCTGGAAGAAAGCTCCCCAGGCTCTCCCCTGTAGTTTTCAGGCTCAAAGGGTTAAAAAGAGAGGGGGGGCACTAAATTTAGGCGCAATATTGTATATACAAGCAGCTATTGGGGGAAATTCACTCAGTTATAGTGTTAATCCCCACATTATATAGCGCTCTAGTGTGTGCTGGCATACTCTCTCTCTGTCTCCCCAAAGGGCTTTGTGGGTCCTGTCCTCAGTCAGAGCATTCCCTGTGTGTGTGCGGTGTGTCGGTACGGCTGTGTCGACATGTTTGATGAGGAGTCTTATGTGGTGACGGAGCAGATGCCGATAAATGTGATGTCGCCCCCTGTGGGGCCGACACCAGAGTAGATGGATAGGTGGAAGGTATTAACCGACAGTGTCAACTCCTTACATAAAAGGCTGGATGACGTAACAGCTGTGGGACAGCCGGCTTCTCAGCCCGCGCCTGCCCAGGCGTCTCAAAGGCCATCAGGGGCTCAAAAATGCCCGCTCCCTCAGATGGCAGACACAGATGTCGACACGGAGTCTGACTCCAGTGTCGACAAGGTTGAGACATATACACAATCCACTAGGAACATCCGTGATTTGATCCCGGCAATAAAAAATGTGTTACACATTTCTGACATTAACCCAAGTACCTCTAAATATGGGTTTTATGTTTGGGGAGAAAAAGCAGGCAGTGTTTTGTTCCCCCATCAGATGAATGAATGAAGTGTGTGAAAAGCGTGGGTTTCCCCGATAAGAAACTGGTAATTTCTAAAAAGTTACTGATGGCGTACCCTTTCCCGCCAGAGGATAAGTTACGCTGGGAGATATCCCCTAGGGTGGATAAGGCGCTCACACGGTTGTCAAAAGGTGGCACTGCCGTCTTAGGAACGGCCACTTTGAAGGTACCTGTTGATAAAAAGCAGGAGGCTATCCTGAAGTCTGTATTTACACACTCAGGTACAAGACTGAAACCTGCAGAGCGTGCTGCTGCAGCGTGGTCGGTGACCCTGTCAAACATACTAGTTTGCTAACATGAGAACATATTAAAGACGTCGTCTTATATATGAGGGATGCACAGAAGGATATTTTGCCGGCTGGCATCCAAAATTAATGTAATGTCCATTCTGTCAGGAGGATATTAGAGACCTGTCACTGGACAGGTGATGCTGACTTTAAAAGGCGCATAGAGATTTTGCCTTATAAGGGTGAGGAATTATTTGGGGATGGTCTCTGGGACCTCGTACCCACAGCAACAGCTGGGAAGAAATATTTTTACCTCAGGTTTCCTCACAGACTAAGAAAGCACTGTATTATCAGGTACAGTCCTTTCGGCTTCAGAAAAGCAAGCGGGTCAAAGGCGTTTCCTTTCTGTACAGAGACAAGGGAAGAGGGAAAAAGCTGCACCAGTCAGCCTGTTCCCAGAATCAAAATTCTTCTCCCGCTTCCTCTGAGTCCACAGCATGACGCGGAGGCTCCACAGGTGTAGCCAGGTACGGTTGGGGGCCGCTTCGAAAAATGTCAGCGATCAGTGGGCTTGCTCACGGGTGTATCCCTGTTTCATTCAAGTAGTATTTCAGGGGTACAAGCTGGAATTCGAGATATCTCCCCCCCGCCGTTTCCTCAAATCTGCCTTGCCGACAACTCCCTCAGGCAGGGAGGCTGTGCTAGAGGCAAATTAACAAGCTGTATTCCCAGCAGGTAATACTCAAGATGCCCCTACTTCAGCAAGGACGGGGTTACTAATCTACACTGTTTGGGGTACCGAAACCGCATGGTTCGGTGTGACCCATTTTATATTAAAAATCCTTGAACACATACATAAAAAAATTCAAGTTCAAGATGGAATCGCTCAGGGCGGTTATTGCAAGCCTGGACGAGGGGGATTACATGGTATCCCTGGACATTAAGGATGCTTACCTGCATGTCCCCATTTACCAGCCTCACCAGGAGTACCTCAGATTTGCGGTACAGGATTGCCATTACCAAGTCCGGACACTGCCGTTTGGACTGTACATGGCACCGAGGGTGTTTACCAAGGTAATGGCCAAAATGATGATACTCCTTCGAAAAAAGGGAGTTTTAATTATCCCGTAATTGGACAATCTCCTTATAAAGACGAGGTCCAAGGAGCAGTTGTTAGTCGGGGTAGCACTATCTCAGAAAGTGCTACAACAGCACGGTTGGATTCTAAACATTCCAAAGTCACAGCTGGTTCCTACGACACGTCTGCTGTTCCTGGAGATGGTTCTGGAAGACCAGAAAAAAGTGTTTGTCCCGGAGGAGAAAGCCAAGGAGCGGTCATCTCTAGTCAGAGACCTCCTGAAGCAAAACCAGGTATCGGTGCATCATTGCACGCGAGTCCTGGGACAAATGGTAGCTTCCTACAAAGCAATCCCATTCGGCAGGTTCCATGCAAGAACTTTTTAATGGGACCCGTTGGACAAGTGGTCCGGATCGCATCTTCAGATGCATCGACTGATAACCCTGTTTCCAAGGACCGGGGTATCTCTACTGTGGTGGCTGCAGAGTGCCCATCTTCAAGAGGGCCGCTGGTTTGGCATACAGGACTAGGTCCTGGTGACCATGAATGCCAGCCGTTGAGGCTGGGGGGCAGTCACACACGGAAGAAACTTCCAGGGACTTTGGTCAAGTCAGGAGACTTCCCTACACATAAATATTCTGGAGCTGAGGGCCATTTACAATGCCCTGTGTCAGGCAAGGCCTCTGCTTCAAAATCCAGTCGGTACTGTTCCAATCAGACAACATCACGGCAGTCGCCCATGTAAATCAACAGGGTGGCACAAGAAGCAGGATGGCGATGACAGAAGCCACAAGGATTCTCCTATGGGCGAAAAATCACGTGTTAGCACTGTCAGCAGTGTTCATTCCGGGAGTGGATAACTGGGAAGCAGACTTCCTCAGCAGGCACAACCTCCACCCGGGAGAGTTCGGACTTCATCCAGAAGTCCTTCAACTGATAAACCGTTGGGAAAGACCACAGGTGGCCATGATAGCGTCCCGCTTAAACAAAAAAACTAGAGAAATATTGCGCCAGGTCAAGAGACCCTCAGGCAATAGCGGTGGACGCTCTAGTGACACCGTGGGTGTACCAGTCGGGTTATGTGTTCCCCCTTCTGCCTCTCATACCAAAGGTATGGAGAATAATGAGAAGGAAAGGAGTAAGAACGATACTCGTGTTTCCGGATTGGCCAAGAAGGGCTTGGTACCCAGAACTTCAAGAAATTATATCAGAGGACCCATGGCCTCTGCCGCTCAGACAGGACCTGCTGCAGCAGGGGCCCTGTCTGTTCTAAGACTTACCGCGGCTGCGTTTGACGGCATGGCGGTTGAACGCTGGATCCTAAAGGAAAAGGGCATTCCGGAGGAAGTAATTCCTACGCTGATTAAAGCCAGGAAAGATGTAACTGCAAAACATTATCACCGCATATGGTGGAAATATGTTGCTTGGTGCGAGGCCAGAAAGGCCCCAACAGAAGAATTTAAACTGGGTCGATTTCTGCACTTCCTACAGGCAGGAGTGACTATGGGCCTGAAATTAGGCTCCATTAAGGTACAGATCTCGGCTCTGTCGATTTTCTTCCAGAAAGAACTAGCTTCACTACCTGAAGTTCAGACATTTGTAAAAGGAGTGCTGCATATTCAGCCCCCTTTTGTGCCCGCAGTGGCACCTTGGGATCTCAACGTGGTGTTGAGTTTCCTAAAATCACATTGGTTTGAGCCACTAAAAACCGTGGATATAAAATATCTCACGTGGAAAGTGGTCATGTTATTGGCCTTGGGTTCGGCCAGGCGTGTATCAGTATTGGCGACTTTGTCATGTAAAAGCCCTTATCTGATTTTCCATATGGATAGGGCAGAATTGAGGACTCGTCCTCAGTTTCTCCCTAAGGTGGTATCAGCTTTTCACTTGAACCTACCTATTGTAGTGCCTGCGGCTACTAGGGACTTGGAGGATTCCAAGTTACTGGACGTAGTCAGGGCCTTGAAAATGTATGTTTCCAGGACGGCTGGAGTCAGGAAAACTGACTCGCTGTTTATCCTGTATGCACCCAACAAACTGGGTGCTCCTGCTTCTAAGCAGACTATTGCTCGCTGGATTTGTAGCACAATTCAGCTGGCGCATTCTGCGGCTGGACTGCCGCATCCTAAATCAGTAAAAGCCAATTCCACTCCCGTTTGGGAGCTTTGGTATAATCCCCATGGTCCTTTCGGAGTTCCCAGCATCCACTAGGACGTCAGAGAAAATAAGATTTTACTCACCGGTAAATCTATTTCTCGTAGTCCGTAGTGGATGCTGGGCGCCCATCCCAAGTGCGGATTGTCTGCAATACTTGTACATAGTTATTGTTAACTAAAGGGTTATTGTTGAGCCATCTGTTGAGAGGCTCAGTTGTTTTCAGACTGTAAACTGGGTATAATATCAGTGTGATTGGTATGATTGGTGACTGGTATGAGTCTTACCCGGGATTCAAAATCCTTCCTTATTATGTCAGCTCGTCCGAGCACAGTGTCCTAACTGAGGCTTGGAGGAGGGTCATAGTGGGAGGAGCCAGTGCACACCAGGTGACCTAAAGCTTTCTTTAGTTGTGCCCAGTCTCCTGCGGAGCCGCTATTCCCCATGGTCCTTTCGGAGTTCCCAGCATCCACTACGGACTACGAGAAATAGATTTACCGGTGAGTAAAATCTTATTATCAGGGTCCACAGGATCTACCTTGGTATTACTCCGGCAGGGTCCACAGGTTATCCACAGGATAACAGTGGGATATGATGGAGCGATAGCGGATTGGCACCAAACGATCACAAGCTTTCAGTCCTCCCAGGATGCAACGTGCTCGTCCATATATCCCGCCCACTAGCTGAGACAAATCAGTTTTTGATTTGGTGCGGCAGGACTCGGACCATGGTCACAGGGCTGCTGTTCTGGGCAGCCCTAAGCTTTATTATTTTATTTTTATAGTCTTACTATGTTTTGAACGATCTTTCTTAACAGCATCTTACACGCATATTGGAAAGAGTCGCTCCAACAACTCTCCGCTGGGTCGCAACAACGTTTACCCACGGTACAAGTGCTGTCTCGGCGAGCGTCTGTGTTGGATATTCTAGCAGGTCCAGCAGACGTTACCAGGCTGTGGCCAGAGCACGGGGAGAAGGTAAGGCATCGGTGCCGCTTACTAGGGTAATACGGACACAGCCGCACTGTATTGGAGGAGACTACCAAACAATGGCTGATGCGCTGCCACCACGGGTGCTCCAGCGCTATGCCTTAGGGATCATAGGCGCCAGGATTAGGATGAGGCTGCGATCCCTAGGGTTGATGTCAGCAGTGGGCAGTCAGACTCTCTCCTGGTCTCCCCCCTCTCCCGTTCATGACCAGTTTCTGCGTGTCTCAGACGCTGCCATGAGGGGTCTCGGTCGCAGCTTGGGCCGCTGCTTCTGTGTTCACTAAAACGCTACCGTGTGGAGACCCGGTTACTGTATCTGTATAGTCCCGGAGCGTTTGTGTGCACAGTGCGTCTGTGTTCGCTGTAATCCCGGAGCGTCGGTGTACACTGGTAGCGTCTGGTTCCACTCAGTGTTTGTTAACGTATTGATCGAGCCTGGAAGTGAGGTGAGTCTCCCTGTATCCCACTCTGAGTGCGGGCGATACAGCACTACAATTCTATCTACTTGTCAGTATGAATAGTTAAGCTTAGTGCCTGTTGCATATGAGTCTGTGTACATACTGTGGTTTTCTTCGCTTTTGCGTTCTAAATACATTATTGTCTGTATAGAACAGAATTCAGTAATATGTACCCCTACATACTTTGAAATGTGTTGTAGTTGATGATATGCTCATATGTCTAATTTATACATTACATGTATGACTGACTGCTAGTTTTGATTACTGACTTTGTTATAATATTGTCAGTGGTTCTTTTTTGACCTCAGTACTGATGTGGGTACTGTCTCTGGAGGGTCAGTTTGATATCACTTTCAGAGGTATTGTGATTACAGTCATAAATAGTGTATAACTCTGTGAAGGTGCTAGATGTTAGCATGTCTTAGAGCGGCAAGTTAAGAGGTTGTATTTACAGTAAGCAATACTCATATACATATGTTGTTTGCATGAACTGTATTATCCTCTCTGACCTAGGCAGATTGTCTAGGTTTAACTTGAATTTATTTTTTTTTTTTTACAAATGCAGCTCTCGTCATACGGTATGTCCCCTACAGATTTTCAGAGTAAAGCAAGCTGAGAAACCAAACACAAATAAAGCATCCACTTCACAGGCTACACAGATAATTCATCACACGATGAAGGCTCTATACTTCAGCATACAAGATAAAAGATATTTCTCTGACGTCCTAGTGGATGCTGGGTACTCCGTAAGGACCATGGGGGTATAGATGGGCTCCGCAGGAGGCTGGGCACATCTAAAGAAAGCTTTAGGACTACCTGGTGTGCACTGGCTCCTCCCACTATGACCCTCCTCCAGACCTCAGTTAGAATCTTGTGCCCGGCCGAGCTGGTTGCACACTAGAGGCTCTCCTGAGCTCCTAGAAAGAAAGTATATTTTAGGTTTTTTATTTTACAGTGAGACCTGCTGGCAACAGGCTCACTGCAACGAGGGACTAAGGGGAGAAGAAGCGAACTCACCTGCGTGCAGAGTGGATTGGGCTTCTTAGGCTACTGGACACCATAAGCTCCAGAGGGATCGAACACAGGACCCGTCCTTGGTGTTCGTTCCCGGAGCCGCGCCGCCGTCCCCCTTACAGAGCCAGAAGCAAGAAGATGGTCCGGAAAATCGGCGGCAGAAGACTTCAGTCTTCACCAAGGTAGCGCACAGCACTGCAGCTGTGCGCCATTGCTCCTCATGTACACCTCACACTCCGGTCACTGATGGGTGCAGGGCGCTGGGGGGGGGGCGCCCTGAGGGCAATATTACACACCTTGGCTGGCAAATCTACACCATATATAGCCCCAGAGGCTATATAGGTGTAAATTAATACCCCTGCCAGAGTTTCAAAAACGCTGGAGAAGTCTGCCGAAAAAGGGGCGGGGCTATCTCCCTCAGCACACTGGCGCCATTTCTAGCTCACAGCTCCGCTGGAAGGAAGCTCCCTGGCTCTCCCCTGCAGTCTACACTACAGAAGGGTAAAAAAGAGAGGGGGGGCACTAAATTTAGGCGCAGTATAAGTATTATAGCAGCTATAAGGGGATATAATTCAGTTAGTCCCTGTATTATATAGCGCTCTGGTGTGTGCTGGCATACTCTCTCTCTGTCTCCCCAAAGGGCTTTGTGGGGTCCTGTCCTCTGTCAGAGCATTCCCTGTGTGTGTGCGGTGTGTCGGTACGGCTGTGTCGACATGTTTGATGAGTAGGTTTATGTGGAGGCGGAGCAGATGCCTATAAATGTGATGTCACCCCCTGCGGGGCGGACACCTGAGTGGATGGACTTATGGAAGGAATTACGTGCAAGTGTCGACTCCTTACATAAAAAATTTGACGACATGGCAAATGCGGGACAGCCGGCTTCTCAGCTCGTGCCTGCCCAAGCGTCTCAAAGGCCATCAGGGGCTCTAAAACGCCCGCTACCACAGATGTCGACACGGATACTGATACTAGTGTCGACAACGAAGAGACTAATGTAATGTCCAATAGGGCCACTCGTTAGATGATTGAGGCAATAAAAGATGTATTACACATTTCTGATATTACCCCAGGTACCACAAAAAAAGGGTATTATGTTTGGGGAGAAAAAACTACCAGTAGTTTTTCCCCCTTCTGAATAATTAAATGAAGTATGTGAAGAAGTGTGGGCTTCCCCCGATAAAAAATTGGTAATTTCTAAAAAGTTACTAATGGCGTACCCTTTCCCGCCAGAGGATAGGTCACGTTGGGAGACACCCCCTAGGGTGGATAAAGCGCTCACACGCTTGTCAAAGAAGGTGGCACTACCGTCTCCGGATACGGCCGCCCTAAAGGAGCCTGCTGATAGAAAGCAGGAGGCGATCCTGAAGTCTGTATATACACACTCAGGCATTATACTGAGACCAGCTATTGCTTCAGCATGGATGTGCAGTGCTGCAGCTGCGTGGTCAGACTCCCTGTTGGAAAATATTGACTCCCTAGACAGGGACACTATATTGCTAACCATAGAGAATATTAAAGACTCAGTCTTATACATGAGAGATGCACAGAGGGATATCTGCCGGCTGGCATCTAAAATAAGTACAATGTCCATTTCTGCCAGGAGAGGCTTATGGACTCGGCAGTGGACAGGGGATGCAGATTCTAAAAGGCACATGGAAGTTTTGCCTTATAAGGGTGAGGAGTTATTCAGGGATGGTCTCTCGGACATAGTTTCCACAGCAACAGCTGGGAAGTCAGCATTTTTGCCCCATGTTCCCTCACAGCCTAAGAGAGCGCCGTATTATCAGGTACAGTCCTTTCGGCCCCAGAAAAGTAGGCGGGGAAAAGGCGGGTCCTTTCTGCCCAGAGGCAGAGGTAGGGGAAAAAAGCTGCAACACACAGCTGGTTCCCGAGAACAAAGGCCCTCCCCCGCTTCATCCAAGTCTGCCGCATGACGGTGGGGCTCCACTGGCGGAGCCAGGTACGGTGGGGGGCCGCCTCAAAAATTTCAGCGATCAGTGGGCTCGCTCACAGGTGGATCCCTGGATCTTTCAAGTAGTATCTCAGGGGTACAAGCTGGAATTCGAGACGTCTCCCCCTCGCCGTTTCCTCAAATCTGCCTTAACCGACAACTCCCTCAGACAGGAAGGCTGTGCTAGAGGCAATTCACAAGCTGTATTCCCAGCAGGTGATAGTCAAGGTGCCCCTACTTCAACAAGGCAGGGGTTACTATTCCACAATGTTTGTGGTACCGAAACCGGACGGTTCGGTGAGACCCATTTTAAATTTGAAGTCCTTGAACACATATATAAAAAAATTCAAGTTCAAGATGGAATCGCTCAGGGCGGTTATTGCAAGCCTGGACGAGGGGGATTACATGGTATCCCTGGACATCAAGGATGCTTACCTGCATGTCCCCATTTACCATCCTCACCAGGAGTACCTCAGATTTGTGGTACAGGATTGTCATTACCAATTCCAGACGTTGCCGTTCGGTCTGTCCACGGCACCGAGGGTATTTACCAAGGTTATGGCCGAAATGATGATACTCCTTCGAAGAAAGGGAGTTTTAATTATCCCGTACTCAGGACGATCTCCTGATAAAGGCGAGGTCCAGGGAGCAGTTGTTGGTCGGGGTAGCACTATCTCAGGAAGTGCTACATCAGCACGGTTGGATTCTAAATATTCCAAAGTCACAGCTGGTTCCTACGACACGTCTACTGTTCCTGGGGATGATTCTGGACACAGACCAGAAAAAAGTGTTTCTCCCGGAGGAGAAAGCCAAGTAGCTATCATCTCTAGTCAGAGGCCTCCTGAAACCAAGACAGGTGTCGGTGCATCACTGCACGCGAGTCCTGCGAAAAATGGTAGCTTCATATGAAGCAATTCCATTCGGCAGGTTCCATGCAAGAACTTTTCAGTGGGACTTGTTGGACAAGTGGTCCGGATCGCATCTTCAGATGCATCGGCGGATAACCCTGTCTCCAAGGACCAGGGTATCTCTGCTGTGGTGGCTGCAGATGGCTCATCTTCTAGAGGGCCGCAGATTTGACATACAGGACTGGGTCCTGGTGACCACGGATGCCAGCCTTTGGGGCTGGGGGGCAGTCACACAGGGAAGACATTTCCAGGGACTATGGTCAAACCAGGAGCTGTCCCTACACATAAATATTCTGGAACTGAGGGCCGTCTACAATGCCCTAAGTCAAGCAAGACTCCTGCTTCAAAACCAGCCGGTACTGATTCAGTCAGACAACATCACGGCAGTCGCCCATGTAAATCGACAGGGCGGCACAAGAAGCAGGATGGCGATGGCAGAAGCCACAAGGATTCTCCGATGGGCGGAAAATCACGTGTTCGCACTGTCAGCAGTGTTCATTCCGGGAGTGGACAACTGGGAATCAGACTTCCTCAGCAGGCACGACCGCCACCCGGGAGAGTGGGGACTTCATCCAGAAGTCTTCCAATTGCTGGTAAACCGATGGGAAAGGTCACAGGTGGACATGATGGCGTCCCGCCTCAACAAAAAAAAGATATTGCGCCAGGTCAAGAGACCCTCAGGCGATAGCTGTGGACGCTCTAGTGATACCGTGGGTGTACCAGTCGGTTTATGTGTTCCCTCCTCTACCTCTCATACCAAAGGTATTGAGGATAATAAGAAGACGAGGAGTGAGGACTATACTCGTGGATTGGCCAAGAAAAGCTTGGTACCCAGAACTTCAAGAAATGAGCTCAGAGGACCCATGGCCTCTGCCGCTCAGACAGGACCTGCTGCAGCAGGGACCCTGTCTGTTCCAAGACTTACCGCGGCTGCGTTTGACGGCATGGCGGTTGAACACCGGATCCTAAAGGAAAAGGGCATTCCGGAGGAAGTCATTCCTACGCTGATTAAAGCCAGGAAAGATGTAACGGCAAAACATTATCACCGCATATGGCGGAAATATGTTGCTTGGTGTGAGGCCAGGAAGGCCCCAACAGAGGAATTTCAGCTGGGTCGATTTCTGCACTTCCTACAGGCAGGAGTGACTATGGGCCTAAAATTGGGTTTCATTAAGGTCCAGATCTCGGCTCTGTCGATTTTCTTCCAGAAAGAACTGGCTTCACTGCCTGAAGTTCAGACTTTTGTTAAGGGAGTGCTGCATATTCAGCCTCCTTTTGTGCCTCCAGTGGCACCTTGGGATCTCAACGTGGTGTTGAGTTTCCTAAAGCCACATTGGTTTGAGCCACTTAAAACAGTGGATTTGAAATATCTCACGTGGAAAGTGGTCATGCTTTTGGCCTTTGCTTCGGCCAGGCGTGTGTCAGAATTGGCGGCTTTATCATGTAAAAGCCCTTATCTGATTTTCCATATGGATAGGGCAGAATTGATGACTCGTCCCCAGTTTCTCCCTAAGGTGGTATCAGCGTTTCACTTGAACCAACCTATCGTGGTGCCTGCGGCTACTAGGGACTTGGAGGATTCCAAGTTACTGGACGTAGTCAGGGCCTTGAAAATATATGTTTCCAGGACGGCTGGAGTCAGGAAAACTGACTCGCTGTTTATCCTGTATGCACCCAACAAACTGGGTGCTCCTGCTTCTAAGCAGACTATTGCTCGCTGGATCTGTAGTACGATTCAGCTTGCGCATTCTGCGGCTGGACTGCCGCACCCTAAATATGTAAAAGCCCATTCCACGAGGAAGGTGGGCTCGTCTTGGGCGGCTGCCCGAGTGGTCTCGGCTTTACAACTTTGCCGAGCGGCTACTTGGTCAGGGGCAAACACGTTTGCAAAATTCTACAAATTTGATACCCTGGCTGAGGAGGACCTTGAGTTCTCTCATTCGGTGCTGCAGAGTCATCCGCACTCTCCCGCCCGTTTGGGAGCTTTGGTATAATCCCCATGGTCCTGACGAAGTCCCCAGCATCCACTTAGGACGTCAGAGAAAATAAGATTTTACTCACCGGTAAATCTATTTCTCGTAGTCCGTAGTGGATGCTGGGCACCCATCCCAAGTGCGGATTGTCTGCAATACTTGTACATAGTTATTGTTAACTAAAGGGTTATGTTGAGCCATCTGTTGAGAGGCTCAGTTGTATTTCATACTGTTAACTGGGTATTGTATCACGAGTTATACGGTGTGATTGGTGTGGCTGGTATGAGTCTTACCCGGGATTCAAAATCCTTCCTTATTGTGTCAGCTCTTCCGGGCACAGTATCCTAACTGAGGTCTGGAGGAGGGTCATAGTGGGAGGAGCCAGTGCACACCAGGTAGTCCTAAAGCTTTCTTTAGATGTGCCCAGTCTCCTGCGGAGCCGCTATTCCCCATGGTCCTTACGGAGTCCCCAGCATCCACTACGGACTACGAGAAATAGATTTACCGGTGAGTAAAATCTTATTTTACTCAGTACGTAAACTGTTATTATGGAGCAGTGGGGGCTAGCTGTCCTTGGAGGCAGCAGATCCTAGGTTGTATAAGGCATTTTTGGGGGAAAATCCCATAATAAGGTAGGACCTCCTGACGGGGGCACCAGCGGTTTAAAGGGGAGAGAGTTGGGTGACACCCAAATTAAATAGAAATCTCACTAAATGGGATATCTGTTTCTTTTTCCTTTTCCAGCTGGGTACTGTCTTTAAAAATTTATTTTTAAATATGCATATTTATTACAATGACCTCTACATCAGATTAAGGCCAGCCTGGATTTTCAGCTGGCATGAAAGCAAATAGCTGTTTGGGCTAGGGTACTGGAAACGTTCAGTACCTGGTTAGGAACAAGATTCCATATATGAGTCACGTTATCTTGGTTTCTGTAAGGGGCTAATATTTATTAGCATATCTGCGGTCTCTGTGACAATGCAGAGAAGAGACAGTGTTTGATTGTCCCAGGGCAGGCCAGGATAGAAGTGGCTCCATTTGTAGCTTAAGGCAGCTATAGATGTTTGTAATGCTGCTGCTGTATCACCCTTAATTAAAGCGGGTGGCAGAGCTATTTTCTTTATAAGAAAGATGATTCAGAGTCAGGAAAGGGTTCTGGGAACTTGACTTTGGAGTAGCAGACTCCAGAAAAGTCTTACCTTTTTCCCTCATTTAATCCTTATTTAGGAGTCTAATTCTGGCCTTCACGGGCATAAAACGGAAAACTAAAGGATGGTGACAGCAACCAGAGGGCCAGCTGTCAAATCACATTCACCATCAGGAGATGGTGTGGGCTTCTTTTCTGGGGGATACCCAGAGTAGGGGGCTGACTTCTTCATGGTGACTATAATATGAATACAGTGTCTGCCTGCAATGTGTGCATCCCGGGTTTGATACCGAGTGGGGCTGTGCAAATATTGACCCAGGCAGGTGCGGGAGTGCAGAAAAGGGGTATCCTTACTAATCTTTTCATGAAGTAGTCCTCTCGAAGGTTCCATTGCTCCAGCTCATCTCGGGTAGAGGCAATGGCAGGGGTTTTATAGGAAAGCAGTTGAAATAGTTTTACCTCAGACTGAGCCCCAGGGGCTTAATGGGGGTACTGGCCTCCTGGGCAGGGGATTCAGGTCCCATAGAAGTGGAAGTCAGTACAGCGACTATCTCTTCACAGGAGATAATGCTTTTCAGGTAATCCAAATAGAGGGATTTGTCTAATCTGGTTGATATAGCACAGGTTCTCAAACTCGGTCCTCAGGACCCCACACGGTGCATGTTTTGCAGGTCTCACAGAATCACAAGGGACATAATTAGCTCCACCTGAGGACCTTTTAAAATGTGTCAGTGAGTAATAAGTACACCTGTGCACTTGCTGGGTTACCTGCAAAACATGCACTGTGTGGGGTCCTGAGGACCGAGTTTGAGAACCACTGATATAGAAGGATGGCGACTCCATTCTCATAAAACCAAAACAGATAAGTTTGGGTATTGCGTTTTATATGGAAACATTACGTCCCATAGTTTGGGGATCCAGGAGAATACCTAGTATCTCTGGATAATTATCAGTTTCTGTAGGTTATGGCATGCAGACTGTATACCTCAGGAGCTAAACAGTGTTGGGCCTGGTTAGTACTTGGATGGGAAATCACCTGGGAATACCAGGTGCTATATGTATTTCTCACTACCAACACAATACTCCTGATACTTTCTTTTGTTGTACACATACTGAAATGTGCACCGTGTGTGTCTAATCTTGTGACAAGCCTAGCAGAAATTTCTATGGCATTGTCCATCTGTGTTATTTCAAGGTTTTTCTCTTTCAGCAACATCTCAGTTTAGGCCTTACCCTTTGGGTTAGCCACAATCCCAGAGTATTTACCGGACAGTTTTATCCCCATAGATAGGAGATAAGTCAATTGCCATTCTTGACCACTTCTTATCCTGTCAGGATTTTATGCTATTTCTAACATACAATAACTTGTCAACAGTGGCACGGTGGGTTTTTAATGGGCAAGGTCATGTCTGGTTTCATAACAACGGATTACTCATAATGGATTTTGTCTGACTCAAGTCTGCAGGAAGTATTTACTTTGAAGTAAGTATCCAAGGTATGATAAGACTTTGGACTTGTTACACAGGTGATTATATCTTTTCACGTAATAGTGCAAATGAGCGGTTAACGGTGTTAACAAATCGGCATGCTGAAGTGTGCACAATTGCACTCAGGGCTTCTATGGTATCTAATTTATCGGCAGCCGAGTCACACTGGAGATGCCCAATCTCAGATGTCCTTGGAAGCTACACAAATGTTTGTCTGGTTGGTCTTTGGGTAAAAAAACACCTGTAAGTGTCAGGTGTGGTATCTGTGAACAAGTTACTATCAGAAGTTAAGGATGGTCATTGGCCTAGTGGCTACAGACAGCTCATCTAGACAGGGGATATCATTTTGGATATCGGTTTGGAGTATCCTAACAATATATGCAAGTCTTCAGGGGTCACTGTCCAGAAGAATATTCTAGGGACCATAGACCACAGAAGTAAATTGTCTTTTAATAAGCCTGTTTACACTTCAGGCCTATACATGGTATTGTTCGGGTAAAGGACATTCCTAAGGGAAAACCAGTCCACGTCTGGCCAGACGAGGCTACGATAGTAGCGTATTTCAACTTTTCAAGAGGAAAGCGCAGATAAAAAGGAAGGAGGTAGGTCACGTACAAAAGTGGCCAGAACTCCATCTTTCAGGTTTTCCGTAGCAAGTGACTAGGAGTCTTAGACTGAGAAGCGTTTCTCAACTCGACATACCATTTTGGTAGACGAATGGGCTTAACGGTCGGTTCAGACTCAGATACACTAACACAGGATCAGGGACTGATCTTTATGGGCGCTATGGGAATTTATTTCACTTATGTGTGTCCACCAATCAATTCTGCTAAGTCAGGATGGTGAGGAAAATGAAATAAGGTAAGTGCCATGATGTAATGGTTCCGGCTTGATACAGAAGGCGTTGGTACTAAGATTTGCAGGGAATGGTGCTCCACTTCTGCTTCTCAACGCTCACATCCACTCATACAGGGTCCTGGTTGTTACAGACATCTGCATCAACTGTCTTGGACGGCATGGTTCTTGGATCTGTATCCTGAACTCCAGAGGATTCTCGCAAATAATTCAAATTATGCTCAGAACAAGGAAAGACCTTCTCAGCTCATATTTACCAAATATGGTATATTCATTGGTAACACTGAAAGAGGCTTGGATCCGAAAGTTTTTGGAGTGTCCAGAGTTCTGCCATTCCTTTATACAGGAAGGAATAGGGGTTGAGGATGGCTTTCTTGAAAATGCAAGTGTTGGCATTTACTGTATGGTTCCAAAGTAAATTGCCAAAATTACAGGTTGTGCGCACATTTCTCAGGGAATGCTGCGCATTCAATCGCTTTTTTCACCTACAGAAGACTTAAGTCTAGTCCTGTAGGTCCTTCAAAGTTGCCTATTGGGACCACTTAATAGGTGAATCTTAAATGGTTGACAACAAAGGTACTCTTTTTACGGATTATAGCATCAGATGTAGGAACGCTGTCATGTCGTTTCCTAGTTCTGGATATTTTTATCCAGGTAAAATAGTTCCCAGACCTAGGTCTGGGTACCTTCCTAACGTGGGGTTTGTATTCCACTTTAATGAAGATATGGTAGTCCCGTCCTTTTCAGGTAGCAGGACTTCTCTGCGAGAGATGCGTCGCTGAACGTAGTCTAAACATTTAGGATCTACGTGAATCATACCGGTGCCATCAGAAAGACAGATTCTCTTTTCATTCTTTATGGATTCCATAAGAATAGATGGCTGGTTACTAAATAGACTCTTGCTAGGTAGCTTCGAATAAGGACTTCGCAAGCATATTCTCAAGCAGATCTCCCTGTTCCGGCTAATGTCTCTGTTCACACTACTCATGAGGTAGGTCCTTCATGGGCAGCACAACAGGGTGCTTCAGTAGAACAGATTGGAAGGCAGCTGCATGGCTTCCGTTAACACAATCAATAGACATTATGCTAGGTTACGTTCCCTCTCATGATGCTTAATTCGGGCATAGGATTTTCCTGTTCAATCAGAAGCGTCCCCACCACTAGGGTTGCTTTGGGAAGTCCCATTGTTATCCTGTGGATAACCTGTGGACCCTGCCGGAGAAATATACATTATGGTAAGAACTTACCGTTGATAGCGGTATTTCTCCTAAGTCCACAGGTTCCACAGGGATCCCACCCTGACGCATCTGATTTGAGAATCTTTACACTCACTGAACCTCTTCCCTCTTGTAGGAAGGGGTGTGCGTGTGTGGTCTTCTCTCCTGAATAGGGTTCTACATAATGCTCCTGCCTAAATGCTTTGGAATAAACTGATTTGCTTCAGCTAGTGGGTGGGATATATGGACAAGCCCATTGCATCCTGGGAGGACTGAAAGCTTGTGATCGTTTGGTGCCAATCCACTATCACTTCATCATATCCCATTGTTATCCTGTGGAACCTGTGGACTTAGAAATACCTTTATCAACGTTAAGTTCTTGCCATAACGTGTGTGTGTGTGTGTGTGTGTGTGTGTGTGTATATATATATATATGGTTTTCGCTTTTCCTCACTACACTCTCCACATGGGTCTCCTTACCTGAAGAAAAGGCTTGCCGCCTTGAAACGTTGTAAGACGTAAGACCACCATGTTTTTTTGATTGATTGCACATTTTTTTGAGTTGCTATGTTTTGCACATAAATCATTTTTTACAAGTCCTTGGAGTGCTGCCTCTGTCCTTTCCAGATATACCTGAGCCACAGGTGGGATAGGCACGCTACCTATATATATATATATATATATATATATATATATATATATATATATAGTAGCGACAGTGGAACGGGAACCAAACAATTACGCTTTTCATACTCCCAAGATGTAATGGGCCAGCCCCCTATATCCCTGCCTCCCGGCTCAGGCAAATCAGTTTTAGTTTGGTACGGCAGGAGCCGGACCACTAGAACAGTTGGGCTACACAAAAAATGTCTGCAGCCACAAGCTTTTGTTATTTTATAGTATTTTTTCTTTTTATGAGTGATCTCTCTATGCACCTTAATAAAGATGCTCCAACAACTTTCTGCCGGGTTGCGACAACTGTTACCTCTGAGTACACTGCTGTTTCGGCGGGCTTCAGACTGGATGTACTGATGATCCCAGGCTGCGGCCGTAGAACGGGAGAAGGTAAGGCGTCTGTTACCGATCAGCGGTTTAAGATGCGTATAACGCAACCTTATTGTCTCAGGTGGAGACTACCGGACAGTCGCTAATGCTGCTGCCACATCGGGTGCACCAGCGCTAGACCTCAGAGATCATAGGTTCTGGGGAATAGTAGAGGCCGTTATCCCTGAGGTTGATGTCAGCAGTGGGGAGTCAGACGCTCCCCTGGTCGTACCTCCTCCCAGTTCATGACCAGTGTCTGCAGAGTTTCCTAGTGGATTCTGGGAAACTGTACTTTCATAGGGTTATAGATCGGGTCCACTGGATCCTGGAACTTTAACACCTTTAGTGTGTGTATGTGTGTGCTAGCTCCTCCCCTCTATGCCCCTCCTACCAGACTCAGTTTAGTAAAATGTGCCCAAGGAACCGGGTGCATCTCTCTGGAGCTCCAGAGAGTTTCCTTTAATTTTTGTTTTAGTTTATTATTTTTAGGTAGTCCTGGTTGGCAACCAGGCTACCTGCTTCGTGGGACTTAGAGGGGAAACCGAACCAACCTCCTGAGGGTTAATGGTTTGTAATCCCAGCTGACAGGACACTGAGCTCCTGAGGTGCTGATCACACATCGTTAGTATGCAAGCCGCCACCCTCTAACAGGTGCCGAAGATCGAGGTGCTGTGAGTGTTACACCGGGGTCCTGGTTAGTGGGTCCCCGTTGCAGTTTGGCGGCATGTCGCGTGGCGGTCACGAGCCATGAGCTGCAGTGCCCGCCGTGGACAAAACTGGCTCAGGACTCATGCCCTGCAGTGCTCACTGCTCCTTAGGGCTTGTCTGTGCTGTTATCTATATGAATTTTACGGGATCCGGTCTGAAGATCGACAGTGTCTAGGTCGACAATGTTTAGGTCGACCACTATAGGTCGACGCTCACTAGGTCGACAGGGTCAGAAGGTCGACATGTTCTAGGTCGACAGGTCAAAAGGTCGACATGAGTTTTTTTTTAAATAAAAAAATCTTTTTTTTACTTTTTCATACTTAATGATCCACGTGGACTACGATTGGAACGGTAATCTGTACCGAGTGAAACAAGGCACCTTGCCCGAAGCATGGCGAGCGAAGCGAGGGGACACGGTGCACTAATTGGGGTTACCGATCACTCTACGAAGAAAACAACTACAAAAAACATTACAAACTCATGTCGACCTTTTGACCTGTCGACCGACCTGACCCTGTCGACCTAGTGACTGTCGACCTATAGTGGTCGACCTAAACATTGTCAACCTAGAGATCTACACCCGAAATTTACACATGGTCAGTATAATAATGTGAGGGGCCGCACGCCATTGCAAGGGGCGGGGCTTCCCAGAGCTGGACCAGAGGCGGGATGGCGTCATTTCCTGCTGCTGCGGAACATCAAGGCTGCATGCACGCTGCTCCTCCACAGACCCACGCTGTTACAGACTGTGTACCGGTACCAGGGGATCATGGCTGGTGGGGAGCACTAGAGCGGTAGTGCCGCTGCACTTTTATCAGGTTATACACATTATTTCACACGCTGTGTTCTGTGTGCTGGTCTCCGTTCCTCAGTGTCACTCCAGGGGCTCTCTAGGGTCTGTGTGGGGGTGTTTTCCTGTGAGCTGCGCTGTATTACAGTTGTGTCAAGATGTCTGTTGACATGGTTATGTGTGCTGCGTGTAACTCTACCCCTTTATCAGTGGGGTCCCTCATGTGTGAGCAATGTTCCTTATCTCCTCAGGGACACAGTTCACAGGCACCTGACTGGCTTGATACCTTTAAAGCATGATTCAGAATGTTAATTCAGATTTAGCGGCAGCTAAAAAGGAGAGACAGGTGTTAAAACATTGTCTATTGATTGTATTGCAAAAGCAGCAGATAACAGAAGGCTTTTCAGCCCCCTCTGTTGGTTTCACATAAACGCTCACTGCCACAGGTGCTCCAGTCTGATTCTGATCCGCCCGATGTGGATGATGATATGGATGAGGACAGCTCTCTTTTTCTCCAGGGGTGGAGGCCCTCATTTTTGCGGTAAGATTTTTGCAGGAGTCAGAACCAGATGAGGAGTTGTGCTTTAATGTAAGACCAAAGACCTCAGCAACTTTTCCTGTGTCTAAACAGTTAAACTCCCTGACCAGGGAAGCATGGTTAAACCCTGATAAGAAATGTAAAATTCCTCATGGTTTTTAGCTACCTTTCCCCTCCCAGCTGAGGAAGGTATGGAAAACCCCACGTCAGTGGATATGTCTGGGTCCAGACTGTCTAAGAAATTGGTACTGCCGGTGCCAGAGGGTATATCCCTAAAAGAGCCGGTTGACCACTCTCAAGGCAATTTATTTGGCAGCGGGTGTAGCACAGTGCCCCACAATAGTTTGTCTACCTATCTGCCCTTGTCTGCTCCACCCTCCTTGCAGTCCTTTCGTGTGGCAAGGTTCAGAGGCAGGGGCCGGGGAGTCTCCACCACTCCGAGAGGATCTTGTGGTAAGTCCCGTAAACCTGCAAATGCTGCCACCCTGGACCAGACCACTGGATTCCCAGCCGCTAAGCCTTCCACGTGACGGTTATCCCCAGCAGCAAGGCAACTTTTAGGTGGGTGCTTGCCTTCAACACTTTGCACGCGTGTGGGTGAAGTCCTGCCGGGATCCTTGGGTGAGGGATTTCATTTCCCAGGGATACTGGCTGGAATTTCAAGCACTTCCTCCTCACAGATTTTTCAAATCGGGCTTACCAATTCTGCCCGCTGCAAAAGTTACCTTGCAAGAGGCCATACAAAAACTTTTGCGGACAGGGGTGGTGGTTCCAGTACCTCCTCCATTACATAAACGGGGGTTTTACTCTAGTCTTTTTGTTGTTCCAAAACCGAACGGTTCGGTGCAACCCATCTTAAACCTGAAGTCTCTAGACCCGTATCTGCGGGTGTTAAAATTCAAGATGGAATCCCTGCGGGCAGTGCTGTCTGGTCTGGAGGAGGGGGAATTCTTGGTATCCCTAGATGTCAAGGATGCTTACCTACATATTCCCATGTGGCCCCCTCATCAGGCTTCCCTCAGGTTCGCCATCTTGGACGACCATTTCCAGTTTCAGGCCTTGCCCTTTGGCCCATCCACAGCTCCAACGGTCTTCACCAAAGTCATGGTGGAGATGAGGCTGCCGCTGTGCAGGATGGGAGTCAACATAGTCCCTTACTTGGACAATATCCTGATAAAGACTATGTTCAGGGAGCGTCTATTGCACAGCATCGATCTGACGACTCGCTTGCTTACGGATCATGGGTGGATCCTAACCTTCCAGTAATCTCACCTGGAACCGACCCAATGTCTCCAATTCCTGGGAATGATACTGGGTACAGTGTCTCAAAAAATGTGTCTTCCGATGGAAAAGGCCTTGGCTATCCAGGCTTTGGTCCGCTCAGTACTCCGTGCTCGCAAGGTGTCCATACATCTTTGCATACGTTTGCTGTGCAAGATGGTTGCTGCTTACGAGGCAGTCCAATACGGCAGATTTCATGGCAGGCCATTTCAGCTGGATCTGCTGGACAAATGGTCGGGGTCTCACCTTCACATGCATCAGTAGGTGAACTCTTCTCCGAAAGCCCGGATTTCTCTATTATGGTGGCAACAAGTTCCTCACCTGGTAGAAGGCAGGATTTTCGATATCCAATCATGGATTCTACTGTCAACAGATGCCAGCCTCCGTAGTTGGGGGGGCTGTGACCCAAGGGGCCCAGTTCCAGGGGATATGGTCAAGTCAGGAATCTCATCTGCCGATAAACATCCTGGAACTCGGGGCAATTTACAATGCCCTTCTGCAAGCTTCCCATCTCCTGAGGAATCGGGCGATCCAGGTTCAATCGGACAAAGCCACGGCGGTGGCGTACATAAACCAACAAGGGGGAACAAGAAGCAGAGCAGCGATGCGAGAAGTGTCACATGCCTCCTCTGGGCGGAGGTCAATGCAAGGGCCATCTCAGCCATATTCATGGAGTGGACAACTGGGATGCGGACTTCCTCAGCAGACACGACCTCCATCATGGGGAATGGGGCCTACATCATCCCTAGGTATTTCAACAGTTAATTCACCGGTGGGGCTGTCCGCAGATAGATCTGATGGCTTCTCGTCTCAACAAGAAGCTATGCCATTACTGTTCCAGATTGAGGGATCCGCAGGCTGTAGCAGTGGGCACGCTGACGTCGCTTTTGACGTACCAGTTTGTGTACCTGTTCCCTCCTCTACCGCTAATCCCAAGGGTTCTAAATTGACTAAAAAGGAAAAGCGTTCAAGCAATTCTAATTGCCCCTGATTGGCCTTGACGGGCATGGTACTTCGGCCTCCTAACCATGGCTCTGGAAGATCCCTGGCCTCTACCGCTCCAAAAGGATCTTCTTCAACAAGGTCCGTTTGTCTATCCAGACTTACAGCGGCTACGTTTGACGGCTTGGAAATTGAGAGGGAGATTCTAGCATGAAAAGGTATTCCCTCCCGGGTTATTTCTACCATGGTCCAAGCCAGGAAGATGGTGACATCAAAACATTATCATCGTATCTGGAAAAAGTATGTTCCTGGTGTGAAAGTAGAAAGGTGTCTCCCGTGGAATTTAGAATTGGTTGTTTATACTTTTCCTACACGCGGGAGTGGATATGGGCCTACGTTTAGGCTCCATCAAAGTCCATATTTCGTCACTCTCTATTTTCTTCCAGAAACAACTTGCCATGTTGCCGGAAGTACAAATTTTCCTAAAAGGAGTTCTTCATATGCAACCGCCCTTCGTACCTCCCACGGCTCCATGGGATCTCAATGTGGTTCTGTCCTTTCTTCACTCGGATTGGTTTGAATCCTTACATAGTGTGGAGTTAAAATTTCTCACCTGGAAAACGCTGATGTTATTGACCTTGACACCTGCAAGACGTGTCTCTGAATTGGGAGCCTTATCCTGAATAGCCCTTATTTGGTTTTTCATGAAGACAGGGCGGAACTCAGGACCCGTCCTTCATGTCTATCAACCCATTGTGGTTCCAGTATTGTCTGACGCTTCCATTGGGCCAGAGTCCTTGGATGGTGAGGGCTTTTAAGATTTATGTCAAAAGGACGGCTCGTCATCGGAAATATGATTCGCTGTTTGTCCTTTATGATGCCACCAAGATTGGTCGTCCGGCTTCCAAGCAATCCATTGCTCGTTGGCCCAGGTTGACCATTCAACAGGCTAATACTTCAGAGGCTCTGCCTTTGCCGACATCTATTCAGGCCCACTACGGACTACGAGAAAAGGAATTACTGGTAGGTATTAAATTCCTTTTTCTCTCACGTCCTAGAGGATGCTGGGGTCCATATTAGTACCATGGGGTATAGACAGGTCCACCAGGAGCCATTGGCACCTTAAGAGTTTAACAGTGTGGGCTGGCTTCTCGCTCTATGCCCCTCCTACCAGACTCAGTTTAGAAAATGTGCCCGGAGGAGCCGGTCACAGCTAGGGGAGCTCTACTGAACTTCTTTAGTAAAGTTTATTTTAGATTTTTTATTTTATTTTACAGGGAGGCTGCTGGCAACAGCCTCCCTGCATCGAGGGATTGTATGCCCTGCGGGGTCTGAGCCACTGTCTCCGCTGACTGGAGACTGAGCTCCAGAGGGGATAAATCGCTCCCCGCCGCAGGGGAACGCTCAACGCGGTAGCATGCCGCCACTACCTTGCAGAGCTTAAGTGTGGCGAGTGAGTCATCGGCTCCCTAACAAGCAGGGAGCTGATGTGAAGATGGCAGCTACAGGGTAGGAGCGCCGTACTGACTGCGCTCCGGGGGCTCAGCGGTACAATGTGCGACGCTGTGAGGGGCACCCTGAGCCGGCGCCTTAACCCTACACTGACCAGAAAGCCTGTCAAGGTCCTCGGATCTCAGCCAGCACTAAATCCTCAGGCCAGTATATTCTTGGAAGAGCGAGAAGACAGCGTTATTAAGGGGGCGGAGCTTCTCAGCGGACCCAGCAGCATTCAGCGCCATTTTCTCTGACGTCCTTGTGGATGCTGGGACTCCGTCAGGACCATGGGGAATAGCGGCTCCGCAGGAGACTGGGCACAAAAGTAAAAGCTTTAGGACTGCCTGGTGTGCACTGGCTCCTCCCCCTATGACCCTCCTCCAAGCCTCAGTTAGATTTTTGTGCCCGAACGAGAAGGGTGCAGACTAGGTGGCTCTCCTGAGCTGCTTAGAGTAAAAGTTTTAAATTAGGTTTTTTATTTTCAGTGAGTCCTGCTGGCAACAGGCTCACTGCACCGAGGGACTAAGGGGAGAAGAAGCGAACTCAACTGCGTGCAGAGTGGATTGGGCTTCTTAGGCTACTGGACATTAGCTCCAGAGGGACCGATCACAGGCCCAGCCATGGATGGGTCCCGGAGCCGTGCCGCCGGCCCCATTACAGAGCCAGAAGACGGAAGAGGTCCGGGAAATCGGCGGCAGAAGACGTCCTGTCTTCAATAAGGTAGCGCACAGCACCGCAGCTGTGCGCCATTGCTCTCAGCACACTTCACACTCCGGTCACTGAGGGTGCAGGGCGCTGGGGGGGGGGGCGCTCTGAGACGCAATAAAAATACCTTTGATGGCAAAAAAATGCATCACATATAGCTCCTGGGCTATATGGATGCATTTAACCCCTGTGTCAGGAATCGACTCACCGCTGTTATGTCGGTCCGCCGGAGCGGACTCCGTCCGGGGTCACTGCATGTTGCTGTCACCTGTCGCTCTGCTCGTGGATGCACCCTCAGGCCTGGAAGCGCCCCTAGAGTCAACTGGCGTGTGAGCGCGCCGCGTTCCCGCCGGGCCGCGGCATGGGCGCCGCCATGACAGTATTCCCCAGTGTAAGTGCGGCGGCCAATCCGGAGCTTGGCCGCACCCCCTTGTCTCACTCCAGCCAATGCCTGCCGGTCAGGGGGTATATTAGGAGCTGCTGGGTGAGTCAGAGGTTGTCCTGAACTTTGTGTCACTCCTGCGACTCACATACCTCCCAACATGACCCTCTCCAGGAGGGACAGAATGCTCTGCTCCTGGGCTTCCCTCTTAATTTATGATTGCCATCACCTGTGCTGAAACACCTTTCTTATCCATTAACCTGTTCAATACAGGTGCAGACAATCATACATTAAGAGAAAAGTCCAGAAACAGAGCATTGTGTCCCTCCTGGAGAGGGTCATGTTGGGAGGTATGGACTCGTGTGTTTGGACCTGTTATCCTGTTCCTCCGTGCTCCTGGATATTTTCCTGTTCCTCCGTGTTTCTGGATATTCTCCTGTACCTGTTACTCCGTGGAACTACAAGCACCAGCATCACAGCAATACCTTTCTGGCTTCACACCTTCCACACCTGCAGTGTGCTCCAGCCTTCAGCAGTAGAGACTCCCTATCCAGGTGCATTCTAACATCTCACCTGTGATTCAGCCTGCAAGCTGATTGTGCTTCTCCACCAGCACAGTGGACATTTAACACCACGTCTCCTGCATTGCTACCAGGTTTGCTACTATTATTCCCATCTCTGCTGGCTCCACGTTTTAACCATTCCGGTTTCATTTCCATGTTTCATACCTTGCCATAGACTTTCAGTTCTCAAACCATATTATACCATTGCCATTACCATTGCCGTTACCATTGCATTCGTTTGTTTTACTTTCTGCTGCATTATTATCTGGACTTTCTGTTATTAATAAACTACATTGTGCACATGCGCAGAAACCCAATACTGCCTCCTCACTTCATTCCTCCTACCTCCACTGACCCACTAGCGCCCCCTCCGGGGACACAAACTAAACCGACTCTGACAGTAAGTTCAGGACCGATGGACTTGGACGGTGGTCAGAGTGTGGGGTCAGGGGCCTTACAAAATCTGGTCTCCCGTTTGGATGGACAAGAGGTTGTGCAGCAGCAGATATTCCAGTTTCTGCAAGGGATGTCCTCCCGGATTGATACGTTACAACAATCTCTGCTAAGTGCGCCTGCACCTCCAGTTCCTGTTACCCCTGCACATGCCAGTGTTGGGGGTTCTTCTTCTTCTCCGGCTGCATCTGCTCCTGTATCTCGTTTGCACTTGCCTGTGCCTAGCAGGTATGATGGCAGTCCGAAGTTATGCCGTGGGTTCCTCAACCAGTGTGAAGTCCAGTTTGAACTTTTACCTCACAATTTTCCCACGCCAAGATCCAAGGTTGCTTATATCATTTCACTGCTCTCTGGATCAGCCCTGAGCTGGGTGTCTCCTCTGTGGGAACGTGCCGACCCGTTGATGAACAACTATGCCGAGTTTGTTTCCATCTTCAGACGCATCTTCGATGAACCGGGTCGTGCAACATCAGCCTCCGCAGATCTTCTCCAGCTCCGTCAAGGGACTCGCAGTATGGACCAATACGTCATCCAGTTCCAGACGCTAGCCGCAGAGATCCAGTGGAATAACCAAGCCTTGGTAGCAGCCTTCTGGCATGGACTCTCGGAGAGGATAAAAGATGAACTGGCAACCCGTGATATTCCTGAGCAATTACCCGAGCTAATCTCCCTATGTATCAAGTTGGACTCTCGCATCCGCGAACGCAACAATGAGCGTGCTCGTGCTGAGTGTCGCAAACCAAGAATGGTACCTCCTGTACAGTTGCAGCCTCCACCTTCTGACGAGCCTATGCAAATTAATAGGTCCCGCTTAACTGCTGAGGAGCGGTCAAGGAGACTCCGTGAGAGACTGTGTCTTTACTGTGCGGCAGTAGGCCACCAAATAAGTTCTTGTCCAGTGCGTTCGGGAAACGCCAGATCCTGACTTGTAAGGGAGGAGTCAAGTTGGGATCTTTCAAGCAAGCTCCTTCAACCCAAGATCTCATTCTTCCTGTGACCTTAGAGACGGCGGCCGGACTCCAATCTGCAACTGCGTTGGTAGACTGTGGTGCAGCGGGGAATTTCATCACTCAAGCTGCGGTAGACAAGTTTCATCTGCCGGTCTGTGAACTTCCATGTCCAGTCTACATTACGGCAGTAGATGGTAGCCGTATCTCTAAGGGGTATATCACTCAACAAACCAGGCCAGTGATACTGGGGGTTGGGTTCCTGCATTCTGAGTTAATAAAGTTTTTAGTTATTCCTCAGGCAACTCAGGAGATTGTGTTAGGTATGCCCTGGCTCCAGCTACATAACCCGCAGATTGATTGGTCTACATTACAACTAACTGCTTGGGGGTCACATTGCCGTCAGTCTTGTTTAGCCCAAGTTGTTCCTGTCAAGACTTCTGAAATCAAGACCCCGTCTACTCTTCCAATGGCCTACCAAGACTTCGCTGACGTCTTCAGCGAAAAGGCCGCTGATGTTCTACCGCCCCATAGAGAGTGGGATTGCCCCATCGACCTTGTTCCTGGCAAAAAACCACCTAGGGGGCGCACCTACCCGTTATCTGTTTCTGAAACCGAAGCGATACAAATAAATACATCCAAGAAAATCTACAGAAAGGATTCATCCGTCCATCATCATCACCTGCTGGGGCAGGTTTCTTTTTTGTTAAAAAGAAAGATGGAGGACTACGTCCATGTATTGACTACCGGGGACTTAATGACATTACCATTAAGAACAGCTACCCGTTACCTCTTATTACCGAGTTATTTGATAGGGTCAAAGGAGCCCGCATCTTCACCAAGTTAGATCTCCGCGGTGCCTATAATCTCATCAGAATCCGCAGCGGTGATGAATGGAGGACAGCTTTCAATACTCGGGATGGCCATTACGAGTACCTGGTAATGCCATTCGGGTTGAGCAATGCTCCAGCAGTGTTCCAGCACTTTGTTAATGAAATCTTTCGTGATGTTCTGTACAAGTATCTCGTTGTTTACCTGGACGATATCCTCATCTTCTCTCAAGACCTCTCCTCGTCTCCAAGTCCGTGAAGTTCTCCGACGTCTTCGTGAGAATCGTCTCTACGGCAAGTTGTCCAAGTGCACCTTTGAAGTTGCCTCCATACCCTTCCTGGGGTATATAATTTCTGGATCGGATCTTCAGATGGACCCGGCAAAATTGGAAGCCATTGCCAATTGGTCCATTCCGAATACTCTCAAGTCCATTCAACGATTCCTGGGCTTCGCCAATTATTATAGGAAATTCATCTGAGGCTTTTCAACTCTCATTGCTCCTATTACCAGCTTAACTCGAAAAGGGGCAGATCATTCCAACTGGTCAGAAGATGCCCTGGCTGCGTTTCAGAAAATCAAGATGGCTTTTATGACCGCACCAGTCTTGCTACAACCTGATGTTAATAAGCCATTCGAGTTGGAGGTGGATGCTTCCACAGTAGGAGTGGGAGCTGTTCTCTCTCAGATAGGAGCTGACGGGAAGATCCATCCCTGTGCATTCTTTTCCCGCAAATTTCTTCCTGCAGAAGTTAATTATTCCATCGGAGATCAAGAGCTTCTGGCGATTAAACTGGCCCTTGAGGAATGGAGGTATCTCCTGGAAGGGGCGAAGTTTCCATTTAACATCTATACGGATCATAAAAACCTGCTCTATTTGAAGGCAGCTCAGTGCCTTAATCCTCGCCAGTCCCGATGGGCTATGTTCTTCTCCCGTTTTAATTTTAAGCTCCATTTCCGCCCAGGTTCTCAGAATACCAAAGCAGATGCCCTGTCTCGATCCATGGAATCCGAGGACGAGATGTCCGATCCAGTACCACGCTCCATCCTGGATCCTGTGGCGTTTGCCTCATCACAAGTTTCTCCAGCTCCGCCTCCTGGTAAGATTTTTGTTGCTCCTGAACTCCGTTCTAAGTTGCTGTCTTGGGCCCATCAGTCTAAATTTACTGGGCATCCTGGTGTCCTAAAGACTTTTACATTTCTCTCCGGGACATACTGGTGGCTGAAGATGAAAGTTGACATCAAAGACTTTGTAGCTTCTTGTCCTAAATGTGTGCAGCACAAGACTCCTCGTCAGTCTCCAGCAGGTCAGTTACAGCCATTATCCATTCCCAGCCGTCCTTGGTCACATCTGTCGATGGATTTCATCTCTGACCTTCCCTCCTCCCAAGGATTCAATACCATCTGGGTAGTGGTCGACAGATTTACCAAAATGGCTCATTTTGTTCCACTCCAAGGACTTCCTTCAGCTCCAAAACTGGCTCAATCTTCCTGCGGGAGATTTTCCGTTTACATGGACTACCCACTGAAATAATATCTGACCGTGGAGTTCAGTTTGTGGCAAGGTTTTGGAGAGCTCTCTGTTCTGCCATGCAGGTCCATATCAAGTTCTCGTCAGCATATCATCCTCAGACGAATGGGCAGACAGAGAGGGTAAACCAGGAGTTGGAAACTTTCCTGAGACTGTACGTATCATCTTCCCAAGATGACTGGGTGGATTTGCTCCCGTGGGCTGAATTCGCTCACAATTTCCGCTACCACACAGCTACTGAAACTACTCCGTTCTTCGCTGTTTATGGGCAACATCCACGTGTTCCTGACTTTCAAGATCTTCCTAGCATCGATGTTCCTGCTGCCACTACTGTCCTTAGTCAGTTTTCGACAATCTGGAGGAGGATTCATACTTCCCTCAAAAAGGCTTCTGCCCGGTACAAGTTCTTTGCCGACCGCAAGAGACATGCAGTTCCCAGCCTGAAACCAGGGGATAAAGTCTGGCTGTCTACTCGGAATCTCCGTCTTAAAGTGCCTTCGATGAAGTTTGCACCACGCTTCATCGGTCCTTTCTCCATCTAAAGAGTTCTTAATCCTGTGGCTTACAAACTCAAGTTACCCTCTTCATTACGAATTCCTAATGCTTTCCATGTCTCTCTCCTCAGACCATTAGTCCTGAATCGCTTCCAAAGAGCTCTACCAGCTGGCCCCAGCATTCCAACTCAGCGGGGCATAGAGTTCTAGATAGAGAAGATCCTGGACTCCCGTCACCGGTATGGTCGTCTGCAATATCTCATCGACTGGGCCGGCTATGGTCCTGAGGAGAGGAGTTGGGTGAACTCTGCTGATGTCCACGCTCCCAGGTTGGTCCGTGTTTTCCACAAGTCTCATCCTTCCAAGCCACGTGGGTGTTCGGTGCCCACCCATAAAGGAGGGGGTACTGTCAGGAATCGACTCACCGCTGTTATGAAGGTCCGCCGGAGCGGACTCCGTCCGGGGTCACTGCATGTTGCTGTCACCTGTCGCTCTGCTCGTGGATGCACCCTCAGGCCTGGAAGCGCCCCTAGAGTCAACGGGCGTGTGAGCGCGCCGCGTTCCTGCCGGGCCGCGGCATGGGCACCGCCGTGACAGTGTTCCCCAGTGTAAGTGCGGCGGCCAATCCGGAGCTTGGCCGCACCCCCTTGTCTCACTCCAGCCAATGCCTGCCGGTCAGGGGGTATATTAGGAGCTGCTGGGTGAGTCAGAGGTTGTCCTGAACTTTGTGTCACTCCTGCGACTCGTGTGTTTGGACCTGTTATCCTGTTCCTCCATGTTCCTGGATATTCTCCTGATACTCCGTGCTCCTGGATATTCTCCTGTTCCTCCCTGTTTCTGGATATTCTCCTGTACCTGTTACTCCGTGGAACCACCAGCATCACAGCAATACCTTTCTGGCTTCACACCTTCCACACCTGGAGTGTGCTCCAGCCTTCAGCAGTAGAGACTCCCTATCCAGGTGCATTCTAACATCTCACCTGTGATTCAGCCTGCAAGCTGACTGTGCTTCTCCACCAGCACAGTGGACATTTAACACCACGTCTCCTGCATTGCTACCAGGTTTGCTACTATTATTCCCATCTCTGCTGGCTCCACGTTTTAACCATTCCGGTTTCATTTCCATGTTTCATACCTTGCCATAGACTTTCAGTTCTCAAACCATATTATACCATTGCCATTACCATTGCCGTTACCATTGCATTCGTTTGTTTTACTTTCTGCTGCATTATTATCTGGACTTTCTGTTATTAATAAACTACATTGTGCACATGCGCAGAAACCCAATACTGCCTCCTCACTTCATTCCTCCTACCTCCACTGACCCACTAGCGCCCCCTCCGGGGACACAAACTAAACCGACTCTGACACCCTGCCAGTTTTACTGAAAAAAGCGGGAGAAAGGCCGCCGAGAAGGGGGCGGAGTCTATCTCCTCAGCACACAAGCGCCATTTTCCCTCACAGCTCCGCTGGAAGGACGTCTCCCTGACTCTCCCCTGCAGTCCTGCACTACAGAAACAGGGTAAAACAAGAGAGGGGGGGCAATAATTTGGCAGATAAATCTATACAGCAGCTATATAAGGGAAATACACTTATATAAGGTTATCCCTGTATATATATATAGCGCTCTGGTGTGTGCTGGCAAACTCTCCCTCTGTCTCCCCAAAGGGCTAGTGGGGTCCTGTCCTCTATCAGAGCATTCCCTGTGTGTGTGCTGTGTGTCGGTACGTTTGTGTCGACATGTATGAGGAGGAAAATGGTATGGAGGTGGAGCAATTGCCGGTAATAGTGATGTCACCCCCTAGGGAGTCGACACCTGACTGGATGGTCTTATGGAAGGAATTACGTGATAGTGTCAGCACTTTACAAAAGACTGTTGACGACATGAGACAGCCGGCAAATCAGCTAGTGCCTGTCCAGGCGTCTCAGACACCGTCAGGGGCTCTAAAGCGCCCGTTACCTCAGATGGTCGACACAGACCCAGACACGGACACTGACTCCAGTGTCGACGGTGAGGAAACAAACGTGATTTCCAGTAGGGCCACACATTACATGATCACGGCAATGAAGGAGGTTTTGAACATTTCTGATACTAAAAGTACCACAAAAAAGGGTATTATGTGGGGTGTGAAAAAACTACCCGTAGTTTTTCCTGAATCAGATGAATTAAATGAGGTGTGTGATGAAGCGTGGGTTTCCCCCGATAAAAAACTGCTAATTTCTAAAAAATTATTGGCATTATACCCTTTCCCGCCAGAGGTTAGGGCACGTTGGAAAACACCCCCTAGGGTAGATAAAATATCCTAAAAAGTATATACACACATACTGGTGTTATACTGCGACCAGCAATCGCCTCAGCCTGGATGTGCAGCGCTGGGGTGGCTTGGTCGGATTCCCTGACTGAAAATATTGATACCCTGGACAGGGACAGTATATTATTGACTATAGAGCATTTAAAGGATGCATTTCTATATATGCGAGATGCACAGAGGGATATTTGCACTCTGGCATCAAGAGTAAGTGCGCTGTCCATTTCTGCCAGAAGAGGGTTATGGACGCGACAGTGGTCAGGTGATGCGGATTCCAAACGGCATATGGAAGTATTGCCGTATAAAGGGGAGGAGTTATTTGGGGTCGGTCTATCGGACCTTGTGGCCACGGCAACGGCTGGAAAATCCACATTTTTACCCCAGGTTACCTCTCAGCAGAAAAAGACGCCGTCTTTTCAAGCTCAGTCCTTTCGTCCCCATAAGGGCAAGCGGGCAAAAGGCCACTCATTTCTGCCCCGGGGCAGAGGAAGGGGAAAAAGACTGCAGCAGGCAGCCTCTTCCCAGGAACAGAAGCCCTCCCCCGCTTCTGCCAAGTCCTCAGCATGACGCTGGGGCCTTACAAGCGGACTCAGGTACGGTAGGGGGCCGTCTCAAGAATTTCAGCGCGCAGTGGGCTCACTCGCAAGTGGATCCCTGGATCCTGCAGGTAGTATCTCAGGGGTACAAATTGGAATTCGAGACGTCTCCCCCTCTCCGGTTCCTGAAGTCTGCTTTACCAACGTCTCCCTCCGACAGGGAGGCAGTACTGGAAGCTATTCACAAGCTGTATTCCCAGCAGGTGATAATCAAGGTACCCCTCCTACAACAGGGAAAGGGGTATTATTCCACGCTGTTTGTGGTACCGAAGCCGGACGGCTCGGTGAGACCTATTTTAAATCTGAAATCCTTGAACACTTACATACAAAGGTTCAAATTCAAGATGGAGTCACTCAGAGCAGTGATAGCGAACCTGGAAGAAGGGGACTATATGGTGTCTCTGGACATCAAGGATGCTTACCTCCATGTCCCAATTTGCCCTTCTCACCAAGGGTACCTCAGGTTTGTGGTACAGAACTGTCATTATCAGTTTCAGACGCTGCCGTTTGGATTGTCCACGGCACCACGGGTCTTTACCAAGGTAATGGCCGAAATGATGATTCTTCGTCGAAGAAAAGGCGTCTTAATTATCCCTTACTTGGACGATCTCCTGATAAAGGCAAGGTCCAGGGAACAGTTAGAGGTCGGAGTAGCACTATCTCAAGTAGTGCTACGACAGCACGGGTGGATTCTAAATATTCCAAAATCGCAGCTGATTCCAACGACACGTCTGCTGTTCCTAGGGATGATTCTGGACACAGTCCAGAAAAAGGTGTTTCTCCCGGAGGAGAAAGCCAGGGAGTTATCCGAGCTAGTCAGGAACCTCCTAAAACCAGGCCAAGTGTCAGTGCATCAATGCACAAGGGTCCTGGGAAAAATGGTGGCTTCTTACGCAGCGATTCCATTCGGCAGATTCCATGCAAGAACTTTCCAGTGGGATCTGCTGGACAAATGGTCCGGATCGCATCTTCAGATGCATCAGCGGATAACCCTGTCTCCAAGGACAAGGGTGTCTCTCCTGTGGTGGTTGCAGAGTGCTCATCTTCTAGATGGTCGCAGATTCGGCATTCAGGACTGGGTCCTGGTGACCACGGATGCCAGCCTGAGAGGCTGGGGAGCAGTCACACAGGGAAGAAATTTCCAGGGCTTGTGGTCAAGCCTGGAAACGTAATTTCACATAAATATCCTGGAACTAAGGGCCATTTACAATGCCCTAAGTCAAGCAAGGCCTCTGCTTCAGGGTCAGCCGGTGTTGATCCAGTCGGACAACATCACGGCAGTCGCCCACGTAAACAGACAGGGCGGCACAAGAAGCAGGAGAGTGATGGCAGAAGCTGCAAGGATTCTTCGCTGGGCGGAAAATCATGTGATAGCACTGTCAGCAGTGTTCATTCCCGGAGTGGACAACTGGGAAGCAGATTTTCTCAGCAGACACGATCTCCACCCGGGAGAGTGGGGACTTCATCCAGAAGTCTTCCAAGTGCTTGTAAACCGTTGGGAAAAACCAATGGTGGACATGATGGCGTCCCGCCTCAACAAAAAACTAGACAGGTATTGCGCCAGGTCAAGGAACCCTCAGGCAATAGCGGTGGACGCTCTGGTAACACCGTGGGTGTACCAGTCAGTGTATGTGTTCCCTCCTCTGCCTCTCATACCAAAGGTACTGAGGATTATAAGATGGAGAGGAGTAAGAACTATACTCGTGGCTCCGGATTGGCCAAGAAGGACTTGGTACCCGGAACTTCAAGAGATGCTCACGGAGGATCCGTGGCCTCTACCTCTAAGAAGGGACCTGCTTCTGCAAGGACCCTGTCTGTTCCAAGACTTACTGCGGCGGCGTTTGACGGTATGGCGGTTGAACGCCGGATCCTGAAGGAAAAAGGCATTCCAGATGAAGTCATCCCTACCTTGATCAAAGCCAGGAAGGATGTAACTGCACAACATTATCACCGTATTTGGAGAAAATATGTTGCGTGGTGCGAGGCCAGGAAGGCCCCGACAGAGGAATTTCAACTAGGGCGTTTCCTGCATTTCCTGCTAACAGGACTGTCCATGGGCCTAAAATTAGGATCCATTAAGGTTCAAATTTCGGCCTTGTCGATTTTCTTCCAGAAAGAATTGGCTTCAGTTCCTGAAGTCCAGACTTTTGTAAAGGGGGTACTGCATATACAGCCTCCCTTTGTGCCTCCAGTGGCACCCTGGGATCTCAATGTGGTTTTGGGATTCCTAAAATCACATTGGTTCGAACCACTTGCCACAGTGGATTTAAAATATCTCACATGGAAAGTGGTAATGCTGTTGGCCCTGGCTTCAGCCAGGCGCGTTTCAGAATTGGCGGCTTTATCCTATAAAAGCCCTTACCTGATATTTCATTCGGATAGGGCGGAATTGAGGACTCGCCCTCAATTTCTCCCTAAGGTGGTTTCAGCGTTTCACCTAAACCAACCTATTGTGGTGCCTGCGGCTACTGGGGACTTGGAGGATTCCAAGTTACTGGATGTAGTCAGGGCCCTGAAAATATATGTTTCTAGGACGGCTGGAGTCAGGAAATCTGACTCGCTGTTTATCCTGTATGCACCCAACAAGCTGGGTGGGTGCTCCTGCTTCTAAGCAAACGATTGCTCGTTGGAATTGTAGTACAATTCAGCTTGCACATTCTGTGGCAGGCCTGCCACAGCCAAAATCTGTCAATGCCCATTCCACAAGGAAGGTGGGCTCATCTTGGGCGGCTGCCCGAGGGGTCTTGGCTTTAAAACTTTGCCGAGCAGCTACGTGGTCAGGGGAAAACACGTTTGTAAAATTCTACAAATTTGATACCCTGGCTAAGGAGGACCTGGAGTTCTCTCATTCGGTGCTGCAGAGTCATCCGCACTCTCCCGCCTGTTTGGGAGCTTTGGTATAATCCCCATGGTCCTGACGGAGTCCCAGCATCCACAAGGACGTCAGAGAAAATAAGAATTTACTTACCGATAATTCTATTTCTCGTAGTCCGTAGTGGATGCTGGGCGCCCATCCCAAGTGCGGATTGTCTGCAATACTTGTATATAGTTATTGTTGCCAAAAATTCGGGTTTTGTTGTAGTGAGCCATCTTTTCTGGAGGCTCCTCTTGTTATCATACTGTTAACTGGGTTTAGATCACAAGTTATATGGTGTGATTGGTGTGGCTGGTATGAGTCTTACCCGGGATTCAAAAATCCTTCCTTATTGTGTACACTCGTCCGGGCACAGTATCTTAACTGAGGCTTGGAGGAGGGTCATAGGGGGAGGAGCCAGTGCACACCAGGTAGTCCTAAAGCTTTTACTTTTGTGCCCAGTCTCCTGCGGAGCCGCTATTCCCCATGGTCCTGACGGAATCCCAGCATCCACTACGGACTACGAGAAATAGAATTATCGGTAAGTAAATTCTTATTTTCCTGCCTGCAGACACGCTGCCAGGTGAAGAGCAGTTCCTCCAGAGCAACTCCAGCTATCTATACGGTACCAGGGGGTTGTAGAAGGGAGGGGAGGCTGTGTATAGACTGTGTCACCTATTAAGGGACACAGTCAGCGCTGGTTAAGGGTCTCCCTATACCTATATAGCGCTCTGTGTGGGTTGGCTCCAATCTCTGTGTCTCTCTGCCATTTTTGGGGGGGAAACTCTGTCTACCCTTTACCCTGTGTGTATGTGGGGTGTACAAGCAAACATGTCTAGAGCCTCTGTCTCATATGCTGCAGAGGATATCTCTTCTCAGGAAGAGCCCATCCCATGTAATCAGGATTGCACTGTTGTAGCGCAGATCCCGGCTATGGAACCGGAGTGGTTAGCCTCTCTTAGGGGGACTATTTTCTCAGATTTCTGAAAGGGTTGCTAGGACTGAAACTGCAACTCAGGTGTTACAGACCTCGATGGCTGTATGGCCCGGTCCTGTTCCCTCGGGGTCCCCTGCGGTACATTCTCATAAACGTGATCTTGCCCACATTACGCAAGATGACACTGATACCGATTCTGACCCAGCAGACGGTGATGGGGATGTATCGAGGGGGACGGCATCACTTGCTAAGGGGGTGCAGTTGATGATTGAGGCCATGCGGGATGTGTTGAATATTGCTGACACCCCTCCTGAGCAGTATGAGGAGGCTTTTTTCACAGACAGTAAGAAAGCCCCGCTCACCTTCCCTGCATCTAAGGAATTAATTGCTATATTTGAAAAATCCTGGGAAAACCCGGAGAAAAAATTCCAGATCCCTAAAAGGGTTCTGGTTGCTTTTCCCTTCCCGGAGGAAGATAGAAAAAAATGGGAGACACCGCCTATAGTTGACGCGTCTGTCTCCAGACTGTCAAAGCAGGTGATCTTACCTGTCCCGGGATCCACCACGTTGAAAGACCCGGAAGATCGCAAGGTTGATGCTACGCTCAAATCCATTTACACGGCTACGAGGGCGATCCTGCGGCCCACTATTGCCTATGCATGGATTTCAAAAGCAATAGCAAAGTGGTCAATCACTGTGCAGGAGGACTTGACTACGATGGATAAAGGTGATGTTGATTTGTTTTTACGTAACATACAGGATTCTGCAGGGTTCCTGGTAGAATCTATGAAGGATCTGGGTTCCATGGCTGCGGGGATCTCCGCTATGTCTATGTCGGCTTGCAGGGGTCTCTGGTTGCGCCAATGGTCTGCAGACGCGGAATCCAGAAAAAGTGTGGAGAACCTACCCTATACAAGTCAGGCTCTTTTTGGGGAGGTGCTGGATGTGTGGATGTGTGGAATCCTCAGCTGCACCGGCTACGAAGAAACCTTTTACTCCCAACACGTGACAGTCCTTTCAGCCCGCTAGGACTGGAAAGAACAAACCCTCTCACACCTTCTTTAGAGGTGGTCGAGCCAAATCCAAGAAACCAGGACCAGAAGCCTGCTTCTGGTGCCTCAAAATCTGCAGCATGACGGTGGACCGCCCAGCCTCGACATTTCAGCTACATCTGGATGTCCTCCGGCCTACATTCCTAGGTACTGGATATTGTGTCCCAGGGGTACAGGCTGGAGTTTCAAACTCTTCCACCTCACCGATTCTTCAAGTTAGGTTTGCCGGCAGACAGGGAAATCCTTCTGGACGCCATAAAAAAATGGGTAATGTCAGAAGTCATTGTTCCAGTTCCGCCTCATCAGCTGAACAAGGTTACTATTCGAACCTTTTTGTGGTACCGAAACCGGATGGTTCGGTCAGGCCAATATTGAACTTGAAGTCGCTGAACCCTTATCTGAAGAAGTTCAAGTTCAAAATGGAGTCTCTGAGAGCGGTGATCTCAGGTCTGGACATACCTCCACATTCCGATTTGGTCATAGCATCAGGCTTATCTCAGGTTTGCACTGTTAGACAATCACTATCAGTTTCAAGCACTGCCATTCGGTCTTTCCACAGCACCGAGGGTCTTCACCAAGGTGATGGCAGAGCCTATGGTTCTCTGCAAGCAGGGGGTGAACATTATTCCATATCTGGATGATCTGCTGATCAAGGCGTCATCCAGGTAGAAGTTGTTATGGTCCATTGCTCTCACAACGCATCTGCTCAGTGAGCAGGGTTGGATCCTGAACCTTCCCAAGTCTCATCTGGAGCCGACAAGGGGGCTGTCTTTCCTGGGGATGATCCTCGACATAGAGGTGCAGAGGGTGTTTCTCCCGGTGGAGAAAGCGTTGGTGATACAGTCAATGGTTCGGGATGTCTTGAAGCCTACCCGGGTATCGGTTCATCAGTGCATCAGCCTTCTGGGGAAGATGGTTGACTCCTACGAGGCTCTGCAGTACAGAAGGTTTCATGCTCGGTCCTTTCAACTGGATCTCCTGGACGACTGGTCGGTATCTCACCTACACAGAGGATACATCTGTCGCCGAAAGCAAGGATTTCACTCCTCTGGTGGCTGCAGCTGCGTCACCTTCTGAAGAGCCGAAGGTTCGGGGTTCAGGACTAGATCCTTCTAACCACGGATGCAAGTCTCAGAGGTTGGGGAGCAGTCACTCAAGGGGAAACCTTCCAAGGGAGGTGGTCAAGTCAGGAATCCCTTCTTCCAATAAACATCATGGAGCTAAGAGCTGTGTACAACGGCCTTCTTCAAGCAGCACACCTTCTACAGGATCGGGCTGTTCAGGTGCAGTCGGACAACGTGACCACAGTGGCCTACATAAACTGACAAGGCGGAACGAAGAGCATGGCTGCAATGTCAGAGGTGGCAAGAATCCTCCTCTGTGCAGAAAGACACGCGGTGACGATGTCGGCAGTCTTCATTCTGGGAATGGACAACTGGGAAGCAGACTTCCTCAGCAGACACGATCTCCATCCAGGAGAAATGGGCCTCCACCCGGAGGTGTTCGAGGAGGTAACCGGTTGGCGGGGGGTTCCTCATATAGACATGATGGCCTCCCGCCTCAACAAGAAGCTGCGGAGGTACTGTTTCGGGTCGAGAGACCCACAAGCAGTGGCAGTGGACGAACTGGTAACACCGTGGGTGTGTTATGATTCCAGTACTTCTGACCAGAGGAGATCTTATGACAAAGGCCAGAGTACTGGAGGGGAATGCTGGTTACGGGAGCAGGAAAAGCCTAGTAACCCCTGGCGCCCTAACTCCGTTGTCTCGCCCGTGTTATCAGAAATCCCCTGCGAGACTATGGTTGCTTGAGCCCATGGCAGCCGCGTTTGAAGGGCGGATTATGTCTGCCCAACTCCGATGCCCCCTCAGGTCTTAATGGGAGACAAAGGGAAATCCGAGACAGGGTGATAACAAGGGGCCCTCTGACTAAACAACCAGGCCAGGGGCTACAAGCTAACTAAACTCAAACCAGAAGTATGTGCGGACAAACCGCCAGGGAAAAGGACAACCAAAATCCACTAATCCGTTACTCCTACCCAGCACCGCTGGATACCAGAGTGGATCTGTGGGAGCGGAATCCTCCGCAAAAGCTCCGAGACTCAATATAACAAATAACAAATAGCAAGCGGTCAAGCCGCAACACACGGCTACGCCGCGACTCACGAACACCACAGGATGTTAAAGGTGCTCGGTCAGGACTCCAGGAACAGATGACAACTTCCGAGTACTGGACCACTGAGGACAGGAACGACCGGATAGAGCAGGACTGGAAACACTCTCTGCAACAGATACAGCAAACAGGAAGCTCAGGAACTAGCAGGAACCAAGCTCAGGACTCAAGCAGACTGAAAACCCAGAAATATCACCAGCGTCTGTGAACTGCAATCAGCCAGCATATAACAGAGAGGCCTAATTAATAATCCAGAGCAGCTGGCCTATTGCATGATTCCAACTGACAAGATGCAATTAGCAGCCAGGTGAGGCTGAACACATGGAACAAGCTGCAATTACACAGACTTACCAGCGGCAGCAGACAAGAGCATACTAAAACAGCAACAGGAAATCCTGGCATGCAAGACAACTTAATAAACATAAAATAGAAATGAACCACTACCTGTGGTTCATAACAGTATCCCCTCCTTAAGGGTGGGCTCCGAGCACCCCATGACACCCACGGGGAACATAAACAGAAGTATAACATGAAATACCTAACAAAAATGCAAAACAGGAATGAGCCACAGCCGTGGCTCATAACATTACCCCCCCCTTGAGGAGGGGTCAAAAGACCCCAAAATTCAGACTATCCAGAACAAGGGATACAAAAAAAAACCTGACACATTGGTCAGACAGACACGAAAACAGAAACAAGCTGCAACCACAGCTTGTAACAGTGCCCTCCCCCTGACGGTGGCCACTGGACACAAGATAAGGAAAAAAAAATCTTTTTTTTTTTTTTTTTTTATCAAGGCAAGAGTCAAAAATTATTTCTTTTTCTTCTTCTTCTTTTTACAAAGCTCTTTAGGTCTGACCAAGGTAATTCCCCAAACATTTTCTGAACTGATGGTACCACCCAACAAGGCTGCGTTCAAATCAGAGACAGGTTTCTTACCCTTGGGAGCTGAACTTTCTGGCAAAGTACTATTATTAGAAGAAGAAGAAGTCAGAAAAGCACATCCTGCAGTCAAAACAACGGGCTGGGACTCTTGTGCCGAGTTTACAGTATTTGGTGGAATCTCAGCAGACAAGACGGGTGACTTAGAGGAACCTGAACCAATTTCTTTGGAACCATATCTTTTAATAATTGCATCACTGAATGCTGGGGGATCCTGAAGAATGGGATCTTCAGCTTTCATTAGGCTGGTCACCCACTCAAAAGGCTCTCCTTTAAAAGAATAAATAAGATAGAGCACAAGGTTCTCTGGAGTGATGCCCAGAAATGGTCTAGACAACATAATAATGTAATAGTGTTTGTAAAGCGCCAGAAATTGGGCTAAGTCCCCATCAAAGATTATGGATGTTGAGATATCAGAGTCAGAATCTGTTTCCTTCCCATCTGACTGACTGAAGTGCTTTGCTAGGACCTGGTCACTATTGCCCTTACTTGAGGCTGAGACTCTCTGAACCCCACCCGGGGCAGTGACTTTCTGAACCCCACCCGGGGCAGTGACTTTCTGAACCCCACCCGGGGCAGTGACTTTCTGAACCCCACACGGGGCAGTGACTTTCTGAACCCCACACGGGGCAGTGACTTTCTGAACCCCACCCGGGGCAGTGACTTTCTGAACCCCACCCGGGGCAGTGACTTTCTGAACCCCACCCGGGGCAGTGACTTTCTGAACCCCACCTGGGGCAGTGGCCTCCGGGAACCCCGCTGGGGCAGTGGCCTCCTGGAACCCCGCTGGGGCAGTGGCCTCCGGGAACCCCGCTGGGGCAGTGGCCTCCGGGAACCCCGCTGGGGTCAGCACCTCGGATTCTTTTACTGGGACCGGGCCGTTGGCCTCCCTGACTGGGATCGGGCCATCGGCCTCCCTCTCTGAGTCGATAATTATCGAATGTTCTCCCGGGACTATGACTTCCGGGACTTTTGCTGAAGCAATAACGTTCAGATCCTCCACTAATGCTATGCTTCTTAAGTTCTTTACTGGGGAAGCGACTTCTAGACCCTTCTTTGGGGCTGCGTCTCTCGAGACCCCACTTGGGGATATTACTTCAAAGATCCCTTCTGGGGTTTTGCTTCTCGAGTTCCCTTCAAGAACTATGGTTTTAGATACCCTTTCTGGGATTGCGCTTTTCAAATCCCTACCTGGGGTAACAGCTTCTGAGACCCCTTCCGGTATGGACACCTGAACTATAATATTTGATGTCCCTCTATAAGCTAGGGCATCGGGTACCGCTCCAGCACTCTGGGCATCGGGTACCGCTCCAGCACTCTGGGCATCGGGTACCGCTCCAGCACTCTGGGCATCGGGTACCGCTCCAGCACTCTGGGCATCGGGTACCGCTCCAGCACTCTGGGCATCGGGTACCGCTCCAGCACTCTGGGCATCGGGTACCGCTCCAGCACTCTGGGCATCGGGCACCGCTCCAGGACCCTGGGCATCGGGCACCGCTCCAGGACCCTGGGCATCGGGCACCGCTCCAGGACCCTGGGCATCGGGCACCGCTCCAGGACCCTGGGCATCGGGCACCGCTCCAGGACCCTGGGCATCGGGCACCACTCCAGGACCCTGGGCATCGGGCACCACTCCAGGACCCTGGGCATCGGGCACCACTCCAGGAACCTGGGCATCGGGCACCCCTCCAGGGACTTGCAACTCCGCTTCCACAGGAACCTCAAGAGAGGAGATAAACATTCTCTTTTGATTCCTGAATCTATAATGGGGCTCCCTTGCCCAAGGACCCCAATTATAGGACAGAGAGCTTTTTTGTGTGGGTTGTGTGACAAGTACCTCTGCCACAGTAGAGACAGGAGTAGGTCTTGTATCATGACTCAACTTGGCCAGAGGGCAAGACTCGTCACCACACTTTGGCTTGCGCAACTCACAGGTCTGCAGATAATGGCCTAAACCCCCACAATATAGGCATAAGTTTAAGTTTCTGCGACGCAGACGCTCCTCTTCTGAGAGCCTGGGCCGCAGAAAACTTTTAAACCTTTTCTCTTCAATTAAACCAGAGGATTCTCTTGTCACCATACTGTGAACAAGAGTCTCTTTAGAGATAGATGTACTCTCAACGACTTCTGGCAAAATGAGCAAGATTTTAGTCAGAAGGTTTTGCAGTTGCTTTAGGGATTGCTGCCAAACTTGTAGTCGCTCTGGTCTCAAAGCACTGAATACAGAGTTCAGGGCTTCGAGAGATGCCTGCAGGGCTTGCATAGTAGACATAGGAGGATTTAAGACAAGGCAAGACAAGGCAAGACTAAATTTTGCTAAACAAATCAAGACTTTTTTTTTTTTTTTCTAAACACCGGACTGGATTCTAAACACCGGACTGGATTCTAAACACCGGACTGGATTCTAAACACCGGACTGGAATCTGCACACTGAATTCTAGACAGGACTGGATTCTAAACACCGGACTGGAATCTGCACACTGAATTCTATACCGGACTGGTTTCTAAACACCGGATTGGATTCTGCACACTGAATTCAAGACAGGACTGGATTCTAGACTAGACACTGGACTGGGCCAAAAAAGAAAAAAAGTTTTATTTCTTTTTTGTGGTATGGCTGGTGATAATGTTATGATTCCAGTACTTCTGACCAGAGGAGATCTTATGACAAAGGCCAGAGTACTGGAGGGGAATGCTGGTTACGGGAGCAGGAAAGCCTAGTAACCCCTGGCGCCCTAACTCCGTTGTCTCGCCCGTGTTATCAGAAATCCCCTGCGAGACTATGGTTGCTTGAGCCCATGGCAGCCGCGTTTGAAGGGCGGATTATGTCTGCCCAACTCCGATGCCCCCTCAGGTCTTAATGGGAGACAAAGGGAAATCCGGGACAGGGTGATAACAAGGGGCCCTCTGACTAAACAACCAGGCCAGGGGCTACAAGCTAACTAAACTCAAACCAGAAGTATGTGCGGACAAACCGCCAGGGAATAGGACAACCAAAATCCACTAATCCGTTACTCCTACCCAGCACCGCTGGATACCAGAGTGGATCTGTGGGAGCGGAATCCTCCGCAAAAGCTCCGAGACTCAATATAACAAATAACAAATAGCAAGCGGTCAAGCCGCAACACACGGCTACGCCGCGACTCACGAACACCACAGGATGTTAAAGGTGCTCGGTCAGGACTCCAGGAACAGATGACAACTTCCGAGTACTGGACCACTGAGGACAGGAACGACCGGATAGAGCAGGACTGGAAACACTCTCTGCAACAGATACAGCAAACAGGAAGCTCAGGAACTAGCAGGAACCAAGCTCAGAACTCAAGCAGACTGAAAACCCAGAAATATCACCAGCGTCTGTGAACTGCAATCAGCCAGCATATAACAGAGAGGCCTAATTAATAATCCAGAGCAGCTGGCCTATTGCATGATTCCAACTGACAAGATGCAATTAGCAGCCAGGTGAGGCTGAACACATGGAACAAGCTGCAATTACACAGACTAACCAGCGGCAGCAGACAAGAGCATACTAAAACAGCAACAGGAAATCCTGGCATGCAAGACAACTTAATAAACATAAAATAGAAATGAACCACTACCTGTGGTTCATAACAGTATCCCCTCCTTAAGGGTGGGCTCCGAGCACCCCATGACACCCACGGGGAACATAAACAGAAGTATAACATGAAATACCTAACAAAAATGCAAAACAGGAATGAGCCACAGCCGTGGCTCATAACATTACCCCCCCCTTGAGGAGGGGTCAAAAGACCCCAAAATTCAGACTATCCAGAACAAGGGATACAAAAAAAAACCTGACACATTGGTCAGACAGACACGAAAACAGAAACAAGCTGCAACCACAGCTTGTAACAGTGCCCTCCCCCTGACGGTGGCCACTGGACACAAGATAAGGAAAAAAAAATCTTTTTTTTTTTTTTTTTTTATCAAGGCAAGAGTCAAAAATTATTTCTTTTTCTTCTTCTTCTTTTTACAAAGCTCTTTAGGTCTGACCAAGGTAATTCCCCAAACATTTTCTGAACTGATGGTACCACCCAACAAGGCTGCGTTCAAATCAGAGACAGGTTTCTTACCCTTGGGAGCTGAACTTTCTGGCAAAGTACTATTATTAGAAGAAGAAGAAGTCAGAAAAGCACATCCTGCAGTCAAAACAACGGGCTGGGACTCTTGTGCCGAGTTTACAGTATTTGGTGGAATCTCAGCAGACAAGACGGGTGACTTAGAGGAACCTGAACCAATTTCTTTGGAACCATATCTTTTAATAATTGCATCACTGAATGCTGGGGGATCCTGAAGAATGGGATCTTCAGCTTTCATTAGGCTGGTCACCCACTCAAAAGGCTCTCCTTTAAAAGAATAAATAAGATAGAGCACAAGGTTCTCTGGAGTGATGCCCAGAAATGGTCTAGACAACATAATAATGTAATAGTGTTTGTAAAGCGCCAGAAATTGGGCTAAGTCCCCATCAAAGATTATGGATGTTGAGATATCAGAGTCAGAATCTGTTTCCTTCCCATCTGACTGACTGAAGTGCTTTGCTAGGACCTGGTCACTATTGCCCTTACTTGAGGCTGAGACTCTCTGAACCCCACCCGGGGCAGTGACTTTCTGAACCCCACCCGGGGCAGTGACTTTCTGAACCCCACCCGGGGCAGTGACTTTCTGAACCCCACACGGGGCAGTGACTTTCTGAACCCCACACGGGGCAGTGACTTTCTGAACCCCACACGGGGCAGTGACTTTCTGAACCCCACCCGGGGCAGTGACTTTCTGAACCCCACCCGGGGCAGTGACTTTCTGAACCCCACCTGGGGCAGTGGCCTCCGGGAACCCCGCTGGGGCAGTGGCCTCCTGGAACCCCGCTGGGGCAGTGGCCTCCGGGAACCCCGCTGGGGCAGTGGCCTCCGGGAACCCCGCTGGGGTCAGCACCTCGGATTCTTTTACTGGGACCGGGCCGTTGGCCTCCCTGACTGGGATCGGGCCATCGGCCTCCCTCTCTGAGTCGATAATTATCGAATGTTCTCCCGGGACTATGACTTCCGGGACTTTTGCTGAAGCAATAACGTTCAGATCCTCCACTAATGCTATGCTTCTTAAGTTCTTTACTGGGGAAGCGACTTCTAGACCCTTCTTTGGGGCTGCGTCTCTCGAGACCCCACTTGGGGATATTACTTCAAAGATCCCTTCTGGGGTTTTGCTTCTCGAGTTCCCTTCAAGAACTATGGTTTTAGATACCCTTTCTGGGATTGCGCTTTTCAAATCCCTACCTGGGGTAACAGCTTCTGAGACCCCTTCCGGTATGGACACCTGAACTATAATATTTGATGTCCCTCTATAAGCTAGGGCATCGGGTACCGCTCCAGCACTCTGGGCATCGGGTACCGCTCCAGCACTCTGGGCATCGGGTACCGCTCCAGCACTCTGGGCATCGGGTACCGCTCCAGCACTCTGGGCATCGGGTACCGCTCCAGCACTCTGGGCATCGGGTACCGCTCCAGCACTCTGGGCATCGGGTACCGCTCCAGCACTCTGGGCATCGGGCACCGCTCCAGGACCCTGGGCATCGGGCACCGCTCCAGGACCCTGGGCATCGGGCACCGCTCCAGGACCCTGGGCATCGGGCACCGCTCCAGGACCCTGGGCATCGGGCACCGCTCCAGGACCCTGGGCATCGGGCACCACTCCAGGACCCTGGGCATCGGGCACCACTCCAGGACCCTGGGCATCGGGCACCACTCCAGGAACCTGGGCATCGGGCACCCCTCCAGGGACTTGCAACTCCGCTTCCACAGGAACCTCAAGAGAGGAGATAAACATTCTCTTTTGATTCCTGAATCTATAATGGGGCTCCCTTGCCCAAGGACCCCAATTATAGGACAGAGAGCTTTTTTGTGTGGGTTGTGTGACAAGTACCTCTGCCACAGTAGAGACAGGAGTAGGTCTTGTATCATGACTCAACTTGGCCAGAGGGCAAGACTCGTCACCACACTTTGGCTTGCGCAACTCACAGGTCTGCAGATAATGGCCTAAACCCCCACAATATAGGCATAAGTTTAAGTTTCTGCGACGCAGACGCTCCTCTTCTGAGAGCCTGGGCCGCAGAAAACTTTTAAACCTTTTCTCTTCAATTAAACCAGAGGATTCTCTTGTCACCATACTGTGAACAAGAGTCTCTTTAGAGATAGATGTACTCTCAACGACTTCTGGCAAAATGAGCAAGATTTTAGTCAGAAGGTTTTGCAGTTGCTTTAGGGATTGCTGCCAAACTTGTAGTCGCTCTGGTCTCAAAGCACTGAATACAGAGTTCAGGGCTTCGAGAGATGCCTGCAGGGCTTGCATAGTAGACATAGGAGGATTTAAGACAAGGCAAGACAAGGCAAGACTAAATTTTGCTAAACAAATCAAGACTTTTTTTTTTTTTTTCTAAACACCGGACTGGATTCTAAACACCGGACTGGATTCTAAACACCGGACTGGATTCTAAACACCGGACTGGAATCTGCACACTGAATTCTAGACAGGACTGGATTCTAAACACCGGACTGGAATCTGCACACTGAATTCTATACCGGACTGGTTTCTAAACACCGGATTGGATTCTGCACACTGAATTCAAGACAGGACTGGATTCTAGACTAGACACTGGACTGGGCCAAAAAAGAAAAAAAGTTTTATTTCTTTTTTGTGGTATGGCTGGTGATAATGTTATGATTCCAGTACTTCTGACCAGAGGAGATCTTATGACAAAGGCCAGAGTACTGGAGGGGAATGCTGGTTACGGGAGCAGGAAAGCCTAGTAACCCCTGGCGCCCTAACTCCGTTGTCTCGCCCGTGTTATCAGAAATCCCCTGCGAGACTATGGTTGCTTGAGCCCATGGCAGCCGCGTTTGAAGGGCGGATTATGTCTGCCCAACTCCGATGCCCCCTCAGGTCTTAATGGGAGACAAAGGGAAATCCGGGACAGGGTGATAACAAGGGGCCCTCTGACTAAACAACCAGGCCAGGGGCTACAAGCTAACTAAACTCAAACCAGAAGTATGTGCGGACAAACCGCCAGGGAATAGGACAACCAAAATCCACTAATCCGTTACTCCTACCCAGCACCGCTGGATACCAGAGTGGATCTGTGGGAGCGGAATCCTCCGCAAAAGCTCCGAGACTCAATATAACAAATAACAAATAGCAAGCGGTCAAGCCGCAACACACGGCTACGCCGCGACTCACGAACACCACAGGATGTTAAAGGTGCTCGGTCAGGACTCCAGGAACAGATGACAACTTCCGAGTACTGGACCACTGAGGACAGGAACGACCGGATAGAGCAGGACTGGAAACACTCTCTGCAACAGATACAGCAAACAGGAAGCTCAGGAACTAGCAGGAACCAAGCTCAGAACTCAAGCAGACTGAAAACCCAGAAATATCACCAGCGTCTGTGAACTGCAATCAGCCAGCATATAACAGAGAGGCCTAATTAATAATCCAGAGCAGCTGGCCTATTGCATGATTCCAACTGACAAGATGCAATTAGCAGCCAGGTGAGGCTGAACACATGGAACAAGCTGCAATTACACAGACTAACCAGCGGCAGCAGACAAGAGCATACTAAAACAGCAACAGGAAATCCTGGCATGCAAGACAACTTAATAAACATAAAATAGAAATGAACCACTACCTGTGGTTCATAACAGTATCCCCTCCTTAAGGGTGGGCTCCGAGCACCCCATGACACCCACGGGGAACATAAACAGAAGTATAACATGAAATACCTAACAAAAATGCAAAACAGGAATGAGCCACAGCCGTGGCTCATAACAGGGTGTTCCCGTCAGTGTATGTGTTCCCTCCACTTCCTCTCATTCCAAGAGTTCTACAACTTGTAAGAAGAACAAAGGTTCTGGCAATCCTCATTGCTCCGGACTGACCAAGGAGGGCTTGGTACGCGGATCTGCTGGATCTACTGCTGGAAGATCCAAGGCCTCTGCCTCTTCGGGAGGATCTTCTAATACAGGGGCCGTTTGCTTATCAGGACTTACCACGTCTACGTTTGATGGCAAGGTGGTTGAGCGCCAGATCTTAGCTCGGAAGAGTATTCATAGAGCAGTTATTCCTACCCTTATACAGGCTAGGAAGGGGGTAATGTCTAAACATTACCATAACATTTGGAATAAATGTGTCTTGGTGTGAATCCAAGAAGTTTCCTGTGGTGGAGTTTCAACTTGGAAGTTTTCTCCTGTTCCTGCAAGCAGGTGTGAATATTGGCCTGAGATTGGGATCCCTCAAGGTCCAGATTTCGGCTTTATCCATTTTCTTCCAAAAACAATTGGCTGCCCTCCCTGAGGTTCAGACCTTTTTGAAAGGGGTTCTGCACATCCAGCCTCCCTTTGTGGCGCCGACGGCACCCTGGGATTTGGATGTGGTGTTGCACCTACTGCATTCAGATTGGTTTGAGCCTCTACAGGATGTTGAGGTCAGTTTTCTCACGTGGAAGGCTGTCACTTTGTTGGCCTTAGCTTCTGCGCGACGTGTGTCGGAATTGGGGGCTTTGTCCTGTAAAAGTCCCTATTTGGTCTTCCATGAAGATAGGGCAGAACTCGGGACACATTAACAGTTCCTTCCTAAGGTTGTGTCGGCTTTTCATATCAACCAACCTTTCTCATACGCCCTAGAGGATGCTGGGGTCCTCTGCATGACCATGGGGTATAGACTGTTCCGCAGGAGCCATGGGCACTCTTAAAACTTTTCAATGGGTGTGAAATGGCTCCTCCCTCTATGCCCCTCCTCCAGACCTCAGTTTTAGAAATGTACCCAGGCAGACTGGATGCACTCCAAGGGAGCTCTACTGAGCTTCTCTGAAAATACTTATGTTAGGTTTTTTATTTTCAGGGAGAACTGCTGGCAACAGTTTCCCTACTTCGTGGGACTGAGGGGGCAGAAGTAGGAACCAACTTCCTGAATAGTTTCATGGCTCTGCTTCTGGTGACAGGACACCATTAGCTCCTGAAGGGTACTGAACGCTAGCCGTGTCTAGATGCTCACTCGCACAGCACGCCGTCACCCCCCTCACAGAGCCAGAAGTCAGAAGACAGGTGAGTGTAAGAAGATACATCTTCAATCAAGTAAAGTGACGGCTGAGGTACAGCGAGGCTGGCGGGAGCGCAGCGCGCCATTGCTGCCCACACACACAAGCACTCAAGGGGGGGGGGGGGGGCGCATGAGCCTGCATGGGTGAAAGAAATACGTGACAGTATGCATCATATCAATAGGAGGTTAGATAAGTCTGAATCTCATGCAGAATGCTGGAGAAAGAATGCAAGAGCCTGCATGGGTGAAAGAAATACGTGACAGTATGCATCATATCAATAGGAGGTTAGATAAGTCTGAATCTCATGCAGAATGCTGGAGAAAGTCTGTGGAAGATGCAATTTTTCAGGGTTCTGTTCTTCCACCCGCAGGCGACTCCTCTGGGTCACATAAGAGACCGTTTGCAAATATTGTAAATACGGATACCGACACGGACACTGATTCCTGTGTCGACAATAGTGACTCCAGGGAAATAGATCATAAATTGACGAAAAATATACAATATATGATTGTGGCTATAAGAGAAGTTCTGGAGGTTACTGAATCCACTCCTGTACCTCAGGAGAAGGCCTATTTCTCTGATGTCATAGTGGATGCTGGGAACTCCGTAAGGACCATGGGGAATAGCGGCTCCGCAGGAGACTTGGCACAACTAAAGAAAGCTTTAGGACTACCTGGTGTGCACTGGCTCCTCCCACTATGACCCTCCTCCAGACCTCAGTTAGAATCTTGTGCCCGGCTGAGCTGGTTGCACACTAGGGGGCTCTCCTGAGCTCCTAGAAAGAAAGTATATTTAGGTTTTTTATTTTACAGTAAGATCTGCTGGCAACAGACTGACTGCAGCAAGGGACTAAGGGGAGAAGAAGCGAACCTACCTAACTGGTGGTAGTTTGGGCTTCTTAGGCTACTGGACACCATTAACTCCAGAGGGATCGACCGCAGGACCCGACCTTGATGTTCGTTCCCGGAGCCGCGCCGCCGTCCCCCTTACAGAGCCAGAAGCATGAAGATTGTCCGGAAAATCTGCGGCAGAAGACTTCGGTCTTCACCAAGGTAGCGCACAGCACTGCAGCTGTGCGCCATTGCTCCTCATGTACACCTCACACTCCGGTCACTGATGGGTGCAGGGCGCTGGGGGGGGGGCGCCCTGAGGGCAATATTACACACCTTGGCTGGCAAATCTACACCATATATAGTCCCAGAGGCTTATATAGGTGTAAATTAATACCCCTGCCAGAGTTTCAAAAACGCGGGAGAAGTCAGCCGAAAAATGGGCAGGGCTATCTCCCTCAGCACACTGGCGCCATTTCTCCCTCACAGCTCCGCTGGAAGGAAGCTCCCTGGCTCTCCCCTGCAGTATACAAGTACAGAAGGGTAAAAAAAAGAGGGGGGGGGGGGCACTAAATTTAGGCGCAGTATATATATATTTATATATATATATATATATATATATATATATATATACATAGCAGCTATAAGGGGATATAATTCAGTTAGTCCCTGTATTATATAGCGCTCTGGTGTGTGCTGGCATACTCTCTCTGTCTCTCCAAAGGGCTTTGTGGGGTCCTGTCCTCTGTCAGAGCATTCCCTGTGTGTGTGCGGTGTGTCGGTACGGCTGTGTCGACATGTTTGATGAGGAGGCTTATGTGGAGGCGGAGCAGATGCCTATAAATGTGATGTCACCCCCTACGTGGGCGGACACCTGAGTGGATGGACTTATGGAAGGAATTACGTGAAAGTGTCGACTCCTTACATAAAAAATTTGACATGCCAAATGCGGGACAGCCGGCTTCTCAGCTCGTGCCTGCCCAGGCGTCTCAAAAGCCATCAGGGGCTCTAAAACGCCCGCTACCTCAGATGGCAGACACTGATGTCGACACGGATACTGATACCAGTGTCGACGACGAAGAGACTAATGTAATGTCCAATAGGGCCACTCGTTACATGATTGAGGCAATGAAAAATGTATTACACATTTCTGATATTACCCCAGGTAACACAAAAAAGGGTATTATGTTTGGGGAGAAAAAACTACCAGTGGTTTTTCCCCCTTCTGAAGAATTAAATGAAGTGTGTGAAGAAGCGTGGGCTTTTCCCTATAAAAAATTGGTAATTTTTAATAGGTTACTAATGGCGTACCCTTTCCCGCCAGAGGATAGGTCACGTTGGGAGACACCCCCTAGGGTGGATAAAGCACTCACACGCTTGTCAAAGAAGGTAGCACTACCGTCTCCGGATACAGCCGCCCTAAAGGAGCCTGCTGATAGAAAGCAGGAGGCTATCCTGAAGTCTGTATATACACACTCAGGCATTATACTGAGACCAGCTATTGCTTCAGCATGGATGTGCAGTGCTGCAGCTGCGTGGTCAGACTCCCTGTCGGAAAATATTGAGACCCTAGACAGAGACACTATATTGCTAACCATAGAGCATATAAAAGACGCAGTCTTATACATGAGAGATGCACAGAGGGATATCTGCCGGCTGGCATCTAAAATAAGTGCAATGTCCATTTCTGCCAGGAGAGGCTTATGGACTCGGCAGTGGACAGGGGATACAGATTCTAAAAGGCACATGGAAGTTTTGCCTTATAAGGGTGAGGAATTATTCAGGGATGGTCTCTCAGACCTGGTTTCCACAGCAACAGCTGGGAAGTCAGCATTTTTGCCCCATGTTCCCTCACAGCCTAAGAAAGCACCGTATTATCAGGTACAGTCCTTTCGGCCCCAGAAAAGCAGGCGGGGAAAAGGCGGGTCCTTTCTGCCCAGAGGTAGGGGGAAAAAGCTGCAACAAACAGCCGGTTCCCAGGAGCAAAGGTCCTCCCCCGCTTCCTCCAAGTCCGCCGCATGACGGTGGGGCTCCACAGGTGGAGCCAGGTACGGTGGGGGGGCCGCCTCAAAAATGTCAGCGATCAGTGGGCTTGCTCACAGTTAGATCCCTGGATCCTTCAAGTAGTATCTCAGGGGTACAAGCTGGAATTCGAGACGTCACCCCCCCGCCGTCCTCAAATCTGCCTTGCCGACAACTCCCTCAGGCAGGGAGGCTGTGCTGGAGGCAATTCACAAGCTGTATTCCCAGCAGGTGATAGTCAAGGTGCCCCTACTTCAACAAGGACGGGGTTACTATTCCACAATGTTTGTGGTACCGAAACCGGACGGTTCGGTGAGACCCGTTTTAAATTTGAAATCCTTGAACACATATATAAAAAAATTCAAGTTCAAGATGGAATCGCTCAGGGCGGTTATTGCAAGCCTGGACGAGGGGGATTACATGGTGATCCTGGACATCAAGGATGCTTACCTGTATGTCCCCATTTACCATCCTCACCAGGAGTACCTCAGATTTGTGGTACAGGATTGTCATTACCAATTCCAGACGCTGCCGTTTGGGCTGTCCACGGCACCGAGGGTATTTACCAAGGTAATGGCCGAAATGATGATACTCCTTCGAAAAAAGGGAGTTTTAATTATCCCGTACTTGGACAATCTCCTGATAAAGGCGAGGTCCAAGGAGCAGTTGTTGGTCGGGGTAGCACTATCTCGGGAAGTGCTACTACAGCATGGTTGGATTCTAAACATTCCAAAGTCACAGCTGGTTCCTACGACACGTCTACTGTTCCTGGGGATGGTTCTGGACACAGACCAGAAAAAAGTGTTTCTCCCGGAGGAGAAAGCCATGGAGCTGTCATCTCTAGTCAGAGGCCTCCTGAAACCAAAACAGGTATTGGTGCATCACTGCACGCGAGTCCTGGGAAAAATGGTAGCTTCCTACGAAGCAATTCCATTCGACAAGTTCCATGCAAGAACTTTTCAGTGGGACCTGTTGGACAAGTGGTCCAGATCGCATCGGCTGATAACCCTGTCTCCAAGGACCAGGGTATCTCTGCTGTGGTGGCTGCAGAGTGCTCATCTTCAAGAGGGCCGCAGATTCGGCATACAGGATTGGGTCCTGGTGACCACCGATGCCAGCCTTCGAGGCTGGGGGGCAGTCACACAGGGAAGAAACTTCCAAGGACTTTGGTCAAGTCAGGAGACTTCCCTACACATATATATTCTGGAACTGAGTGCCATTTACAATGCCCTAAGTCATACACCCGGGAGAGTGGGGACTTCATCCAGAAGTCTTCCAACTGATTGTAAACCGTTGGGAAAGGCCACAGGTGGACATGATGGCGTCCCGCCTAAACAAAAAGCTAGAAAGATATTGCCCCAGGTCAAGGGACCCTCAGGCGATAGCTGTGGACGCTCTAGTGACACCGTGGGTGTACCAGTCGGTTTATGTGTTCCCTCCTCTACCTCTCATACCAAAGGTACTGAGAATAATAAGAAGACGAGGAGTAAGAACGATACTCGTGGTTCCGGATTGGCCAAGAAGAGCTTGGTACCCAGAACTTCAAGAAATTATATCAGAGGACCCATGGCCTCTGCCGCTCAGACAGGATCTGCTACAGCAGGGGCCATGTCTGTTCCGAGACTTGCCGCGGCCGCGTTTGACGGCATGGCGGTTGAACACCGGATCCTAAAAGAAAACGGCATTCCGGAGGAAGTTATTCCTACGCTGATGAAAGCTAGGAAAGAAGTAACCGCAAACCATTATCACCGCAATTTGGCGAAAATATGTTGCGTGGTGTGAGGCCAGGAAGGCCCCAACAGAGGAATTTCAGCTGGGTCGATTTCTGCACTTCCTACAGTCAGGAGTGACTATGGGCCTAAAATTGGGTTCCATTAAGGTCCAGATTTCGGCTCTGTCGATTTTCTTCCAGAAAGAACTGGCTTCACTGCCTGAAGTTCAGACTTTTGTAAAGGGAGTGCTGCATATTCAGCCCCCTTTTGTGCCTCCAGTGGCACCTTGGGATCTCAACGTAGTGTTGGATTTTCTAAAATCACATTGGTTTGAACCACTTAAAACCGTGGATCTAAAAAATCTCACGTGGAAGGTGGTCATGCTATTGGCCTTGGCTTCGGCCAGGCGTGTGTCAGAATTGGCGGCTTTGTCGTGTAAAAGCCCTTATCTGATTTTCCATATGGATAGGACAGAATTGAGGACTCGTCCACAGTTTCTCCCTAAGGTGGTATCAGCTTTTCATTTGAACCAACCTATTGTGGTGCCTGCGGCTACTAGTGACTTGGAGGATTCCAAGTTACTGAATGTAGTCAGGGCCTTGAAAATGTATGTTTCCAGGACGGCTGGAGTCAGGAAAACTGACTCGCTATTTATCCTGTATGCACCCAACAAGGTGGGTGCTCCTGCTTTAAAGCACACTATTGCTCGCTGGATTTGTAGCACAATTCAGCTGGCGCATTCTGCGGCTGGACTGCCGCATCCTAAATCTGTAAAAGCCTATTCCACAAGGAAGGTGGGCTCTTCTTGGGCGGCTGCCCGAGGGGTCTCGGCTTTACAACTTTGCCGAGCTGCTACTTGGTCAGGAGCAAATACGTTTGTAAAATTCTACAAATTTGATACCCTGGCTGAGGAGGACCTTGAATTCTCTCATTTGGTGCTGCAGAGTCATCCGCAGCATCCACTAGGACGTCAGAGAAAATAAGATTTTACTCACCGGTAAATCTATATCTCGTAGTCCGTAGTGGATGCTGGGCGCCCATCACAAGTGCAGATTGTCTGCAATACTTGTATATAGTTATTGCCTAACTAAAGGGTTATTGTTATGAGCCATCTGTTGAGAGGATCAGTTATAGTTCATACTGTTAACTGGGTATATTATCACAAGTTATACGGTGTGATTGGTGTGGCTGGTATGAGTCTTACCTGGGATTCAAAATCCTTCCTTATTGTGTCAGCTCTTCCGGGCACAGTATCCTAACTGAGGTCTGGAGGAGGGTCATAGTGGGAGGAGCCAGTGCACACCAGGTAGTCCTAAAGCTTTCTTTAGTTGTGCCCAGTCTCCTGCGGAGCCGCTATTCCCCATGGTCCTTACGGAGTTCCCAGCATCCACTACGGACTACGAGAAATAGATTTACCGGTGAGTAAAATCTTATTTTCTATAAAGAAAAGAAATATAAGTTTCCTTTCCCTCCTTCCCACAAGCTAAATACTCTCTTTGAAGGGGTGTGGGTGAATCCAGAAAATAAATTTCGTATTCCCAAGAGGATTCAGATGGCTTATCCTTTCCCTACAGAGGACAGGAAAAAGTGTGAGTCACCCCCAGTGTTAGACAGTGCACTGTCCAGGTTGACAACGAAGTCATTCTCCCTGCACCTGGGACGGCTTCACTAAAGTAGTCGGCAGAACGCAAAATGGAAACTACATTAAAATCATTTATGTTGCCAATGGTACGCTGCTCAGGCCCACAATTGCTTGCGCATGGGTGAGTCGTGCTATTGAAAAATGGTCAGAAAGCGTGTCATCAGAAATTGACACGATTGATAAAGATGAGATACTCCTTAAGTTAGGGAATATCAAAGATGCTGCCACATACATGATAGAGGCGATGAAAGATATTGGACTCTTGGGTTCAACAGCTGCTACCATGGCAGTATTGGCTCGGCGGGCGTTGTGGATTCGCCAGTGGAACGCGGATGCAGATTCCAAAAAGAATATGGAGGCTGTCCCGTATAAAGGTGAGGCCATATTTGGTGATAGACTGGATACGTTAGTCTCAGCGGCTACCGCAGGTAAGTCGACTTTTTTTGCCTTCTGCTCCTGCACCAGCAAAATAGACATATCACTCTCACATGCAGTCCTTTCGGCCCAATAAATACAAAAAGGTTCTCTCTTCTTTGCAGGTAGGGGAAGGGGAAAGAAGTCCTCCACGACTTCAGGATCCCAGGAGCAGAAGCCAATCCCTACTTCTGCCAAATCTACAGCATGACGCTGGGGCTCCCTTGCGGCAGGCCGCTTGGGTGGGGGCACGTCTCAAACTGTTCAGCCAACGTTGGGTTCAGTCTGGACTGGACCCCTGGGTTTTGCAGATAGTATCCCAGGGGTACAAGCTGGAGTTTCAAGACGTTCCCCCATGCCAATTTTTCAAATCAACCATGCCAGTTTCTCTTCCAGAACGAGAGGCAGTAACAGCGGCAATTCAAAAATTATGTCAGGATCAGGTCATAGTCCTGGTAACTTTGTCACAACAAGGGCAGGGGTTTTATTCAAGCCTCTTTGTAGTTCCGAAGCCGGACGGCTCTGTCAGACCGATTCTAAACCTAAAAAAATCTGAATCTCTACTTGAAACGGTTCAAGTTCAAGATGGAATCACTCAGGGCAGTGATTTCCAGTCTGGAGGAGGGGGTTTACATGGTGTCAGTGGACATAAAGGATGCTTACCTGCATGTTCCCATTTTTCCTCTTCACCAGGCTTATCTGAGATTTGCGGTTCAGGATTGCCATTACCAGTTCCAGACGTTGCCTTTCGGTCTCTCCACGGCGCCAAGGGTATTCACCAAGGTGATGGCTGAGATGATGCTCCTCCTTCGTCAAAAAGGAGTCCATATAATTCCTTATCTGGACGATATCCTGATAAAGGCGAGATCCAGGGAACAGTTGCTACAGAACATCACGCTCTCCCTGTCCATACTCCAACAACACGGTTGGATCATAAATTTTCCAAAGTCACAGTTGCAGCCGACGACAAGATTGTCTTTTCTCGGGATGATTCTGGACACAGAAGTTCAGAGAGTATTTTTTCCGGTGGAAAAGGCTCTGGAAATCCAGAAAATGGTAAAACAGATATTGAAACCGAGTGTGTCGATCAATCAGTGCATTCGGTTGTTGGGGAAGATGGCGGCCTACGAGGCCATACAGTTTTGTAGGTTCCATGCCAGAGTATTCCAGTGGGACCTGTTGGACAAGTGGTCGGGATCCCACCTACAGATGCACCGGAAGATAGTCCTTTCTGCAAAAGCCGGGATTTCGCTCCCTTGGTAGCTACACAGCTCGCAACTACTAGGGTGACACAGGTTCGGGATTCAGGACTGGCTCCTGGTAACCACGGATGCAAGTCTCCGAGGCTGGGGAGCTGTCACTCAGGGCGAAAGCTTCCAAGGAAAATGGTCAAGTCTGGATGCCTGCCTTCACATAAATGTGGTGGAATTGAGAGCCATTTACAATGGCCTTCAACAAGCGGTACATCTTCTTCAAGATCATCCCGTGCATATCCAGTCGGACAATGTAACAGCAGTCTCGTACATAAACTGTCAAGGCGGAACGAAAAGCAGAGCGGCAATGGCAGAGGTGACGAAGATCCTCCTCTGGGCAGAAAGACATGTAAAGGCTCTGTCTGCAATTTTCATTTCAGGAGTAGACAACTGGGAAGCAGTCTTCCTCAGCAGACACGATCTCCATCCAGGAGAGTGGGGCATCCACCAAGAAGTCTTCGCAGAGGTGACAAGTCTTTGGACGTGATGGCGTCACGCCTCAACAAGAAGCTTCGGAGGTATTGTGCCAGGTCAAGGGACCCTCAGGCAGTAGCGGTGGACGCCCTGGTGACACCATGGGTGTTTCAGTCGGTCTATGTGTTTCCTCCTCTTCCTCTCATCAAAAAAATACTGAGGATCATAAGACGAAAAAGAGTGCAGACAATACTCATTGTTCCAGATTGGCCTCAGATCTTCAGGAAATGCTCACAGAAGATCCGTGGCCTCTTCCTCTCAGGGAAGACCTGTTGCAGCAGGGGGCCCTGCGTGTTCCAAGACTTACCGCGGTTACGTTTGACGGCATGGTGGTTGAACACAAAATCCTAGCGGGGAAGGGTATTCCGGAGGAAGTCATCCCTACTCTGATAAAGGCTAGGAAGGAGGTGACGGCGAAACATTATCACCGTATCTGGAGGAAGTATGTATCTTGTTGTGAAGCCAAGAATGCTCCTATGAAAGATTTCCATCTGGGCCTTTTTTCTCCACTTTCTACAGACGAGTGGATATGGGCCTAAAGTTAGGCTCCATTAAGGTACAGATTTCGGCCCTATCAATTTTCTTTCAGAAGGAATTGGCTTCTCTCCCAGAAGTCCAGACTTTTGTAAAGAGAGTGCTGCATATCCAACCTCCTTTTGTGCCCCCAGTGGCACCATGGGACCTTAACGTGGTGTTACAGTTCCTAAAATCTCACTGGTTTGAGCCTCTTCAAACAGTTGACTTTAAATTTCTCACTTGGAAGGTGGTCATGCTGTTGGCCTTGGCATCTGCAAGGCGGGTGTCAGATTTGGCGGCTTTGTCTCACAAGAGCCCCTATCAGATTTTCCATGTGGATAGAGCAGAATTGAGGACTCACCCTCAATTTTCGCTTAAGGTGGTTTCATCTTTTCATATGAACCAACCTATTGTGGTGCCTGTGGCTACTGGTAACTTGGAGGATTCCAAGTCCCTTGATGTGGTCAGGGCCTTAAAGATTTATGTAGCCAGGACGGCTCGGGTTAGGAAAACAGAGGCACTGTTTGTCTTGTATGCAGCCAACAAGGTTGACGCTCCTGCTTCTAAACAGACTATTGCTCGCTGGATCTGTAACACGATTCAGCAGGCTCATTCTAAAGCTGGATTGCCGTTACCAAATTCGGTAAAGGCCCATTCCACTAGGAAGGTGGGCTCTTCTTGGGCGGCTGCCCGAGGCGTCTCGGCATTACAGCTTTGCCGAGCGGCGACTTGGTCAGGTTCAAACACTTGCTAAATTCCACAAGTTTGATACCTTGGCTGAGGAGCCCATCTATACCCCATGGTCTTTATGGAGTCCCCAGCATTCTCTACGGACTAGGTTAAAAAGATTTACCGGTAGGTTTAAAATTTTATTTTCCCCTCTGACGACAGGGAGAAATGGGTGTCGTCTCCCAATGTGGACAAGGCTCTATCCCGATTGTCCAAAAAGGTGGCGCTTCCGTCTCCTGACATGGCTGCCCTCAAGGATCCTGCGGATCGCAAGCAGGAGACGACATTAAAGGCCATTTATGTCACTACGGGTGCGCTCCTCAGGCCTGCTGTGGCGTCATCGTGGATGAGTAGTGCTATTGCTAAGTGGGCTGATAATTTGGCATCTGACATGGTTACCCTTGATAAGGATAACATTCTTTTGACTATTGGTTATATCAAGGACGCTGCAGGTTACCTAAAGGATGCTGCGATGGATATTGGCCTCTTGGGATCAAGAGCCAATGCCATGGCGGTCTCGGCCAGGAGGGCGCTGTGTCTTGTTTGGTGATGGCCTTGCTGACCTGGTGTCTACCGCTACTGCGGGTAAGTCATCTTTTCTTCCTTATGTTCCCAGACAACAGAAAAAGGCGCCCCATTATCAGATGCAGTCCTTTCGGCTTTTAAATACAAAAAAGGAAAGGGCTCGTCCTTCCTCGCTTCAAAGGGTAGAGGAAGGGGAACACCTGCCGTGTCAGGCACCCATGACCAAAAGTCCTCCCCCGCCTCTACCAAGTCCACCGCATGATGCTGGGGCTCCCCTGCGGGAGTCCGTGCCGGTGGGGGGCCGTCTCAAAAATAAAAATTCTTCAGTCAGGTCTGGTTTCAATCGGTCCTGGATCCTTGGGTCTTAGACATAGTGTCCCAAGGTTACAAACTGGAGTTTCAAGTCGGCCTTGCCAGTTTCTCTTCCAGAAAGGGAAGTGGTAAATGCTGCGATACAAAAGCTGTGTCAACAGAGGGTCATTGTGCCGGTTCCCCCGTCCCAACGGGGGGAAGGGTTCTATTCGAGCCTCTTTCTCGTGCCGAAGCCGGACGGATCGGTCAGACCGATTCTAAACCTAAAATCCCTCAATCCATACTTGAAAACTTTCAAATTCAAAATGGAATCTCTTCGAGCTGTGATCTCCAGCCTAGAAGGGGGGAATTTTATGGCGTCAGTCGACATAAAGGATGCCTACTTACATGTCCCGATATATCCTCCTCATCAGGCCTTCCTAAGATTTGCGGTGCAGGATTGTCATTACCAATTTCAGACGTTGCCGTTTGGGCTTTCCACGGCCCCAAGGGTTTTCACCAAGGTAATTGCGGAAATTATGGTACTCCTTCGCAAGCAGGGGGTCATAATTATCCCGTACTTGGACGTTCTCCTGATAAAGGCGAAATCAAAGGAAAAGTTGCTAAGAAATGTGGAACTCTCCCTGTCGGTTCTGCGAAATAACGGTTGGATTCTAAATTTGCCAAAGTCTCAGTTGATTCCCGACAACTCGGCTGCCCTTCTTGGGCATGATCCTAGACACGGAACTACAGAGAGTATTTCTTCTGGCGGACAAAGCTCTGGAAATACAGACCATGGTCAAGGAGCTTCTGAGACCGCCAAGAGTATCGATTCATCAATGCACTCGAGTGCTAGGGAAGATGGTTGCGGCTTACGAAGCCATTGCGTTTGGCAGGTTTCATGCCCGGGTGTTTCAGTGGGATCTGCTGAACAAATGGTCCGGGTCTCACCGCACATGCACCGGAAAATAAGTCTATCTTCCAGGACCAGGATTTCTCTCCTGTGGTGGGCTGCAAGATTCTCACCTTCTAGAGCAGGCATTCCCAACCGCGGTCCTCAAGGCACACCAACAGTGCAGGTTTTAGTGATATCCAGGCTGAAGCACAGATGGTTAAATCAAAATAACTGAGCTACTAATTTAGTCACCTGTGCTGAAGCCTGGATATCACTAAAACCTGCACTGTTGGTGTGCCTTGAGGACCGTGGTTGGGAAAGCCTGTTCTAGAGGGACGCCGATTCTGAAATCCAGGACTGGGTTCTGCTGACCACAGATGCAAATCTCCGAGGCTGGGGTGCATTCACACAAGGAAGAAGTTTCCAGGGAAAATGGTCAAGCCAGGAATCTTGTCTCCACATAAATGTTCTCGAGTTAAGAGCCATTTACAACGGCCTCCTGCAAGCGAAGAACCTTCTTCAGGGTCTCCCTGTCCTGATCCAGTCGGACAACATAACAGCGGTGGCGTACGTAAACCGCCAAGGCGGAACAAAGAGCAGGGTGGCAATGGCGGAGGCCACAAGAGTTCTCTGCTGGGCGGAACAGCATGTGAGCACACTGTCAGCAGTCTTCCTTCCGGGCGTGGACAACTGGGAAGCAGACTTCCTCAGCAGACACGATCTCCATCCAGGAGAGTGGGCCCTTCATCAAGAGGTATTTGCAGAAGTGACAAGGAGTTGGGGAATTCCTCAAATAGACATGATGGCGTCTCGCCTCAACAAGAGGCTTCCAAAGTATTTTTCCAGGTCGAGGGACCCCCAAGCCAGTGCAGTGAATAGTGGTAATTCAGTGGGTGTTTCAGTCAGTGTATGTGTTCCCACCTCTTCCTCTCATTCCAAGAGTGTTGAAGATTTTAAGATGAACAAGGGTTCAGGCAATACTTGTCGTTCCAGATTGGCCAAGGAGTGCCTGGTATCCGGATCCTTGGCCCTTCCTCTAAGAGAGGACCTGTTACTGCAGGGGCCCTGTGTGTTTCCGGACTTACCGCGGCTGCGTTTAACGGCGTGGAGGTTGAACGCCAAATCATAGCTCGGAAAGGTATTCCCGGGGAGGTCATCCCCACTCTCCTTTAGGCTAGGAAGGAGGTCACAGCAAAACATTATCACTGTATTTGGAGAAAATATGTGTCTGGTGTGAAAGCAAAGCAGCTCCTGCGGAGGTGTTTCACTTGGGTCGTTTCCTTCACTTTTTGCAGGCAGGCGTGGATGCAGGCCTGAAATTGGGTTCCATCAAAGTCCAGATTTCGGCTTTATCTATTTTCTTTCAAAAATAATTGGCTGCCCTTCCTGAGGTTCAGACGTTTGTGAAGGGAGTGCTGCATATCCATCCTCCATTTGTGGCACCGTGGGATCTTGAAGTAGTGTTACAGTTTCTTATGTCTCACTGGTTTGAACCTTTAAGAAAGGTTGAGTTAAAGTTTATCACTTGGAAAGTGGTCATGCTTTTGGCTTTGGCGTCTGCCAGACGAGTGTCTCACAAGAGCCCATATTTGATTTTTCATGTGGATAGAGCAGAATTGAGGACTCGCCAACAATTTCTGCAGAAGGTGGTTTCTTCGTTTCACATAAATCAACCTATTGTGGTACCTGTGGCAGTCCCAAAATCTCTTGATGTCGTAAGAGCTTTGAAAATTGATGTCGCCAGAATGGCGCTTGTTAGGAAAACGGAAGCTCTGTTTGTCCTGTATGCTTCCAACAAGATTGGAAATCCTGCTTCCAAGCAGACTATTGCACGCTGGATTTGTAATACGATTCAGCACGCTCATTCTTCGGCTGGGTTGCCATTGCCGAAGTCAGTAAAGGCCCATTCTACCAGGAAGGTGGGCTCTTCTTGGGTGACTGCCCGAGGGGTCTTGGCACTTCAACTTTGCCGAGCAGCTACGTGGTTGGGTTCAAACACTTTTGCTAAGTTCTATAAGTTTGATACCCTGGCTGAGGAGGACCTCATGTTTGCTCAATCGGTGCTGCAGAGTCGTCCGCACTTTCCCGCCCAGTCTGGAGCTTTGGTATAGACCCCATGGTTGTTTTCGGTTACACAAAGGTTGTGTATCAGTTAGATTCAGCTTGTTGCTGTTGTTGGTTCATACTGTTATCTGGTATTCCTGCTAATCCAGTTGTTCGGTGTGTTTGTGGTGTGACTTGGTATGTCTCTCGCCCTTAGTTTAACAAAAATCCTTTCCTCGAAATGTCTCTCTCCTGGGCACAGTTCCTATAACTGAGGTCTGGAGGAGGGGCATAGAGGGAGGAGCCAGTTCACACCCAGTCAAAGTCTTTTTAGTGTGCCCATGTCTCCTGCGGATCCCTTCTATACCCCATAATCCTTTTGGAGTCCCCAGCATCCTCTACGGACTAGGAGAAAAGGATTTACCGGTAGGTATTAAAATCCTATTTTCCATCTGCTTATTGTTCGAAAAGAGAAGTTCCTCCAAAAGTAGATGCACATGTACTGCGACTTGTGCATAAGTCTGCTTTACCACTGTCATCTACCTCACTAAATGATGTCACTGACAGAAGGGTAGATAGCTTCTTGAAAAATATATTTTCTCTCTTAGTAGCAGCGGTAAGACCTGCTATGGCTTCGGCCTGGATAGCAAAGGCAATGGGCGAATGGATAGAGGAACTAGAGAATGGCCTCTCTCCTAATAGGGAGCAAAAGTATCATTTGAGCCGATTGAGAAAAGCCGCCCAATATTTGGAAGAAGAAGCAATTGATATGGGTACAATTGCTTCTAAAGCTTCAGCCTTGACAGTAGCTGCTTGTAGAGCAGTTTGGCTACGTACCTGGAAAGCAGATGCTGAATCCAAGAAAGAATTGGAAGCATTGCCTTTCATTGGTAATATATTGTTTGGAAAACAATTGTCTGATATTCTAGAATAGGAAGCTGAATCAAAGAAGGTCAGATTTCCGGCTAGTTATAACCCTAAGACCAAGGGTTCGAAGTTTCGGCCATTTCGATGGCAAGGCAAAGCGAAAGCTAAAGAGGAGTCTAAGCAACCCCAGTCCAATAGATCGGCCGGGGGTAGGAAGCAATGGGCTAGTAGAAAGCCAGCTTCCAAGCCTGAACAGAAACCATCAGCCTGAAAGAGATGGGCCTCCGCCTGAAGGATTCCAGGGTTGGTGGCCGATTCCTTCATTTTGCACACATATGGCAAAAGTCGACAACAGATGCTTGGGTGCAGAAGGTGGTATCTCAGGGGTATCGGTTCCCATTCAGGAGGCAGCCTCCTCAAAGATTTTTTTGCACCGGCCCGTCTTGTATAGAGTCGAAGGCCAATGCCCTGCAAGAAGCAGTCCAAAAATTACTGCAGTCAGGTGTGATTGTCGCAGTACCTCCATTACAAAGGGGACAGGGGTTTTACTCCAATCTATTTCTGCTCCAGAAGCCAAATGGGTCATTTCAACCAATTCTCATTCTGAAAATGTTAAAAAAATACATTTGGATCCCAAGGTTCCACATGGAGACATTACGCTCCATAATGTTGGCTATGGAACCGGGAGATTACATGGTATCTCTGGATGTACAGGATGCTTACCTACATGTGCCTATAGCACGGTCTCATCAGTGTTACCTCAGGTTTGCCATCCTCCAGGAACATTTTCAGTTCCAAGCCTTGCCCTTCGGGCTAGCAACAGCACCCAGGGTGTTTACCAAAATTATGGTGGTGATGGCAGCTTATCTCCGCAAGCAGGGGATAAGAATATTCCCATACCTAGACGACCTGTTAATCCTAGCACATTCGCAGGAGTTACTTTAGAGAAATCTTCAACAGACAGTAGTTTGTTTACAGAGACACGGGTGGCTCATAAATTGGGAAAAGTCGTCTCTGAATCCGTCACAGTGGATTGTTCATTTGGGGGCCATATTGGATTCAGGTCTACAGAAAGTTCTCTTACCAGATAAAAAGATAGTCGAGGTGCAGGTCATGACTCAGGAAGCGTTGCACACCCAGACAATGTCAGTCCATGCAGCAATGCGACTGTTGGGTCTGAAAGTATCAACCTTCGACATGGTGGAATATGCGCAATTCCACTCGAGACCTTACAGCACCTTATTCTGACCAAATGCAACGGAAATCATCAGACGTTGAAAAAGCAGATGATAAAGTTTCCAGTAAACGTAAAAAGGTCTCTAGCGTGGTGGCTACAGACAGACCATTTAAACAAGGGGAGACCCTTTTGGATAAAAGAATGGTAAGTCCTGACAACAGATGCCAGTCTGCAAGGCTGGGGGTGCGGTACTCGGAAGGTTTTGATTCCAGGGAAAATGGACCGTAAGGGAAAGTCGCCTGCCAATAAATCTGTTGGAAATAAGGGCCATTTATATGGCTCTAGTTCAGGCAAAGGACAGTCTGCAAGGAAGACCGGTCCAGATTCACTCAGACAATGCGACAGCAGTAGCGTACCTCAATCATCAAGGAGGAACTCAGCAAAAGATTGATGGAGGAAGTAACTCCCATTCTAAGATGGGCAGAACTCCATCTCCCAGCATTGTCAGCAGTGTTTGTCCCAGGTGTACTGAACTGGGAAGCGGATTTTCTCAGTCGACACACCATTCAGGAAACCAAATGGGCTTTACGCCCAGAAGTGTTTCAGACAATAGTGAACAGATGGGGTCTACCGGAGATAGATCTCATGGCGTCTCGTCTAAACAACAAAGTTCCGAGGTACGGATCAAGAACAAAGGATCCCGGAGCGGTCCTTGTAGACGCACTGTCAGTAGAATGGAAATTTCATCTGGCATATCTGTTCCCTCCAATATCTCTGTTACCCAGAGTAGTGAGAAAAATAAAGCAAGCAAAGGGAGCCATAATTCTAATAGCTCCAGCTTGGCCAAGAAGGCATTGGTACATAGATCTACTGAGAATGTCCGTGGAAGCACCGATACTGCTCCCTCAACGTCCATATCTGCTAATGCAGGGTCCTTGTTGTCACAGTCATCTGGATCGTCTGTCTTTGACGGCGTGGCTATTAAAACCTCTATCTTAGAAGCTAGAGGATTTTCAAAACAAGTAATCCAAACTATGCTTAGAGCAAGAAAGCCTTCTTCAGCTCGTGTTTATCATCGAATATGGCAAGCCTATATTCATTGGTGTACTGAAAAAAGTTTGAATCCAAGATCTTTTAAAGTATCCAGGATTTTGGATTTCCTTTAAGCAGGATTGGATAAAGGTTTGAAAGTAGCTTCCTTGAGAGTTCAAGTATCAGCATTAACTTGTATGGTTTCAGCGAGAGATTGCTGATTACAGGATGTACGTACTTTCTTTCAGGGAGTTGTGCATATTCAACCTCCATTTGTTCCTCCTGCAGCTCCCTGGGATTTGAATCTAGATCTTAAATTCCTCCAAGGACCTCCGTTTGAACCACTTAAGAGAGCAGATCTTAAATGTTTAACGGTTAAAGTACTTTTTCTACTGGCAATGGTGTCAGCCAGAAGAGTGTCAGAATTAGGAGCATTATCGTGTAAGTCTCCTTTCCTAAGTTTTTTTCCAGATAAAGCAGTTCTCGGAACCAGATCTGGTTATCTTCCGAATGTGGTTTCAAAGTTTCTCCTTAATGAAGAGATTGTAGTCCCAGCTTTTCAGGTATCGGGACTTTCTGCGGGAGAAGCGTCGCTGGACGTAGTCCGAGCATTAAGAATCTACATAGATCGTACTAGTGCCATCAGAAAAACAGATTCTCTCTTCATCCTCTACGGATTTCATAGAAGAGGATGGCCTGCTAGTAAACAGACGCTGGCAAGATGGCTCCGAATGGTAATATCAGAAGCTTATTCTCGTGCAGATCTCCCTACTCCGGCTAATGTCTCTGCTCACTCTACACGTAAGGTAGGTCCTTCATGGGCAGCACGACAGGGTGCTCCAGCAGAACAGAATTATAAGGCAGCCACATGGTCTTCCATGAACAGATTCATCAGACATTATGCCTTGGATACTTTTGCCTCTCATGACGCAGACTTCGGGCGAAAGGTCCTCCTGTGTAATCAGAAGCGTCCCCACCACTAAAACTGGCTTTGGGAATCCAAATGTTATCCTGTGGATAACCTGTGGACCCAGCCAGAGAAATAGACGTTATGGTAAGAACTTACCGTTGATAACGTAATTTCTCTTATGTCCACAGGTATCCACAGGGGTCCCACCCTGACGCACCTGATTTGAGGATCTTGACAATCACTAAACATATTCCCTCTTGTATGGAAGGGTGTGCATGTGTTTTCTTATCACCTAAATAGGTTTCTACCTGATGCTCCTGCCTAATCGCGGTGGAAAGAACTGATTTGACTGAGTCAGTGGGCGGGATTATAGTGTGAAGCCCCGATGCACCTGGGAGACCAGAAAGCTTGTGACCGTTTGGTGCCATTTCCGCTGTCGCTCCGGCATATCCCAATGTTATCCTGTGTATACCTGTGGACATAAGAGAAACTACGTTATCAACTGTAAGTTCTTACCATATCGTCTTATTTTCCAGGTATTGCTTCACATTCAACCTCCTTTTCTTTCCCCCTAAAGCTCACTGGGATCTAGAATGAGTTCTCAGGGCACTTCAAGTTGCTCATTTTGAACCACTGTTTCGAGTGGATCTCAAATGGTTGACAGCTAAAGTTCTTTTCTCTTACATCCTAGAGGATGCTGGGGTCCATTTTAGTACCATGGGGTATAGATGGGTCCACTAGGAGCCATGGGCACTTTAAAAGTTTGATAGTGTGGGCTGGCTCCTCCCTCTATACCCCTCCTACCAGACCCAGTTTAGAAAAGGTGCCCGGAGGAGCTGGTCACAGCTAGGAGAGCTCTTAGAGGAGTTTTTCTAGTTTTTATTGTTTTCTGAGTTGTTCGGTCACAGGCAGGCTCCTGGCAACAGCCTCCCTGCTTTGTGGGACTTAAGGGGGGGAGTAGGAACCAACTCTAGAAGTTAATGGTTCTCTATCTCCGCTGACAGGACACTGAGCTCCTGACGGTGATGATCGCAAGCCCCCGAGGCGACCGCTCACTCCCGCAAGACGGCCGCCACCCCTTAACAGAGCCAGAAGAAAGAAGAGGTGGTGAGTATGATGCTGGCTGCCCGGTTAGAGGGAAACCCGCGGGTATAGCGGCACAAGTGTGGGAGCGCAGCTCTCGCAGGCTGCTCTCCGGCTGGCTCAGAAAACACTGTATTGGCGCGTGAGGGACGTCCTGGGCCCGCGCTTGTACCCTAACACTGGTCACGCCAGCCTGGGTATCGGTTCATCAGTGCATTCGCCTTCTGGGGAAGATGGTAGCATCTTACGAGGCTCTACAGTATGGAAGATTCCACGCACGGTTCTTCCAGTTGGATCTCCTGGAAACGTGCACCAGCGGATATGCCTGTCGCCGAAAGCCAGGATTTTGCTCCTATGTTGGCTGCAAGCTTCTCACCTTCTCGATCGCCGCAGGTTCGGAATTCAGAATTGGATCCTTCTAACCACGGATGCAGTCTCAGAGGTTGGGGAGCAGTCACCCAAGGGGAAAACTTTCAAGGAAAGTGGTCAAGTCTGGAATCCATCCTTTCCGATAAACATTCTGGAACTGAGGGCCGTATACAACGGTCTTCTACATGTGGCACATCTTCTGCAAGATCGGGCCACTCAGGTTCAGTTGGACAATGCAACGGCAGTGTTCTACATAAAACGTCAAGGCGGAACGAAGAGCAGAGCGGCGATGTCAGAGGTGACAAGAATCCTCCTCTGGGCAGAAAAGCACGTGCTGGCGCTGTCAGCCATCTTCATTCTGGGAGTGGACAACTGGGAAGTGGACTTCGTCAGTAGACACGATCTCTATCCAGGAGAATGGGGCCTCCACTCGTAGGTGTTCGCAAAGGTAATGTCACAACTGAGGGCCTGAGCTGACGGGAGGCAGCCTCAGTTGTAGGGGATGAGATGTACCGGAACCTGGGAGGTTGTATCAGACCCCTGGACATGTAAGTAACATGAAGAATAACCGCCCGAAGGCGTGACCACGACAACTTGAATAAAAGTCAATGATGTTTATTTATGACAAACTCCATGCATCACAGTAGCAGTAAAAAGAGACATAAAATCAGCAGAGAAATAATACAGTTCCTGGGTACTACAGGGTGGCAGGGGCCACAGAGCTCTGGTAGTATGAGACAGTTCTTATTATCTGCAAGTTGGAAAGTCCTTACCAGGCCCGACTGTAGCAATGAAGAAAGCCCAGGATCGTACCAGCTGGTGTTCCAGGGAAAGCTGGACTGCTGTAAATAAAATAGCTGCTGTGGGTTCTGGTTGGAACCAGACAGATGTTGGCACAGAGTGGATACTGGCTGGAACCAGTTAAATAATAAATGAAGCTTGAGAGCGATGCAATATGAATGAAATGTAGAGCTTGAGAGCGGAGAAATAATAATACCGGTGGAGAGTGGTAAACTGTAGAAAGGACACCGGCCCTTTAAGAGAAGCTGTACTCTGCTGGAAGCTGGGCTGGAAGCAGGTAATGTTGTAGCTGGAAACAGATGAATCCAAATTGGATCGGAGAGTCAGGCTACACCGCAGGTGGAATGCTGGTGCGGGTCTCTATAGTGGAAGTCTTGAGACAGGAGCTGGAACCTGGAAGACAATCACAGGAGAGAGACAAACTGGAACTAGGTTCAACCAAAGCACTTACGCCTTCCTTGCTCAGGCACAACATACTTATACCCACAGCAAGGAAGGGATTGGCTAGGCAATTATGCAGATTATCAATACTGAGAACAGATTGGTGGAAATGATCAGCTGACAGAATCCAAGATGGCTGCGCCCATGCAGACACTTGGAGGGAAGTTTGGTTTGTAATCCATGTGGTAATGAAAACAGTAATGGCGGCGCCGGCCACCGGAGACAGGAGACGCCAGGCTGACAGGTGCACATCCAACCACGCGGACACAGCGGAGGCCGCGGCTGACGTAATCGCCACTCAGACACTCTGCATGCAGAAGCTCAGGGACGGCGGCGGAGGCCGCGGGAGACGCCATGCCAGATGTAATATGGCGTTTACTGTGACAGCGTCTCAGAGTGACAGGAGAGGATACAGGAATGTAAACATCAGGATAACAGATGGGATCCGGTCCTGGAGCGCTGAGCCAGCCTTAGGAGACATTTGATGGGTAAGAAATGGCGTCCAGATACCCGGATCGTGACAGCACCCCCCCCCCCCCCCCTTTAGGAGTGGGCCCAGGACACTTCTTTGGCTTTTGAGGAAACTTGGAAGGGAATCTCCGGACCAAGGCAGGAGCATGGACATCAGAAGCATTGGTCCATGAACGTTCCTCAGGGCCGTAACCCTTCCAGTCAATAAGATACTGTAGTTAACCGTAACGGTGACGTGAGTCCAGGATCTTGGCCACTTCATACTCAACGCCTCGTTGAGTTTGGACTTTCGGAGTTGGAGGAAGTGAGGAATGAAACCGATTCAAGATCAGCGGTTTCAACAGGGAAACATGGAATGTCCTGGGTATTTTTAAGAAGGGAGGCAACTGGAGTCTGTAAGCAACAGGATTGATGACTTGTTCAATTTTAAAAGGACTGATGTAGCGAGGTGCAAACTTCATACTGGGAACTCTTAACCTCAAATTCTTCGTGGATAACCATACCCGATCACCCACCTTGAGAGCAGGAACTGCTCGACGCTTCTTATCCGCAAACTTCTTGTACCTGAACGATGCCTTGAGCAGAGCTGATCGTACGCTCTTCCAGATATTGGCAAACTGATGCAAGGTGATATCCACTGCGGGAACAGAAGTTGCTGGAAGCGGTTGGAACTCAGGGACTTTAGGGTGGAATCCAAAGTTAGTGAAGAATGGTGTTGAAGCAGATGAAGAATGATACTGGTTGTTATGACAGAACTCGGCCCAGGGAAGTAATTGAACCCAGTCATCTTGAGAGGAGGACACATAGATGCAGAGGAAGGCCTCCAAGTCCTGATTCACCCTCTCAGTTTGACCATTGGTCTGAGGATGGTAAGCCGTGGAAAACTTTAGCTTGACTTGGAGGACTTGACATAAACTTCGCCAGAATTTGGCTGTGAATTGAACTCCTCGGTCTGAGATAATTTCTTCAGGAAGACTGTGGAGTCGGAAGATCTCTTGTATGAATACTTGAGCCAACTTGGAAGCTGACGGAAGACCGGTGAGAGGAATGAAGTGTGCCATCTTGGTGAACCGGTCAACTACCACCCAGATGGTATTGAACTTGTTGCACATGGGTAAATCTGTAATAAAATCCATCGACAAATGGGTCCATGGTCGACGGGGAACAGATAGTGGAACCAGTTGCCCCGCGGGCGACTGGCGGGATACCTTATGTTGAGCACACTTTGGGCAAGATGCAATAAACTCCAAGACGTCCTTTTTCAGAGTTGGCCACCAATAGGACCTAGAGATAAACTCCAGGGTTTTTTGGATACCTGTATGTCCGGCAAAACGGGATGCATGGGCCCAATGCGTGAGCTTCTTCCTTAGCATCGGCTTCACAAAACTTTTCCCTGATGGGGGCGTAGAGTCCATCCCTACCGTGGAGAATGCCAACGGATTTATAATAGGATGCTTGTCTGAAGACTCTGACTCATTTGCTTGCTCCCATGAGCGGGAAAGGGCATCGGCCTTGCGATTCTGAGAGCCCTTACAGAACTGGAGTTTAAAGTCGAACCTGGAAAAGAAAAGTGCCCATCTGGCCTGACGAGGGTTGAGACATTGTGCGCCTTTCAGATATAAAAGGTTCTTGTGGTCTGTAAGTATGGTGATTGAATGAGAAGCTCCCTCCAACAGATATCTTCACTCCTCTAGAGCGAGCTTGATGGCTAGCAACTCCTGGTCGCCAATGGCATAGTTGCGCTCCGCTGGGGAGAACTTCCGGGAGAAGAAACTGCAAGGATGTAAATGGCCATCTTTAGCCCTCTGAGATAACACCGCTCCTACTCCAACGGAGGAGGCATCCACCTCTAAGATGAAAGGAGAGTCGATGTCAGGCTGTTTCAGAACAGGCGCAGAGATGAACCTTTGTTTTAAAAGATGAAATGCTTGCATAGCTTCTTCAGACCACTTGGACGGGTTAGCACCCTTCTTAGTGAAAGCAGTAATAGGCACCACAATGGTGGAAAAGTCTTGTATAAACTTTCGGTAATAGTTGGCGAACCCTAAGAACCTCTGGACCCCTTTGAGGGTTAAGGGTACCGGCCAATTCTGGATTGCTTGTAGTTTCTCAGGATCCATCTCTAGTCCGTAACCGGACACAATGTACCCTAGAAACGGAATGGACTTGACTTCAAAGACGCATTTCTCTAATTTGCAATAGAGATGATTGACACGGAGACGGGACAGAACCTCTTTAACCCAAAAACGATGTTCCTCTAAATCGTTGGCAAAAATGAGGATATCATCTAGATAGACCACGACATGACGGTATAGAATGTCTCTGAAGATCTCATTGACAAAATGCTGGAAGACAGCTGGAGCATTGCTCAATCCGAAGGGCATGACGAGGTACTCATAATGTCCATCACGGGTGTTAAAGGCGGTCTTCCACTCGTCACCCTCACGGATCCGGATGAGATTGTATGCACCTCTCAAGTCCAGCTTTGTAAAGATGGTAGCTCCGCTAACTCTGTCAAAGAGCTCAGTAATCAGGGGTAAAGGATAACGGTTCTTGATGGTAATGTCGTTCAAACCTCTGTAGTCGATGCACGGCCGCAGACCACCATCTTTCTTCTTTACAAAAAAAGAAGCCTGCGCCGGCTGGAGAAGAAGAAGGTCGAATGAACCCCTTTGCTAGGTTCTCTTTAATGTATTCCTCCATAGAATGCGTCTCAGGCAGAGACAACGGATAAGTTCGGCCTCGAGGTGGAACCTTCCCTGGAACGAGATCAATCGGGCAGTCCCATTCTCTATGAGGAGGAAGGATATCAGCAGAAGCTTTACTGAACACATCCGTGAAATCTTGATATGGAGGAGGTGGAACATCAGACGACCTGGGGGAGGAAGAACAGACAGGCAATACTTTAAACAAACATGTCTCAGCACAGGAGGAACCCCATGCCAGGATTTGCGTAGTCGTCCAATCAATAGTAGGATTGTGAAGACGGAGCCATGGAAGGCCCAGGACCACAGGATGTGTGGCTCTTGGAATCACTAAAAAAGAAATAAGTTCGGAATGAAGAACTCCCACTCTCAGACGAACTGGTAGAGTCCTTAAAGAAATAACTGCATCAAAAATTTTGCTGCCATCCACGGCAGTTAAGGAAATGGACGAAGGAAGTCTCTCGGTGGGTAGGGACCACCGTTTAACATAGGCTTCGGTAATAAAGTTCCCAGCTGCTCCGGAATCAAGGAGGGCAATGACGTTCCGATAACGTTGAGCAACTTGAAGCGAGACTGGGAGATTACAATCTTGAGGAGATGATGAGGAGATCATTACTCCTAGCCGGCCCTCTCCTTGGCGAGCTAGGGTCTGGAGTCCCGGACGTTTGGGACAGGCATTAATGGTGTGAGACGGAGCTGCACAATAAAGACAGAGAGACTCGGAGAGACGTCTTCGGCGCTCAGCAGGAGTTAAACGGGAACGGCCAATTTGCATAGGCTCATCTTTAGATGGTGACAGTTGGCGAGGAGGAGGAGCAGAAGATTTTGGAGCAGATGATCTTCCACGCTCAGTTGCTCTCTCTCTGAAACGTAAATCAACTTTCGTGCAGAGTGAGATTAGCTCATCTAACTTGGAAGGTAAGTCTCTGGTAGCTAACTCATCTTTAATACGCTCAGATAAGCCATGCCAGAATGCAGCATACAGGGCCTCGTCGTTCCATGCCAGTTCGGATGCCAGGATCTGGAACTGTATAAGGTATTGTCCTACAGTACGTGATCCCTGGCGTAAACGGAGAATCTCGGATGAAGCTGAGGTTACCCAGCCTGGCTCGTCGAAGATGCGCCTGAATGTTGACACGAATGCAGTGTAAGAAGATAGCAGGGTGTCGGACCTCTCCCATAACGGTGATGCCCAATCAAGGGCTGAGCCACTGAGAAGAGAGATAATGTAGGCAATTTTTGTACGGTCACTAGGAAAACTGCCGGGTTGTAGCTCAAACTGAATCTCACACTGGTTGAGAAATCCCCTGCAGAATCTTGGGGATCTGTCAAATTTTGCTGGCGTTGGAAGATGAAGACGTGGAGCAGAAATGGGTAAGGTGGGTGGGGTTATAGCTGGAGTCACTGTGGTTGACGCACCGGACGCGTCTGATCCACGGAGAGTTGTCTGAATCCCATCCAGCCGAGTAGAGAGATCCTGGAGACAGCGGATGATGTGGCCCTGTGCAGCCTCCTGATGTTCAAGTCGGGCTGCCAGTTCTTGCATCGGCCTGGCCGCTTGATCCTGGTCTCCGGCTGGATTCATTAGGTCAGTGCTTACTGTCACAACTCTCAACTGAGGGCCTGAGCTGACGGGAGGCAGCCTCAGTTGTAGGGGCTGAGATGTACCGGAACCTGGGAGGTTGTATCAGACCCCTGGACATGTAAGTAACATGAAGAATAACCGCCCGAAGGCGTGACCACGACAACTTGAATAAAAGTCAACGATGTTTATTTATGACAAACTCCATGCATCACAGTAGCAGTAAAGAGAGACATAAAATCAGTAGAGAAATAATACAGTTCCTGGGTACTACAGGGTGGCAGGGGCCACAGAGCTCTGGTAGTATGAGACAGTTCTTATTATCTGCAAGCTAGGCAATTATGCAGATTATCAATACTGAGAACAGATTGGTGGAAATGATCAGCTGACAGAATCCAAGATGGCTGCGCCCATGCAGACACTTGGAGGGAAGTTTGGTTTGTAATCCATGTGGTAATGAAAACAGTAATGGCGGCGCCGGCCACCGGAGACAGGAGACGCCAGGCTGACAGGTGCACATCCAACCACGCGGACACAGCGGAGGCCGCGGCTGACGTAATCGCCATTCAGACACTCTGCATGCAGAAGCTCAGGGACGGCGGCGGAGGCCGCGGGAGACGCCATGCCAGATGTAATATGGCGTTTACTGTGACAGTGTCTCAGAGTGACAGGAGAGGATACAGGAATGTAAACATCAGGATAACAGATGGGATCCGGTCCTGGAGCGCTGAGCCAGCCTTAGGAGACATCTGATGGGTAAGAAATGGCGTCCAGATACCCGGATCGTGACAGGTAACAAGTCGTGGGGAGTTCCTCAGATAGACCTGATGGCCTCCCGCCTCAAAAAAAGCTTTGGAGGTACTGTTCCAGGTCGAGAGACCCACAAGCAGTGGCGGTGGATGCCTTGGTAACTCGTGTATGTGTTCCCTCCACTTCCACTTATTCCAAATGTTCTCAAACTAATAAAGAGAACAAGAGTTTAGGCAATCCTCATTGCTCTGAACTGGCGAAGACGGGCTTGGTACGTGGATCTCCTGGAATTACTGCTGGAGGATCCGAGGCCTCTTCCTCTTTGCGAGGACCTTCTCCTACAGGGGCCGTTCGCCTATCGAGACTTAACACGGCTACGTTTGATGGCATGGAGGTTGAACGCCTGATTTTAGCTCGGAAGGGTATTCCGAAGAAGGTCATCCCTACCCTGATCCAGGCTAGGAAGGGAGTAACGTCTAAACATTACCATTGGATTTTGAAGAAGTATGTGTCTTGGTGTGAATCCAAGAAGTTTCCTATGGTGGAGTTTCAACGGGACGGTTTCACCTCTTTCTGCAAGCGGGTGTGGATGTAGGCCTACGCTTGGGCTCCATTAAGGTCCAGATTTCGGTCTTATCCATTTTCTTCCAGAAACAATTGGGTGCTCTCCCTGAGGTTCAGACTTTCTTGAAAGGGGTTCTGCACATCCAGCCACCCTTTGTGCCTCCTACGGCATCTGGGATCTTAATGTGGTGTCGCAGTTCTTACAGTTGGATTGGTATTTGCCTTTGCAGTAGGTGGAAGTCAAGTTTCTTACTTGGAAGGTGGTCACACTGTCGGCTCTAGCATCTGCTAGACGTGTGTCGGAATTGGGGGCTTTGTCCTGCAAGAGCCCCTACTTGATTTTTCATGATGATAGAGCTGAGCTCAGAACGCGTCAGCAGTTTCTTAAGGTTGTATCAATTTTTCATATCAACCAACCTATTGTGGTGCCAGTGGCTACTGACTCCTCAATTTCCTCCAAGTCCTTGGATGTTGTGAGGGCTTTGAAGATTTATGTGAAGAGGACTTCTCGTCACAGGAAATCGGACTCTCTCTTTGATCCCAACAAAGTTGGGTGTCCTGCTTCTAAGCAGACGATTTCTCGCTGGATCAGGTTCACTATCCAGCATGCTATTTCTACGGCAGGCTTGCCATGTCCAAAATCTGTCAAGGCCCACTCTACTCATAAGGTGGGTTCCTCCTGGGCGGCTGCCCGGGGTGTCTCGGCTTACAGCTTGGCCGAGCAGCTATTTGGTCAGGGTCGAACATGTTTGCTAAGTTCTACAAGTTTGATACTTTGGCCTCTGAGGACCTCATGTTAGTCAGTCTGTTCTGCAGGAGTCTCAGCACTCTCCCTCCCATACTTGGAGCTTTGGTACATCCCCTTGGTACTAAAATGGACCCCAACATCCTCTAGGATGTAAGAGAAAATAGGATTTTAATTACCTACCGGTAAATCATTTTCTCGTAGTCCGTAGAGGATGCTGGGCGCCCGCCCAGTGCTTCGAAAATGCACAGCAGCGATCAGATCTGCATTGGGCCCAATGTGTCTGGCCTCTTTACTCGTTAAGTAGGACCTTCTTGGGCAGCCTACCATGGCGCCTCAGCTGATCAAATTTGTAAGGCAGCTACATGGTCATCCATTAAAACATCCATTAACACATTCATTAGACATTATGCCTTTGACACATTTGCCTCTCAGGATGCTGCATTTGAGGCGAAGGATTCTCCTTTGCAATCAGGAGAATTCCCTCCACTAGTAGCTACTTTGGGACGTCCCAAGGTAGATCCTGTGGATCACTGTGGACCCTGATAGAGAAAGCAGAGGTTATGGTAGACTTACCTAGACAACCCTCTTTCTCTGAAGTCCACAGAGAATCCCACCCAGAGGCACCTGATTTGAAAATCTGTTAGCTTACTAACCTCTTCCTGTCCTTTGGTATAGAAGTGTGTGTATGTTCTTCTCACCTGAATAGGTCTTCTCTTGAACTGCTCCTGCCTTGAGCTTTGGAATAAACTGAATTGCCTGAACCGGGAGGCAGGGATATAGGGGGCTGGCCCATTGCATCCTGGGAGTCTGAAAAGCTTAACTGTTTGGTGCCCGTTCCGCTGTCGCTACTATATATCCCAAGGTAGTACCTGTGGACTTCAGAGAAAGGGTGATATAGGTAAGTCTACCATAACCTCTGCGTTTGTTATTTTATGGGCTGTTTTGTGAGGAGTTCTATTATTTTAATATTTTTTAATAAAAGCTTGTGTTTTATATATGAGAAGTGACCGGCGCCCATTCAGCTGCAGATTTCTGCTCTTTGTGTATACACTGTGGTAGTAGGTAGCGTCTCCTTAAATTCACATTGACTAACATAACACTAAGAATGTCAGGATAACCTGTGACGATGTTCTTTTTCTATAGTGTGTATCATTGGGTGTGTCAGGTGCCTATAAGGTGTCAGGATGTCACTGTCCATCTCTCCATGCAGGAGGGGGAATATATAGAGGAACACAGGGGTCTGTACAAGGACGTGATGATGGAGAATCACCGGCCCCTCACATCACTGGGTAAGAGGAGACTGTCATGTATTGTACAGGGGAGAGCAGGTATGGGGGGCCCTATATACACACATCATCTGATAATCACATATATACACTGTACTCAGTCACTGTGTGTCTCCTACAGATGGGCCCAGTAACAGAGCTACCCCAGAGAGATGTCCCCATCCTCTGTATTCCCAGGACTGTACAAAGGAGAATCACAGGATCCCACAGGAGGATAAGGTAGGTGGGATTTAGGGTCTCACCAATAAACCAAAGTGACTATCTGTGACCGGACACCTGCGACAGCACTCACCACCTCGCGTCCCAATGTCACAGAATGGAGTCCAGGTCACACGGGACCTGTCCATTTATGGGATTCCCGCTTACCGCCAGTAACCGCGTGTTACTGACTCCACCCACTGCGCAGTGGGCGGGTACTATGCTGCCACCACCAGACTTCTTCCTGTGGCGTCTGTGATATCGTTGCTGTCTAGGTAGCCTGTGGATCCCTTCAAGTATCATGTCACCTCTGGATATCAGGTCATAATGTATTGCTGAGAGAACTCAATAAGACACACAGCCGTATGTCTCATAAGTAATCTGTTTACTGTGTTGTCTTCAGAGCATATATAAGGCACATTGTACATATTAGTCATGGTGGTCAGCTCACATTACTGTGGTGGGGACACACTCAATATAACATATGTTCTTTCCATCTTTGGTAATCAGCAAATGTGCAGTGTACAGTTCATTTTACAGCATTGGTTACATCATACACTTTCTATAGATGTTTCTCCCTACCAACAGAGTATATTCTTAACTCTGTACTTATACTGCTGTCTCCAGCTGTCCCTTACTTCATATAGATAAATATAGTACAGATAAGTTTGCTGACTGTCTCTAAGCTCAATACAGTTCATTCAATCTGCTTCATATAGTGAGGCTTGTAACATATTCAGCCCTTACTTGGAACTCACTTCTTTATTTAACACAAAAACCTCCTATATGTGTATTTATCCATTTGATTATTATAACACAATATAGTAATAAAACATTAAGCTAACATTTCCCTCCTTTTTATAATAAATCAAAGATTACAGGTTTATCTAGCACATTCCTAACAAGTCTATGCAATAACAGTCTACTCTAATGATACTGATGGCTACCTATCTCCCTACAGGTAGGAAGCTACACCCTATTTGTCCCAAAATTGGTGTCTTTGTCTTGGCTTTGGTTGGTAGACCTTTGATTCATATCCATTAGGGCAGACTGTTGTTGGACCTGCTTCGCTAGATGCTTCTGTATTGACCTATATTTGGAGGTGTCCAAAGCATCCTTTACTCGTTTCTGGCAAACTGAAAAACAACAAAGCAGCATCTTAAAACACAAATATAATAAAATTGCAATTCCAACTGCTTTTAACAAATACATTAGGATTCCTACAATCCATCCTTTAATTCCACTGAACCATGAAACTGGATTCAGCCATGACAGCCAACCCCATTCACCCTCTAGAGTGTCAGGGATGTTATGTTTGTTGCCATAAGTCAGCTTTGCATCTTCTATCTCTTGTACATGTTTTTCCACTATTTCTTGAGCATTATCTGTTTCATTGGTAATAAATGTACAACACAACTTTCCTGTCTGTGTATACAAGGTCATGCAATAACCTCCTGTCTGAGCTGTTAAATAATCCAACAAAAGCCTGTGTTGTAACTGTTCTTTCTCTATCGTCCTAGTGGATGCTGGGGTTCCTGAAAGGACCATGGGGAATAGCGGCTCCGCAGGAGACAGGGCACAAAAGTTAAGCTTTAGGATCAGGTGGTGTGCACTGGCTCCTCCCCCTATGACCCTCCTCCAAGCCCCAGTTAGGTTTTTGTGCCCGGCCGAGAAGGGTGCAATCTAGGTGGCTCTCCTAAAGAGCTGCTTAGAAAAGTTTAGTTTTAGGTTTTTTATTTTACAGTGAGTCCTGCTGGCAACAGGATCACTGCATCGAGGGACTTAGGGGAGAAGAAGTGAACTCACCTGCGTGCAGGATGGATTGGCTTCTTAGGCTACTGGACATTAGCTCCAGAGGGACGATCACAGGTACAGCCTGGATGGGTCACCGGAGCCGCGCCGCCGGCCCCCTTGCAGATGCCGAAAAGAGAAGAGGTCCAGAAATCGGCGGCAGAAGACTCTTTAGTCTTCTTAAGGTAGCGCACAGCACTGCAGCTGTGCGCCATTGCTCTCAGCACACTTCACACGGCAGTCACTGAGGGTGCAGGGCGCTGGGGGGGGGCGCCCTGGGCAGCAATGGAAACCTGTTATTTGGCAAAAAATGCCTCACATATAGCCTTCGGGGGCTATATGGAGATATTTAACCCCTGCCAGAATCCGTTGAAGAGCGGGAGACGAGCCCGCCGAAATAGGGGGCGGGGCCTATCTCCTCAGCACACAGCGCCATTTTCCCTCACAGAAAGGCTGGAGGGAAGGCTCCCAGGCTCTCCCCTGCACTGCACTACAGAAACAGGGTTAAAACAGAGAGGGGGGGCACTAATTTGGCGTTAGAAATATATATAAAGATGCTATAAGGGAAAACACTTATATAAGGTTGTCCCTATATAATTATAGCGTTTTTGGTGTGTGCTGGCAAACTCTCCCTCTGTCTCTCCAAAGGACTAGTGGGTCCTGTCCTCTATCAGAGCATTCCCTGTGTGTGTGCTGGTGTGTCGGTACGTGTGTGTCGACATGTATGAGGACGATGTTGGTGAGGAGGCGGAGCAATTGCCTGTAATGGTGATGTCACTCTCTAGGGAGTCGACACCGGAATGGATGGCTTATTTAGGGAATTACGTGATAATGTCAACACGCTGCAAGGTCGGTTGACGACATGAGACGGCCGACAAACAATTAGTACCGGTCCAGGCGTCTCAAAAACACCGTCAGGGGTTTAAAACGACCGTTTAAGGCCTTAGTCGGTCGACACGGACACTGAATCCAGTGTCGACGGTGAATAAACAAACGTATTCCTCATTAGGGCCACACGTTAAGGGCAATGAAGGAGGTGTTACATATTTCTGATACTACAAGTACCACAAAGATGGGTATTATGTGGGAGTGAAAAAACTACTGTAGTTTTTCCTGAATCAGATAAAATAAAATGAAGTGTGTGATGAGGCGTGGGTTTACCCCGATATCAAATATTGGCGTTATACCTTTTCCCGCCAGAAGTTAGGGCGCGTTGGGAAACACCCCTTAGGGTGGATAAGGCGCTCACACGCTTATCATGTGGCGTTACCGTCTCCAGATACGGCCGCCCTCAAGGAGCCAGCTGATATGAAGCTGGAGTAATATCCTAAAAAGTATATACACACATACGGTGGTTATACTGCGACCAGCGATCGCCTCAGCCTGGAAATGCAGTGCTGGGTTGGCTTGGTCGGATTCCCTGACTGAAAATATTTTAGTGATATAGAGCATTTAATAGGATGCAGTCTATATATATATATATATATATATATATATATGCGAGATGCACAGAGAGATATTTGCACTCTGGCATCAAGATAAGTGCGTTGTCCATATCTGCCAGAAGATGTTATGGACACGACAGTGGTCAGGTGATGCAGATCCCATACGGCACATGAAAGTATGGTCGTATAAAGGAGAGGAGGTACTTGGGGTCGGTCCATCGGACCTGGGGGCCACGGCAACAGCTGGGAAATCCAACCTTTTTACCCCAAGTCACATCTCAGCAGAAAAAGACACTGTCTTTTCAGCCTCAATCCTTCCGTTCCCATAAGGGCATGCGGGCAAAAGGCCAGTCATATCTGCCCAGACATAGAGGAAAGGGAAGTAGACTGCAGAAGGCAGCCCCTTTCCAGGAACAGAAGCCCTCCACCGAGTCTGCCAAGTCCTCAGCAGGACGCTGGGGCCGTGCAAGCTGACTCAGGTGAGGTGGGGGGTCGTCTCAAGAGTCTCAGCGTGCAGTGGGATCACTCGCAAGTTGACCCCTAGATCGTACAAAGTATTATCCCAGGGGTACAGTTTGGAGATTCGAGACATCTTTTCCTCGCAGGTTCCTGAAGTCTGCTTTACCAAAGGCTCCCTCCGACAGGGAGGCAGTATTGAAAAAAATTAACAAGCTGTATTTCCAGCAGGTGATAATCAAAGTACCCCTCCTACAGTCAAGGAAAAGGGTATTAGTCTTCCACACTATATTGTGTTACTGAAGCCAGACGGCTTGGTGAGACATATTCTAAATCTGAAATCTTTGAACACTTACATACAAAGGTTCAAATCAAGATGGAGTCACTCAGAACAGTGATAGCGAACCGGAAAAAAGGGGACTATATGGTGTCCCTGGACATCAAGGATTACCTCCATGTCCAAATTTGCCCTTCTCAACAAGGGTACCTATGGTTCGTGGTACAGAACTGTCAATATCAGTTTCTGACGCTGCCGTTGAATTATCCACGGCACCCCGGGCCTTTACCAAGGTAATGGCCGAAAAGATGATTATCTTCAAAGAAAAGGGCATCTTAATTATCCCTTACTTGGACGATATCCTGAAAAGGGAAAGGTCCAGAGAACAGTTGGAGGTCGGAATAGCACTATCTAAAGTAGTTCTACGACAGCACGAGTGGATTCTAAATATTCCAAAAGTCGCAGCGTTTTTCCGACGATACGTCTGCTGTTCCTAGGAATGATTCTGGGCATAGTCCAGAAAAAGGTGTTTCTCCTGGAGGAGAAAGCCAGGGAGCTATCCGAACTAGTTTGAAACCTCCTAAAACCAGGCCAAGTATCAGTGCATCAATGCACAGGAGTCCTGGGAAAAATGGTGGCTTCTTACGAAGCAATTCCATTCGGCAGATCTCACGCAAAAAATTTTCAGGGGGATTTGCTGGACGAATGGTCCGGATCGCATCTTCAGATGCATCAGCAGATAATCCTGTCTCCAAGGACAAGGGTGTCTCTTCTGTGGGGGCTGCAGAGTGCTCATCTTCTAGAGGACAGCACATTCAGCATTCAGGACTGTGTTCTGGTGACCACGGATGCCAGCCTGAGAGGCTGGGAAGCAGTCACACAGGGAAGAAATTTCCAAGGAGTGTGGTCAAGTCTGGAGACTTTTCTCCACATGAATATACTGGAGCTAAGAGAAATTTACAATACTCTGAGCCTAGGAAGACCTCTGCTTCAAAGTCAGTCGGTGCTGATCTGGTCGGACATCATCATGGCAGTCGCCCACGTAAACAGACGGGGCGGCACAAGAAGCAGGAGGGCAATGACAGCAATAACTTTTCGCTGAGCGAAAAATCATGTGATAACACTGTCAGCAGTGTTCATTCCGGGAGTGGAAAACTGAATTTCCTCAGCAGGAATGAATTCCACTCGGAAAAGTGGGAACTTCATCTGGAAGTTTCCACATGATTGTAAACCGTTGGGAAAGACCAAAGGTGGTCATAAGATGGCGTCCCACCTGAAGCACCAGGTCAAGAGACCCTCAGGCAATAGCTGGGTCGCTCTGGTAACACCGTGGGTGTACCAGTTGGGTATGTGTTCCCTCCTCTGCCTCTCATACCCAGGGTATTGAGAATTATAGGAAGGAGAGGAGTAAGAATTATACTCGTGGCTCCGGTTTGGCCAAGAAGGACTTGGTAACCGGAACTTCAAGAGATAAAAAGGGTCTTGATTCAGCAAGAATCATGTCTGTTCCAAGACTTACCGCAGCTGCGTTGACGCAGGGGCGGGTGAACGCCGGATCCTAAGGGAAAAAGGCATTCCGGAAGAGGTCATCCCTACCCTGGTCAGAGCCAGGAAGGAGGTGACCGCACAACATTATCACAGTTTAGGTGAAAATATGTTCCATGGTGTGAGGCCAGGAAGGCTTCACGGAAGAATTTCAACTAGGTTAATTCCTATATTTCCTGCAAACAGGAGTGTCTATGGGCCTCAAATTGGGGTCCATTAAGGTTCAAATTTCGGCCTGTCGATTTTCTTCCAGAAAGAATTGGCTTCAGTTCCTGAAGTCCAGAAGTTTGTCAAGGGAGTACTGCATATACAACCCCTTTTGATGTCTCCAGTGGCACTGGGGGATCTCAACGTAGTTTTGGGGATTCCAAAAATCACATTGGTTTAAACCACTCAAATCTGTGGATTTGATATATCTCACATGGAAAGTGAACATGCGGTTGGTCCTGGCCTCGGCCAGGCGAGTGTCAAAATTGGCGGTTTTGTCTCACAAAGCCATATCTGATTGTCCATTCGGACAGAGCAAAGCTGCGGACTCGTCCCCAGTTTATCCCTAAGGTGGTGTCAGCGTTTCACCTGAACCAGCTTATTGTGGTACCTGCGGCTACTAGGGACTTGGAGGACTCCAAGTTGCTGGATGTTGTCAGGGCCCTGAAAATATAGTTTTCCAGGTCGGCTGGAGTCAGGAAATCTGACTTGCTGTTTTATCCTGTATGCACCCAACAAGCTGGGTGCCCCTGCTTCTAAGCAGACTATTGCTCGTTGGATTTGTAGTACAATTCAGCTTGCACATTCTGTGGCAGGCTTGCCACAGCCAAAAATCTGTAAATGCCCATTCCACAAGGAAGGTGGGCTCATCTTGGGCGGTTGCCCGAGGGGTCCCGGCTTTACAACTTTGCCGAGCGGCTACGTGGTTGGGGGAGAACACGTTTGTAAAATCCTACAAATTTGATACCCTGGCTAAGGAGGACCTGGAGTTCTCTCATTCGGTGCTGCAGAGTCATCCGCACTCTCCCGCCCGTTTGGGAGCTTTGGTATAATCCCCATGGTCCTTTCAGGAACCCCAGCATCCACTAGGACGATAGAGAAAATAAGAATTTACTTACCGATAATTCTATTTCTCGGAGTCCGTAGTGGATGCTGGGAGCCCATCCCAAGTGCGGATTATCTGCAATACTTGTACATAGTTATTGTTAACTAAATCGGGTTATTGTTGTAGTGAGCCATCTTTCAGAGGCTCCTCTGTTCTCATACTGTTAACTGGGTTCAGATCACAGGTTGTACAGTGTGATTGGTGTGGCTGGTATGAGTCTTACCCGGGATTCAAAATCCTTCCTTATTGTGTGCTCGTCCGGGCACAGTATCCTGACTGAGGCTTGGAGGAGGGTCATAGGGGGAGGAGCCAGTGCACACCACCTGATCCTAAAGCTTAACTTTTGTGCCCTGTCTCCTGCGGAGCCGCTATTCCCCATGGTCCTTTCAGGAACCCCAGCATCCACTACGGACTCCGAGAAATAGAATTATCGGTAAGTAAATTCTTATTTTTTTTATTTCTTGAATTTCTTTACCTACATATCTGAAGGTACTATCATAAATTTCAGTAATGTCATCCAAGAGTCCTGCAGGAGATTCAACTCTATAATATGAGTTTGACCCAAAGAGATCCAAAAATCCCATTCTCTCATGCCAGGGTGCATAGATTAGTTTCTTTGCATTTCTCCCTGCTTGCTTTACCTCTCCTACCTCTGTGCATAGGGCTATACTTGTTCACTTGCCCTTTTTGGTTTTTAATCATTTCTTTCAGCTCCTCATGATCTATTGCTCTTGCTAATGGTACTATGCATCCTAAGGTGCAATTCCCATAATCACCATAGTTGAGCCACTTATAGGCATATTTTCCACATAGAAAATACAGATCTCTTGGAAGCTAAGGGGCTATATAGTCCCACATTCTTTTTATGTTCTCTAGTCCTACTCTGGTATCTCCATGTACCATTAACTGAGAAGGGGTGCTTCCCGTCTCATTCATCCAGTTAGGGAAATCTGGTCCTGGCCATACTCCAATGTTGATCATTGATCTCCCTTCAAGTGGTGTCCCTCTATAGGTTGTTAGGGTTATGGGGTATGGAGCTTCTCCTGGCTTTGTCTCCCCCTTTACACCACCTACTCTGAATGGGGCTATAGTACAAGGGTAAAATGTTCCTAAGTAGACATTTGATGGATACTGTTGAACCTGTCTGTGGTCAACCGCACTTTCCCTTTCTTCAAATTCAATGCAAAAGAATACCTCTGGGGTAACTAGATGTGCTAGCAACTTAGGTGGTTTCTGGTTAAAATATCTATCTGATCTTGCCTTAAATAATACTTCATCAGTGTAGTCTTCTTGAAATTCCTCCCATTCCTCAAATGTGATGGGAAGGAATGTCCACTCTCCCCCTCCTGCTGAAGTGGGACCATGAGAGCAGACCCAACAATTTGTTGTATCAAGGGCATTCCCTACTAACTGTAGCAACATGTTTTGGTCTGATCCACTAGGGGCCTTACACCATTCTGTACATGACTCCTCTGGTGGATGTCCACAGTGCTCACAAATACATTTTGGGGTGAGTGACAGATTTCTGCATTCATGGATAGGGTTTTTTACTTCCCTTTCCTGGCGTGTGACGTTCACTTCACTGCCTCCTCCTTTCTCCAAAATGTCATGTAACTCTCTTTTGTGTTGCCTTATTTCATCACTTATGTTTTTCTTGTATGTGTGGTTTTGACCTGTCAGTTTCTTGTTACACATACAATCTTTTTCCCCAACTACAACGTATATGGCAAGAATAGTGCCTACTGTTACCAGTGGGACACCCAATATTATTCCCCAAAGTGCTTTATCTGGCCTGGGGCCTAGTAATTTGTACATTTTTTTTGTTTCTTCTTATCCAAACTTAACTTTCAAAAGTTTGCAGTGTGATGCATGCACCCAAGCCTCTCTGTCCTTCAATTTCACAGATGTTGGTGTAGTTAGTAACACCTGGAATGGGCCATCATATCTGGGCTCCAGAGATTTCCTCACGTGTCTCTTCAGGTACACCCAATCTCCTGGCTGGAGATGATGTGGATTCTGATCTGCAGTAGAATCTGGAAGGGAATCATGTGCTACAACATGAAGATGGGTTAGTCTCTCAGTTAGACTTTTCACATAAGCAGTTAAATCACCATGTTTATGCTGCAATTCCTGTGGATAATAACATCCTATCTTAGGTATACTACCAAACAAGATTTTATATGGTGAATAACCTGACTTTTTGTTAGGTGCAGTTCTAAGACTAAATAGTGCCAAAGGCAAACAGTCAACCCATCCCTTCCCTGTGTCTTGCATAGCCTTCATGAGCTTTGCCTTGATGCTATAGTTCGTTCTCTCCACTAATCCACTTGCCTGTGGACGGTAGGCCGTGTGGAAGGCCTGTCGTATGCCCATGTCCTCCATGATATGAGTCATGACTGCTCCTGTGAAGTGACTTCCTCTATCTGATTCAATCACTTCTGGTACTCCGTACCTGCATACTATTTCAGTCAATATTTTCTTTGCTGTATTCTTTGCTGTGGCTTTAGCTACTGGGAAGGCCTCTACCCATTTGGAGAAGGTATCGACACAAACCAGTACAAACTGGAACGGGCCTTGAGTTGGCATCTGAATATAGTCTATCTGTAGTCTCTGAAATGGCATATTGGCTTTTGGAATGGCTCCTGCTGGAGTCTTGGTTCTACTTCCTGGATTTGAAATTCCACATATCCAACATGCTTGTGTGTGCTTTTCTGCTGCACCTTGGAATCCTAGGGCTATCCATTTTTGGTTGACTTGTCTCGTCATTTGATCTTTTCCTGCATGGGTAATTCCATGGCTTACTTGGCACATAGCTGAATATAGCACTCTTGGCAAACATGTCTTATCTTCTGTTTTCCAGAGTCCTGTATCTTGGTCTTGTATGGCTCCCTTCTTTTGCCATGTGGCTTTTTCTAAGGGACCTGCTTGATTCTGGAAAATGATGAGTTGCTGTAGATCAGCCATGTGTGCTGGGTTCTGAGTTTCATCTTCAGCTAGCATTATTTGTACTTCTGATTTGTCAGAGCTTTTGGCTGCTCTCTTTGCTTCGGCATCCGCCAAGTTATTTCCTCTTGTTTCTTTAGTTTGGTTCTTGGTGTGTGCTTGGATTTTTATGATGGCTACTTTGGTTGGCTTGTCCAGAGCTTCAAATAGTTTCTTTATCAGATCTGCATGCTGTATCTGTTTTCCTGTAACTTTCTTGAAGTCTCTGCTTTTCCAAATCTGGCCATAATCTTGCATAATTCCCCAAGCATATCTGGAGTCTGTGTATATATTAGCTGTTGTGTTTTCTGCATACTCCAGAGCTTTAGTGAGAGCTATTTGCTCTGCAGCTTGTGCTGATAACTGTGCTGGTAAACTTCCTGATTCAATGATATCAGTCTCTGTTGTAACAGCATACCCTGTATATGGGGTTCCATTATCATAGTATCTTGATCCATCCACATAGAGGTTGTGCTGGGCATCAGGAAGGGCTGTGTCTGTGACATGAGGTAACAGTTGAGTCTCTTGTTCCATCAGAGCCATGCAGTCATGGGAAAAATTTGTATTGTGTATATTTTTATCACTTTCTGTATTCCCATAGTTCATGTGGTCCACATCATCCTGGTTATTCTGGGTACCATTGCTAGAGATATTATATGTCTCTCTTCTCCCTCCTTTTGAATCTAGGGATTCACACTCTGCTGCTTCTTCCTGCAATAGGGCTGGTAGTAGAGTTGCTGGGTTGAGGGTGGTACATCTTTTAATGGTGACATTTGTGGCACTTAGTAGAGCTACTTCATACTTGGTGAGTCTTGCAGCTGATAAGTGCTTGGTTCTGGCTTGCTGTAGTATTTCAGTCACCGCATGTGGTACCTGAATGATCAGTTCATGATTAAGCACAATGTCTATGCATTTCTGTTTGAGGACTGCTGTTGCTGCAACTGCTCTGATGCAGGTGGGTGCTCCTTGGATAATGTTGTCCAGTTTGCTTGAAAGATAAGCCACTGGGCATTGCTTGCTTCCATGCGTCTGTGTAATGACTCCAAGTGCATGACCTCTTTCCTCATGGCAATAAAGAGTAAATGGCTTGGTGTAGTCTGGCAGACCCAAAGCCGGTGGAGATGCTATGGCAGCCTTAAGGTTCTGAACTGCTTCTTCAACTTGTTCTGTGGTGTAGATTGGAGCATCTTTCTTTGTGCTGTCATACAAAACTGGCATGTAGATAGAAGCATGTGGTATCCATTCTCTGCAGTACCCAACAAGACCTAGGAATGATCTGGTCTGTTTAATAGTCTTTGGTACTTTGGTTTGTAGAATAAGCCGTTTCCTTTCTTCTGTAAGGTGTCTGGCTCCTTGTGAGATACAGTGACCAAGGAAGATGACCTTCTTCTGGCATAGTTGAAGCTTTGCTTTGGAAGCTCTGCAGTTTTGTTCTTCCAAAAATTTTAACAGTGATACAGTCTCTTGTTTACATTGGTCTTCTGTGCTTGTGGATAGCAGTAGATCATCTACATACTGTATGAGCTGGGTGTTTTCTGGAAACACTGGTCTCCAAGCTTGTAAGATGAGTGACATTGCTTCGGTGTAGTCTGATGGACTGGTTGCTCCTCCTTGTGGAAGTCTGGTCCAACAGTACTGTCTTCCATCATGGGTGAAGGCTAGCATTGCCTGTGATTCTTCAGTGATCGGTACGGAAAAATATGCGTTGGCCAAATCAATTACCGTAAACCAGGCCCCTGAAGGTGGGATCTGGTTCAGCAAGGTATGAGGATTTGGCACAATAGGAGAATTGATCACCAGTCTCTTGTTGACTTCTCTTAGATCATGAACAAGTCTATATTGTACTTCTTGTGCTTCATTTTGACCTTGACCTTGACCAACTTTCTTTTTTACAGGAAACAATGGAGTATTCCATGGGGATCTACACTGGACAATGATCCCATTTTCTTGAAAGGCTTGGATTTGCTTTGTAATAGCTTCAGTTTGTACTGGGGTGAGAGGATACTGCCTGATTGAGACAGGTATGGTTCCAGGCTTGAGCTGTAGGTGGACAGGTTGAACTCGTAGTAGTCCAGTATCCATCTTTCCTTTTGACCATAGTCTGTCTGGAACTTGAGAAGTAACCCATTCTGGGAGGGTTAGTTCTGAGCTGGACTTGGCAGTTTCTTGCAGTAGGTAAACTTCAATTGCTGCTTCAATGTTAGGCTTCATGATAGCTGGAATATTGCTGGTGTACTTGATTCCTTGTGGAGTATACTGAATAGTAGCTTGCATGACGTTAAGGATATCAGCTCCCAACAAATTCACTGGGCATGTAGGTGAAGTCAGAAATTCAATGGGTACAGGTGTAAGTTCATCATTTATAAGGAGAGAAGTTGGCTTACTTCTTTGAAGAGGGAGGGGCTGTCCTCCCAGTCCTGTCCCATTAACATAGTGATTGGTTAAAAGTTCTTTTGGGACATCAGTTTTCTTAAGTACAGTGACTGCTGTTCCAGTGTCCAAAAGGCATTCCAGGGTGTTTCTTGTAGGTAGAGTAAGCATAACAGTAACTTTATTGGGGTCAGTGTAGGTGTTGCTTGAGCAGGTGTATCCCGGAGCAGGAATCTGTCATTCCCGTTCTACCGTGAAAGCTGGAACACCATCCTTAGACTTCAGCCACGCAAGGTATTTTCTGCATTCCTTCTTTTGATGACCTGTAACCTTGCACCAAAAACATTTACCAGTCATGTCTTCACCTTGTACATCCCTTGTAGTGTAGGGTATGGAGTTATTAACACCTCTACTTTGGTTTTGGACCTTATGTGTCTTGGTGTTAGACTGGGCAGCCTGTACCACATGTATAGTAACAGCTGGTGCTTTGGATGTTTTTTTATTCTGTTTTCCCTGTTCATGATCCTCAATTCCTTCTAGGACTTCTACTAATGAGGTAATGTTCATCAAATTTGCTTCTGGTCTGACAGCATACAACTGCTGCCTGTATTCATGTCTAAGTCCATTAAGGAATGTAGGCTTTAACAGTCTGGCATTATTAGGCTCTGCAATGGGAAAACCTTCATTTTCTTGTTTGACAGACAGTCTGTCATAATATTCCCTTATGCTGAGGTTTTCTGTATCAGATCAGGCTCAGCTGGTGCAGTGTCTCTGATTTGCTGACATCTGACTTGTACTCTATACAACAGTTGTGAGCCTGAAGCCATAGTATAGCGGTTGGCTTCAAGGGGAGCATTCTCAATTTTCCCTCTATCACCATCTGCCTCCTGAGCAGCTATGGCAAGAAGCATATTATATTCACCTATTCCTATAGAACAGGGCTGGCCAAACCGGTCCTCGAGATCTACCAACAGTTCATGTTTTCCAGGCCTCCTGGAGACCTGTAGAATTGTCAGTTAGGAATGAATGCAGCACATCTTAATTAGTAATGACTACACCTGTGCACCAGCTAGGTGATCTGGAAAATGTGTACTGTTGGTAGATCTTGAGGACTGGTTTGGCCACCCCTGCTATAGAAGCTCTAAGGATCTGTTCTAAATCAACCCAACACGGTCTATACACAAGATACACTTGTTTAATCTTTTTTTCAAACTCTGCTGGGCTTTTTCTGATATTTGGTAACTCATTTACAATTCGCATAATGTCTGAGGGGAACCATGGTATGTACTGTTCCTGTTCCACATATTCTGCAATGTAACCATTATCACTAGGTAACAAATTAGTTGTATGTCTGGGATTAGCATGACTACTAACTCTAACAAGCATTACATTGTAATTTTTACGAGATATTCCTCTTGGATCTCTGTTAGGACTACTAGCAAAGTTCCACAACCTCCTAAATATCCCTGGAGTTTTTGGTTTAACATTTCCCCCGTCATTAACATTTTGTGATTCACATGGTCCTGAATTTGGCTCTACCCAGTTACCACAAAAGAAACATTTTTCACTTCCCTCCAGAACACATCTCCCACAATAAAGACACTTTCTTTCAGGGTAGTGGATAACATCCCTAAGAACCAGTGTACCTTCTGGATTTTTTTTTTTCATACCTTAAAGTATTTACATAACGTTTTTCAGGTGTCATTTGTTCTGCATATGTTGCTGAAGGAGTTAAAACTCCTGCTTTATCATGTGTCCTTGATTCTGCATGCATTGATATCAGTGAGGGATATAAGCTCCCTGTAACAGCTGGTGACTTTAGCTCTGTGTGCATTGATACTGCTGAGGGGGCTGACCCCCCTTCCACATTCCCATCATTATAAATAGCATTACATGTTATTGGAACATAGGGTGGTGGTATTACATTAGACATACAATCATCCTGTCTAATTCTTCTCTCATCTTCCAGTTCTTGTGAGACAATAAGCCATATATTTACAGTGTCCAAATAACCTTTCTTTTGTAACCAGTGACCATCTGTGGCCTGGAACCTTTTCCAAGCCTGAGTATCTAATATTCCTTTCTTTGGAAAATTAGCTCTTTTAAGGATAGCGTTAATACGCTTAATTCGTCTCCTTCCCTCTCGCTCTGCTACAATGTCTATAGGTAAGCGCTTTTTCATTCTACTCCCTTTCCCTCCCATTGGGGTAATTAAGCCCCCTGGGTGTGGCCGAATCCACCTGCGGTGAAGAGGGATATGTCCTTGAACGAGAAGTATCTGTATATCACTGGCTATAAGTTTTGTTTGGACACAAACCTTTCTTAGCCTATTTTTGTTTCTACTGAAAATTAACTTAACTTGTCTGGCTTTAACCTACCACATCTATAATGCATGTAATTTAAAACACCATATTCACCATTTACTAATGTCTGAGAACTTGCTGTGCACACTGCCAGTCTGCTACAATGATCATATGATCATCATAGTCAATCATTTAACTATAAAGAATTCATTTCTATGCACTGACAATAATTGAGCATTCAAATGATATCCCACTATTCTAGCAAATTCTGTTAAAACGCCTTTCCTATTTTGATTTGCTATCTATGTTGCAAAAAACACTGGGTAAATACTGCAAAATAATTAACCTTGGTACGCCTTTGTACCGCAAACAATTGCAAACTTGGTACGCCTTTGTACACAATTTCAATTGTTCTGTGGGTGCATGCGCTAATAAGACATAAACAAAGATTCAGTCATTCAGCCACTTTAGACTTTGTACAACATGTAACAATGTTTTTATCAATGGTGTAGGCAAGGCAAGGTTTGTGTCTCATATGACCACCCAGGTGCTTCCATTGACAGGTGACAGGACAAGCCTACAGTTGCGCGTGCCAAGGGCTGTCTTTGATGACCTTATGGACCAACCTCCTTTATACACTTTACACCGTTTCTTGTTATCTTAAAACAGACACTTTACATGACACAGACAAGACAGTAAGCTGTTCATTATGGCATCAACTGTTGGTCAGCATACCACAAATTCTAGCTAGCATTCAGGTCCCGTAAATGGCTGACCCAACTCTCATACAAACATATGACAACAACTGCAATATGCCTTACGCCTTATGCCTTATCTTTATACTGTAGCTGCAACAAGCAATGCACCTTAGCTTAAGCAATATACCTGTATATGCCTTTGATTACAACAAGCAATAAACTTTAGCTGCGCAAGCAATACACCTGTATCTGCCTTAGATTACAACAAGCAATACTTTAGCTGCGCAATACAACATAATTTAAGTAATCTAGGCTGTGTGACAAGATACTTGGGTTTCTTTATAATGACCGTTCAAGGAAAAACATAAATGCCTATTGTCTCTATAATGTACTAAAAATTACACTCAGGGAGTCTGATTTTGAGTAAAATATGACTGTATTACAATCGTTTTACTCACCCAATATGAAATCAGAGTCCGTGAGAACAATTTTGCTTCCAACACAGAAACTTCTCATTAGATGCTTTTCCTTGTGTTAGTCATCCCGTCAAGAGCCCTCATTTAATGATATCGTTGCTGTCTAGGTAGCCTGTGGATCCCATCAAGTATCATGTCACCTCTGGATATCAGGTCATAATGTATTGCTGAGAGAACTCAATAAGACACACAGCCGTATGTCTCATAAGTAATCTGTTTACTGTGTTGTCTTCAGAGCATATATAAGGCACATTGTACATATTAGTCATGGTGGTCAGCTCACATTACTGTCCCCGAAGGTGGGGGCACACTCAATATAACATATGTTCTTTCCATCTTTGGTAATCAGCAAATGTGCAGTGTACAGTTCATTTTACAGCATTGGTTACATCATACACTTTCTATAGATGTTTCTCCCTACCAACAGAGTATATTCTTAACTCTGTACTTATATTGCTGTCTCCAGCTGTCCTTTACTTCATATAGATAAATATAGTACAGATAAGTTTGCTGACTGTCTCTAAGCTCAATACAGTTCATTAAATCTGTTTCATATAGTGAGGCTTATAACATATTCAGCCCTTACTTGGAACTCACTTCTTTATTTAACACAAAAACCTCCTATATGTGTATTTATCCATTTGATTATTATAACACAATATAGTAATAAAACATTAAGCTAACATCTGGAACCATGGTTCTGCTGTGTATGCGTCGACACGCTGTCTTACCACACCTGTGTGGTGTTGACTGATCCCCAGTAATCGCTTGCCCAAGCACGGAATGGTAGCTGTCAGAAGGCGGAGCTTAGAGATGCTGGGTGCACCCAAAACAGCCAAATAACGGGGCTATGTTTGACATAACCCTGTAGGTCAGAGGATGAAGCGGTCGTCTTTAGGCAAAAGATGTTTATTCGCTCAAATAGTTTTAAAAAGAACTGTTCTCTAATTTTAGGGGCAACAGCAATACAGCTGATCACTGCAGACAGAAGATTCTATATACCACATAAAGCTTGCAGGACCATTTTTATACAGTAAAACCACACTGAATCTCATGGGGTAGTCCCACCTGAGTCTTTTCCATCCAATCAGGATATCTTACAAAATATAAATAAATTACATTTTAAAAGGATATAACTGCATAAAGCAATTTCCTCCTTCCTGTCACACAGACAAAGTTTGATGTCGTTTAAACTGCTTCCTTTACCACCTGGTAATTTACAATTCTCCTTTGATCACACAGATTCTTTAGTTTCTACAGTAGTGTCTGTATTTGTAACATATGGTACAGGAAAACAACTTATACAAAGTATAGAAATTGTTTCCCCCTGCCATTCACGTATCTGGAGTGAATATTCAGGAAATCAATGAAAACAAACTGATTTCTCCAATAGCATAGACACACCAAAAGAACACCTAGGGGTCATTTCACAGGAAGTGATGTAACCAAAGCATTGGTCATTTCACTCTTACACCTTCTCACAGGAACTGCAGAACCCAAGCACATTACCTGCGGTGCCCTGACCAACACATCAAAAGATCTGATCACACTAGGAGGTTACTGAGCATATGACTTCCTATGTGAGAGTGTACCATGACTTATCCTATAGTTACTAAGAGCATCTTGGATACAAATACATTCTAAAACGTGCAGTTTATAACTCTCCAACTACGCACAGCGCAGTGATATAACATAGACACATTTTTAAACACTCCGCTCCCGGCGCTGTTAGTACATTTGAATGGAGTGCCTAGCGCCCATTGTCTGTAAAATGGGGCCGTACATGGAGGAATAACCCCTTCAGTGCCGCTGACGCCATTGTCCCTGTGGCTGACGGGGTCTCCGACCACACTCTCCCTATATGATCTGTAGAGAAGCTGTGTGTCTTATACAGTGATATTCTGTTGTCCAGTCTTAAAGTAATCAGACATTACTAAAGTGTTATTTTGTTGTTATTCAGGGTGAGCACCTTTCTGATATGAAGGCCGAAGATATAGAGGGAGAAGAAGAGACGTATGTGACTGATATGAAGGCAGAAGATATAGAGGGAGAAGAGACGTATGTGACTGTTATGAAGGCAGAAGATATAGAGGGAGAAGAAGAGACGTATGTGTGGAGAGATCAGAAGTGTAAGGAAGAGGAAATCCCTACAGGTATCAGCACAGGTAATAATCCTTATTACAGAAAAGAGTCACATATCCTTGCTGCATCACTACAGAAGTCTCTTCCCCTACAACCTCCTCTGTCAGTACAGACTAATGAGGAAAATGTATCTGCTCAATGTGGGAGTCGGGTAACAACAGCCCCTATTATATTCCTGCTCTCTCCCTCACATCATGTAATTGTCTTACCAGCCCAGAGATCTGGCCAGTCTCCTCCCCACACTCTCTGGTGTATCTCATACATCAGGAGCCATCATCCCCTATTGTACTCCTGCTCTCCCCCTCACATCATGTCACTGTGTGTTACCAGCCCAGAGATCTGACCAGTCTCCTCCCCACACTATCTGGTGTATCTCATACATCAGGAGCCATCAGCCCCTATTATACTCCTGCTCTCCCCCTCACATCATGTCACTGTGTGTTACCAGCCCAGAGATCTGACCAGTCTCCTCCCCACATTCGCTGGTGTATCTCATACATCAGGAGCCATCAGCACCTATTATAGTCCTGCTCTCCCCCTCACATCATGTCACTGTGTGTTACCAGCCCAGAGATCTGACCAGTCTCCTCCCCACATTCTCTGGTGTATCTCATACATCAGGAGCCATCAGCCCCTATTATACTCCTGCTCTCTCCCTCACATCATGTCACTGTGTGTAACCTGCCCAGAGACCTGATCAGTCTCCTCCCCACACTCTCTGGTGTATCTCATACAACAGTAATTAGGTCGTCACTATAATGATTGACTTATTGGCTTAATTTACTAGCATAAGTCTGGTGGGACTATTCTACCTGGGGATGACCAGATTACCATATAGAGGCTGCTGTTGCAACATACGTATCCACCTGGAGCACTTTGTGTAGTGTGAAAGCAGATGTTGGTAGTTCAGCCCACAAGTGTCTGGTATGTATGTGTGGGGGCAGTCTGGATAGATATTGTGGTTTAGCAATGTCACTAGCTGAAGAGACTTTCCTGTTCTGTAATGCTGGCCTGTGTACATTACATAACAGAGTCTGCATTATGTGGGGGAGAGATAATCATTGTTGATGTGCCATTTGCATGTCCCTGTGGCTGGGGCTATGACAGATGTGATTTTGGGAGCAGAAGACAATATGTAATCTGTTCTCCAAGAGTCTTACTTGATGTTGGTACACTTATAATTGTAATGATGTGGTCATAGTTTATAAGCTGAAATTTACCAACTAAACATTATTCATAATAGTGACACGGTGATGTAGTGGTGAGCAGTGTTGTCTCGCAGCATTAGTGATGAGTTCAGTTCCCAACCAAGGTTCTATCTGTGTGGAGTTTGTATGTGTCTCCTGCAGCTCTGCAAAAATCATACTGGTAGGTTAATTGGCTTCTGACATATGAACCCTAGTGTGTCATGTGGAATGTAGATTGTTAGCTCCACTGGGGCAGCGAATAATGTGATTTTCTAGTTATTCTCTGTAGATCGGAGTAATATGTGTGCACTGTATATAGAACTGTGCATTATACTAGTTATATTATTTCCAGCAGATGGAGGCACAAGCAGGAATTCCTTGGAGGGAGATCTCATCTTGTCTGCAGATAGTAAAATAGAAGATAACACCACACAGGATTCTCCAGGAGACATCCCCATTACTCTAACTATACATCCAGTACCTCACAGTGCTGATACACTGATCAGTGCTGATACATCTGATCCCTGTAATCGCGATGACTGTTCATCCAATACCTCAGATTTTGTTACACTTCATGCAGCTCATACATGTGATAAAATATTTCCATGCTCTGAGTGTGGGAAAAGTTTTGCACGCAAATCAAAACTTGTTATACATCAGAGAAGTCATACAGGTGAGCGACCATTTCCATGTTCTGAGTGTAGGAAATGTTTTCTGTGTAAATCAGATCTTGTGAGACATTACAGAAATCACACAGGTGAGAAACCATTTCCATGCTCTGAGTGTGGGAAAAGTTTTGTACTCAAGGGACAGCTTGTTAAACATCAGAAAATTCACACAGGTGAGAAACCATTTCCATGCTCTGAGTGTGGGAAATGTTTTCTGTATAAATCAGAACTTGTTATACATCAGAGATGTCACACAGGCGAGAAACCGTTTCCATGCTCTGAGTGTGGGAATAGTTTTGCATTAAAATCACATCTTGTTAGACATCAGAAAATTCACATAGGTGAGAAACCATATCCATGCTCTGAGTGTGGGAAATGTTTTATGTATAAATCAGAACTTTTTTTACATCAGAGATGTCACACAGGTGATAAATCATTTCCATGCTCTGAGTGTGGGAAATGTTTTCTGTGTAAATCAGAACTTGTTAGACATCACAGAACTCACACAGGTGAGAAACCATTTTCATGCTCTGAGTGTGGGAAAAGTTTTGCATTAAAATCACAGCTTGTTAGACATCAGAGAAGTCACACAGGTGAGAATACATTTCCATGCTCTGAGTGTGGGAAATGTTTTCTGTGTAAATCAGAACTTGTTAAACATCACAGAACTCACACAGGTGAGAAACCATTTCCATGCTCTGAGTGTGGGAAAAGTTTTGCATTCAAATCACATCTTGTTGTACATCAGAAAAGTCACACAGGTGAGAAACCGTTTCCATGCTCTGAGTGTGGGAATAGTTTTGCATTCAAAGCACATCTTGTTAGACATCAGAGAAGTCACACAGGTGAGAAACCATTTCCATGCTCTGAGTGTGGGAAAAGTTTTGCAAGCAAATCACAGCTTGTTAGACATCATAGATGTCACACAGGTGAGAAACCATTTCCATGCTCTGAGTGTGGGAAATGTTTTCTGTATAAATCAGAATTTGTTATACATCAGAGATGTCACACAGGCGAGAAATCATTTCCATGCTCTGAGTGTGAGAAAAGTTATGCAGGCAAATCACAGCTTGTTATACATCAGAAAATTCACACAGGTGAGAAACCATATCCATGCTCTGAGTGTGTGAAATGTTTTATGTATAAATCAGAACTTGTTAGACATCATAGATGTCACACAGGTGAGAAACCATTTCCATGCTCTGAGTGTGGGAAAAGTTTTGCAGGCAAATCACAGCTTGTTAAACATCAGATATCACACAGAAGTAAAGCATTACTATGAGCTGATACATAACAGGGTTGAAGCAACACTCCAGTGACACTTTTAGTTACCCATCTACATATAATTGGAAGGTGTTATTAATATAAGACTGGAAAAGATCAGTCAGATAAAACTTACTAATTCTATATACTCGCGTATTTCTCATACGTCCTAGAGGATGCTGGGGTCCACTTCATGACCATGGGGTATAGATGGTTACGCAGGAGCCATGGGCACTTTAAGAATTATCAAATGGTGTGAACTGGCTCCTCCCTGTATGCCCCTCCTCCAGACCTCATTTTTAGAAATGTGCCCCGACAGACACTGGATGCACACCAGGGAAGCTCTACGGAGTTTCTCTGAAAAGACTTGTTAGGTTTTTTATTTTCAGGGATTACTGCTGGCAACAGTCTCCCTGCTTCGTGGGACTGAGGGGGCAGAAGTATGAACCAACTTCCTAAAGAGTTTCATGGCTCTGCTTCTGGTGACAGGACACCATTAGCGCCTGAAGAGTACTGAACGCTAGCCGTGTCTAGATGCTCACTCCCACAGCACGCCATCACCCCCCTCACAGAGCCAGAAGACAGGTGAGTGTAAGAAGATAGATCTTCAATCAACATAACACACAGGGTGCTGGGCGCACGGGGGGGTGGGCACCCTGGGCAGCAAAATACCTTACAAACTGGATAAAAGTGGGCATAAGATGCCCAGGCACAGCCCTACCCCTGCCAGTATAAATATTATATGAACATTTTTGAGGTGAAATTGCACCATTGCGGGGGCGGAGCTTCCTCTTCAGTCAGCCAGCACACTGCTCAGCGCCATTTTCACTCAGGCTGCAGAGACAACGCTGGTCCTCCTCCATTTCTGACTACAAGTATCAGGGTGCAAAGTGGAGGGGGGGGCACAGCGATTTTGGTACTTTACAGGTGTATTTACATTGTAAAACAGCACGGCATGTCAGTGTGCATTTTGTGTTCACAGACATATACTGGCGCTGGGGATGTAAACTGGCTGCTCCTAAACTGTGTCCGTCTGGCAGATTTTAATGTGGGTCTGTCCCCTACAAGTCCCAGAGTGTCTGTGTGTGTGTAATACTCGAGTGTGACATGTCTGAGGCAGGGAGTTCTTCCCCGGAGGAAACCATTTTAGGGACACACAGTTGTAATGTGGTGGCGCTGCCGGCACACCAAGAGCCTGCATGGGTGAAAGAAATACGTGATAGTATGCATCATTTCAATAGGAGGTTAAATATGTCTGAATCTCATGCAGAATGCTGGAGAAAGTCTGTGGAAGATGTGATTTTTCAGGGTTCTGTTCTTCCACCCGCAGGCGACTTCTCTGGGTCACATAAGAGACCGTTTGCAAATATTGTAAATACTGATAACGACACGGACACTGATTCCTGTGTCGACGATAGTGACTCCAGGGAAATAGATCATAAATTGGTGAAAAATATACAATATATGATTGTGGCTATAAGAGAAGTTCTGGAGGTTACAGAAACCACTCCTGTACCTAAGGAGAAGGCCTATTTCTATAAAGAAAAGAAATCTAAGGTTACTTTCCCTCCTTCCCACAAGCGAAATACTCTCTTTGAAGGGGTGTGGGTGAATCCAGAAAATAAATTTCGTATTCCAAAGAGGATTCAGATGGCTTATCCTTTCCCTGCTGATGACAGGAAAAAGTGGGACTTACCCCCTGTGTTAGACAGTGCACTGTCCAGGTTGACAAATAAAGTGATTCTCCCTGCACCTGGGACGGCTTCACTAAAGGAGCCGGCAGACCGCAAAATGGAGACTACATTAAAATCCATTTATGTTGCCAATGGTACGCTGCTCAGGCCCACAATTGCTTGAGTCGCGCGATTGAAAAATGATCAGAAAGCTTGTCATCAGATATTGACTCGATTGATAAAGATGAGATACTCAAGTTAGGGAATATCAAAGACGCTGACACATACATGCTAGAAGCCATGAAAGATATTGGACTCTTGGGTTCAACAGCCGCTACCATGGCAGTATCGGCTAGGCGGGCGTTGTGGATTCGCCAGTGGAACGCGGATGCAGATTCCAAAAATAATATGGAGGCTCTCCCGTATAAAGGTGAGGCCTTATTTGGTGATGGACTGGATGCGTTAGTCTCGGCGGCTACCGCAGGTAAGTCGACCTTTTTGCCTTCTGCTCCAGCAGCGGCAAAAAAGCCATCACTCTCACATGCAGTCCTTTCGGCCCAATAAATACAAAAAGGCCAAAGGTTCCCTCATCTTTGCAGGTAGGGGAAGGGGAAAAGGAAAGAAGTCCACAGCGGCTTCAGGATCCCAGGAGCAGAAGTCAACACCTACTTCTGCCAAATCTACAGCATGACGCTGGGGCTCCCTTGTGGGAGGCCGCTCGGGTGGGGGCACATCTAAAACTGTTCAGTCAAGGTTGGATTCAATCTGGCCTGGATCCCTGGGTTTTACAAATAGTGTCCCAGGGGTACAAGCTGGAGTTTAAAGACGTTCCCCCATGCCGATTTTTCAAATCGACTTTGCCAGTTTCTCTACCGGAAAAAGAAGCAGTAACAGCGGCAATTCAAAAATTATGTCAGGATCAGACAAACCCCTCACAACAAGGGGAGGGGTTTTATTCAAGCGTCTTTTTAGTTCCGAAGCCGGACGGCTCGGTCAGACCGATCCTAAACCTAAAAAATCTGAATCTACTTGAAACGGTTCAAGTTCAAAATGGAATCACTAAGGGCAGTGAGTTCCAGTCTGGAGGAGGGGGACTACATGGTGTCAGTAGACATAAAGGATGCTTACCTGCATGTTCCCATTTATCCGCCCCACCAGGCTTATCTGAGGTTCGCGGTTCAGGATTGCCATTACCAATTCCAGACGTTGCCTTTCGGTCTCTCCACGGTGCCGAGGGTATTCACCAAGGTGATGGCTGAGATGATGGTCCTCCTTCGTCAAAAAGGAGTCAGTATTATTTGTTATTTGGACGATCTCCTGATAAAGGCGAGATCCAGGGAGCAGTTGCTACAGAACATCACAGACTCCCTGTCTATACTCCAACAACACGGTTGGATCATAAATTTTCCAAAGTCACAGTTGGAACCAACGAAAAGATTGTCTTTCCTCGGAATGATTCTGGACACAGAGGTTCAGAGAGTTTTTCTTCTGGTGGAAAAGGCTCTGGAAATCCAGAAAATTGTGAAACATATTAAAGCCAACAAGTGTGTCGATCCATCAGTGCATTCGATTGTTCGGAAAGATGGTGGCGGCCTATGAGGCCATACAGTTTGGCAGGTTCCATGCCAGAGTATTCCAGTGGGACCTGTTGGACAAGTGGTCGGGTTCCCACCTACACATGCACCGGAAGATGGTCCTGTCGTCAAAAGCCAGGATTTCGCTCCTGTGGTGGCTACACAGTTCTCACTTACTAGAGGGATGCAGGTTCGGGATTCAGGACTGGTTCCTGGTAACCATGGATGCAAGTCTCCGAGGCTGTGGAGCTGTCACTTAGGGGGAAAGCATCCAAGGAAAATGGTCAAGTCAGGAAACCTGCCTTCATATAAACGTGCTGGAATTGAGAGCCATTTACAACGGCCTTCAGCAAGCGGTACATCTTCTGCAAGATCACCCGTGCAGATCCAGTCGGACAATGTAACAGCAGTCGCGCACATAAACAGGCAGGGCGGAACGAAAAGCAAAGCGTCAATGGCAGAGGCGAAAAAAATCCTCCGCTGGGCAGAAAAACAACTACGAGCTCTGTCGGCAATATTAATTCCGGGAGTAGACAACTGAGAAGCAGACTTCCTCAGCAGACACGATCTCCATCCAGGAGAGTGGGGCCTCCACCAAGAAGTTTTCACAGAGGTGACAAGTCTTTGGGGAGTTCCTCAAGTAGACATGATGGCATCTTGCCTCAACAAGAAGCTTCAGAGATATTGTTCCAGGTCGAGAGACCCTCAAGCAATAGCAGTTAATGCGCTGGTGGCCCAGTGGGTGTTCAGGTCGGTATATGTCTTCCCTACACTTCCGCTGATCCTAAAAGTTCTCAAAATAATAAGAACAAGAGTTTGTGCAGTCTTCATTGCCCCAGCCTGGCCAAGGAGGGCTTGGTACCTAGATCTTCAGGGGTTGCTCATAGAAGACCCTCGGCCTCTTCCTCCTCGAGAGGACCTGCTACAGCAGTGGCCGTGCATATGTATCAATACTTACCTCGGCTACGTTTGACAGCATGGTTGTTGAGCGCCGGATCCTAGCTTGAAAGGGTATTCCCAAGGAAGTCATTCCCACTCTTATTCAGGCCAGGAAAGGAGTAACGTCTAAATATTACCACCGTATTTGGAGAAAATGTGTCTTGGTGTGAATCCAAGAAATCTCCTGCCGAAGAGTTTCATTTGGGACGTTTTCTACATTTTCTACAGGCTGGTGTAGATGTGGGCCTTCGTTTGGGGTTGATCAAGGTCCAGATTTCGGCCTTGTCAGCTTTTTTTTTTAAAGACAATTGACCTCTCTTCCAGAAATTCAGACCTTCATGAAAGGTGTTCAGCACATCCAGCCTCCATTTGTGCCTCCAGTGGACCTTAATGTGGTGTTGCAGTTCCTTCAATCGGATTGGTTTGAACCTCTACAAGAGATAGAGTTGAAGTTTCTCACTTGGAAAGTGGTGATGCTTTTGGCTTTGGCATCCGCAAGGCGGGTGTCTGAATTGGGGCCTTTGTCTCACAAGAGCCCTTACCTGATCTTCCATGAAGATAGGGCAGAGGTTCGAACTCGTCAACATTTTCTTCCTAAGGTGGTTTCATCTTTCCACATAAACCAACCTATTGTGATGCCAGTGGTTACTGACACGTTCTCTGACTCAGTCTCTAGATGTCGTTAAGGTTTTGAAGATTTATGTCGCTAGAACAGCTAGGATACGGAAAACAGAGGCTCTGTTTGTCCTGTATGCTCCCAACAAAATTGGGTGTCCTGCTTCCAAGCAGACTATTGCAGCTGGATCAGAGGAACGATTCAGCATGCTCATTCTACGGCTGGATTGCCGTTGTCTACGTCGGTGAAGGCCCATTCTACTAGGAAGAGGGGCTCATCCTGGGCGTCTCGGCATTACAACTTTGCCGAGCAGCTACTTGGTCAGGGTCAAACACATTTGCAAAGTTCTACAAGTTTGACACCTTGGCCGATGGGGACCTCAAGTTCAGTCAATCGGTGCTGTAGGGTTATCCGCACTCTCCCGCCCCTAATGGAGCTTTGTTATAAACCCCATGGTCATGAAGTGGACCCCAGCATCCTCTAGGACGTATGAGAAAATAGGATTTTGATACCTACCGGTAAATCCTTTTCTCCTAGTCCATAGAGGATGCTGGGCGCCCGTTCCAGTGCGTACTCTACCTGCAGTTTGGTTTATTAGAGTTACACATGTTGTGTTATATTAGTTTCAGCATGTTGCTGTACTTGGTTCATGCCTGTTGGCGTGTGTTATTTTGAATGCCATGTTGTGCAGCATGGTTGAGGTGTGAGCTGGTATGTATCTCACCATTAGTATTAAAGTAAATCCTTTCCTCGAAATGTCCTTCTCCCTGGGCACAGTACCTATAACTGAGGTCTGGAGGAGGGGCATAGAGGGAGGAGCCAGTTCACACCCTTTGAAAAGTCTTAAGAGTGCCCATGGCTCCTGCAGAACCGTCTATACCCCATGGTCATGAAGTGGACCCCAGCATCCTCTGAACTAGGAGAAAAGGATTTGCCGTAGGTATCAAAATCCTATTTTTGCAGTTACACAGGTATACCTATCGTATAATATACCTTACATGGAAAATGAGCATATTCCATAAACACATTATTTCAATTATAAGATACATGTTCTTTTAACAGACTTTGTACAAATACTTCTTATTTCTGGGAAGCAGGTCCAATGTGTGTAATAGAATTGGAATTAGCCACAAATAAGGCTAACCAGCTTCTAGCTTGTTACCAAGGACAGTAGGTGCTAATATGAACATAGAGCTTAGAGAGATTCTTCAAGAATGTATGAGATCAGTGGGTGTGGTAAAAGGATTGGGTGTAACCAAGTATTCTAAAATAAGTGCACCATCAAATTTCAAGTTATCTTCCTGTAACCCTGAGAGAAACAAATGCTGTCTCTCAGTCTGTACAAGGGCGTGGTCTTTGGAATAAATCTTTATTAAACTGAATTCAATTCAATCTGTTACTTCATACAACATGGAAATAAACTATTCAACAGACATAGAGAAGCTAGCGTGAGGACATGGAGCTGCAGGTAAATGGGAAACTTTAGATGGAAGGTTACTAAACACATAGTGTCTGGACTGTAGGTATAAGAAAAATAGGGAATGTGGGAGATTGTACTTTGTACACATTTGTTGATAGGAATAAATAGTGCCCCAAGATTTCCTGAAATGCTGGAATACCTTTATCTTTCCATGTCTGATAGTGAGCTATTGTGAGAGAGGGTAAGAGGTCAGGGTTGCCTGAAAATGGAACAATGCGGATCTGTATGTAACCATGTATTAATAGTCACCCAAGTCTTATAAGTGTCTGTAAATAAAATATGTGACAGTATACCTCTAGGACGTTATGTACGGGGCAGATACAGAAGGGCGGCAGGAGAGAATGGTGAAAATAGCTCTTCCTCTAATGGTAAACTAGTGAAACGAGACAATCGTGAACAGTGGGAAATATAACAAAATGCTTATTTAGAAAACGTCTGAATATCTGGTAGATGAAGGCCTCCTCTAGACTTTGGTTGAATCATCTTTAGTTTGGAAATTCTAGCTTTTTTGCCTTTCCATATACATTTAGAAAAGGCTTTTGTCCACCGAAGGTCATTAATTTTGGAAGCTAGATCACCAAACATTTGTGCTCAAAGGGTTAATCATTTCTTAACCAGAACTCCACCTTAATAGTGCCTAATAGAAGCAGCTCCCAGCTGACATAGCCAGTCACAGATAGCTGTAACAAGAGAATGAGTGATGCAAGTTACTCTGGTAGAGAGCGCTTATACATTTATTAGAACTTAGTAGAATTTGTCCATTCAGGACACACAATTAGTTAAAATGACTATAAAAGTAGCAATGATGTATCAAAATGTTAATACAACTCTCCTCCTCAGCAATGGATATAAACAGTGACAGATAGCTTTACCTATCACAGGCAGTAAGAACGCAGTGTTCAGTTAGTGAATGGTCAGCCAGCGGTATGCTGCTACCTCACGCTCACATTAGTTATTCTCACCAGCTGTATCTATAGCCGTCCTGGATATAAAGTCTCCTATGCTCCATTGAGCTGCTCGGCTGTAGTGGAGTGTAGCAAGTGCTTTGTGATATGCAGCGGGAGGGAGGCCGCGGCTCACGTACTTCTGTCTGTCTCCGTGCTGTATGGTGGCAATTGGCAAAAGGAGCGCAGTAGGTGTGGGAGGGTGCCGTCCCTGCTTAACGCGTTTCGCCACTGTCCGTTCTGGCAGCTTGTTCAGAAGGAACGGTAATAGTGTGCACTCCATGTAGTCACCTTTTTAAAGGCATCAGTGTCCAATCAAATGTCTCAGTTCATTATTAAGGTGATGCTCACACCTGGAGAATGTATTCAAAAGCAACTGCCCCATGTGGAGTTTTATAAAGTATATCTTATCATTATAGAAATAGTATTATAAACATGGCCTCATTGAGAAATTGCTAGTTTAATAAGCAACATATATAAAAAGCATACATATATATATATATATATATATCTTCATTGTTGATTCATATACATATATTCAAAATGTAATCTTTAACATTCAGTTCCAGCAACAAGAGTCCTCTATGTGCTAAATAGCCTAGTGGGTTAAAGCGCTGGTATACCGACCATAGAGGTCCGCAGTTGATCCCCCTGTTGGGCTTTGGTAAATTATTTTTTCTTTCATCAAATTATATATTCTTTATATCCTCCATTATATAAATAGCTTATCTGGTCAAGTCTCATAACTTATCCAAATCATTGGTGCATCACATACAAATGTAATCTCTCATGAACACATTACAGCTATCTTGTTTTACTTTTTCTTTTTCTCTATCGTCCTAGTGGATGCTGGGGTTCCTGAAAGGACCATGGGGAATAGCGGCTCCGCAGGAGACAGGGCACAAAAAGTAAAGCTTTACGATCAGGTGGTGTGTACTGGCTCCTCCCCCTATGACCCTCCTCCAAGCCTCAGTTAGATTTTTGTGCCCGGCCGAGAAGGGTGCAATCTAGGTGGCTCTCCTAAAGAGCTGCTTAGAAAAAAGTTTAGCTTAGGTTTTTTATTTTACAGTGAGTCCTGCTGGCAACAGGATCACTGCAACGAGGGACTTAGGGGAGAAGAAGTGAACTCACCTGCGTGCAGGATGGATTGGCTTCTTGGCTACTGGACATTAGCTCCAGAGGGACGATCACAGGTACAGCCTGGATGGTCACCGGAGCCTCGCCGCCGGCCCCCTTGCAGATGCTGAAACGAGAAGAGGTCCAGAATCGGCGGCAGAAGACTCCTCAGTCTTCTTAAGGTAGCGCACAGCACTGCAGCTGTGCGCCATTTTCCTCTCAGCACACTTCACACGGCAGTCACTGAGGGTGCAGGGCGCTGGGAGGGGGGCGCCCTGGGAGGCAAATGAAAACCTTTTTTGGCTAAAAATACCTCACATATAGCCTCCGGGGGCTATATGGAGATATTTAACCCCTGCCAGAATCCACTAAAGAGCGGGAGACGAGCCCGCCGAAAAAGGGGCGGGGCCTATCTCCTCAGCACACAGCGCCATTTTCCTCACACAGCTCCGCTGGTCAGGAAGGCTCCCAGGCTCTCCCCTGCACTGCACTACAGAAACAGGGTAAAACAAGAGAGGGGGGGCAAAATTGTGGCAAAACTATATTATTAAAGCAGCTATACAGGGAGCACTTATTATAAGGCTATCCCTGTCATATATAGCGCTTTTGGTGTGTGCTGGCAAACTCTCCCTCTGTCTCCCCAAAGGGCTAGTGGGGTCCTGTCTTCGTTAAGAGCATTCCCTGTGTGTCTGCTGTGTGTCGGTACGTGTGTGTCGACATGTATGAGGACGATATTGGTGTGGAGGCGGAGCAATTGCCAAATATGGGGATGTCACCTCCTAGGGGGTCGACACCAGAATGGATGCCTTTATTTATGGAATTACGGGATAGTGTCAACACGCTAAAGCAGTCGTTTGACGACATGAGACGGCCGGACAATTAATTAGTGCCTGTCCAGGCGCCTCAAACACCGTCAGGGGCTGTAAAACGCCCTTTGCCTCAGTCGGTCGACACAGGCCCAGACACAGGCACTGATTCCAGTGACGAAGGTGACGAATCAACCGTATTTTCCAGTAGGGCCACACGTTATATGATTTTGGCAATGAAGGAGGCGTTACATATTGCTGATACTACAGGTACCACAAAACAGGGTATCATGTGGGGTGTGAAAAAACTACCTATAGTTTTTCCTGAATCAGATGAATTAAATGAGGTGTGTGATGAAGCGTGGGTTGCCCCCGATAAAAAAATGCTAATTTCAAAGAAGTTATTGGCTTTATACCCTTTCCCGCCAGAGGTTAGGGCGCGCTGGGAAACACCTCCTAGGGTGGACAAGGCGCTCACACGCTTATCAAAACAAGTGGCGTTACCCTCTCCTGAGACGGCCGCACTTAAAGATCCAGCAGATAGGAGGATGGAAAATATCCAAAAAAGTATATACACACATACAGGTGTTATACTACGACCAGCTATAGCGACAGCCTGGATGTGCAGTGCTGGGGTAGCTTGGTCAGAGTCCCTGATTGAAAATATTGATACCCTGGATAGGGACAATGTTTTACTGTCTTTAGAGCAAATAAAGGATGCATTTCTTTATATGCGTGATGCACAGAGGGATATCTGCACACTGGCATCACGGGTAAGTGCTATGTCCATTTCGGCCAGAAGAAGTTTATGGACGCGACAGTGGTCAGGCGATGCGGACTCAAAACGGCATATGGAAGTTTTGCCGTATAAAGGGGAGGAGTTATTTGGTGTCGGTCTATCGGATTTGGTGGCCACGGCTACAGCCGGGAAATCCACCTTTTTACCTCAAGTCACTCCCCAACAGAAAAAGACACCGACTTTTCAACCGCAGCCCTTTCGTTCCTTTAAAAACAAGAGAGCAAAGGGATATTCATATCTGCCACGAGGCAGAGGAAGAGGGAAGAGACAGCAACAGGCAGCTCCTTCCCAGGAACAGAAGCCCTCCCCCGCTTCTACAAAAGCCTCAGCATGACGCTGGGGCTTCTCAAGCGGACTCGGGGGCGGTGGGGGGTCGTCTCAAGAATTTCAGCGCGCAGTGGGCTCACTCGCAGGTAGATCCCTGGATCCTGCAGATAATATCTCAGGGGTACAGGTTGGAACTAGAGACGGATCCACCTCGCCGTTTCCTGAAGTCTTCTTTACCAACGTCCCCCTCCGACAGGGTGACGGTCTTGGAAGCCATTCACAAGCTGTACTCTCAGCAGGTGATAGTCAAGGTACCCCTTTTACAACAAGGAAAGGGGTATTATTCCACTCTATTTGTGGTACCGAAGCCGGATGGCTCGGTAAGACCTATTCTAAATCTGAAATCCTTGAACCTGTACATAAAAAAGTTCAAGTTCAAGATGGAGTCACTCAGAGCAGTGATAGCGAACCTGGAAGAAGGGGACTTTATGGTATCCTTGGACATCAAGGATGCGTATCTCCACGTTCCAATTTACCCCTCACACCAGGGGTACCTCAGGTTCGTCGTACAGAACTGTCACTATCAGTTTCAGACGCTGCCGTTCGGATTGTCCACGGCACCTCGGGTCTTTACCAAGGTAATGGCCGAGATGATGATTCTTCTTCGAAGAAAAGGCGTATTAATTATCCCATACTTGGACGATCTCCTAATAAGGGCAAGGTCCAGAGAACAGCTAGAGATGGGATTAGCACTGTCTCAAGAAGTGCTAAAACAGCACGGGTGGATTCTGAATATTCCAAAATCCCAGTTAATTCCGACAACACGTCTGCTGTTCCTAGGGATGATTCTGGACACGGTTCAGAAAAAGGTTTTTCTCCCGGAGGAAAAAGCCAAGGAGTTATCCGAGCTTGTCAGGAACCTCCTAAAACCAGGAAAGGTGTCTGTACATCAATGCACAAGAGTCCTGGGAAAAATGGTGGCTTCTTACGAAGCAATTCCATTCGGCAGATTCCACGCAAGAATTTTCCAGAGGGATCTGTTGGACAAATGGTCAGGGTCGCATCTTCAGATGCACCAGCGAATAACCCTGTCTCCAAGGACAAGGGTATCTCTTCTGTGGTGGTTGCAGAGTGCTCATCTATGGGAGGGCCGCAGATTCGGCATACAGGATTGGATCCTGGTGACCACGGACGCCAGCCTGAGAGGCTGGGGAGCAGTCGCACAAGGAAGAAACTTCCAGGGCGTGTGGTCGAGCCTGGAAACGTCTCTTCACATAAACATTCTGGAACTAAGAGCAATCTACAATGCTCTAAGCCAGGCAGAACCTCTGCTTCAAGGAAAACCGGTGTTGATCCAGTCGGACAACATCACGGCAGTCGCCCATGTGAACAGACAAGGCGGCACAAGAAGCAGGAGTGCAATGGCAGAAGCTGCAAGGATTCTTCGCTGGGCAGAGAATCATGTGATAGCACTGTCAGCAGTGTTCATCCCGGGAGTGGACAACTGGGAAGCAGACTTCCTCCGCAGACACGACCTTCACCCGGGAGAGTGGGGACTTCATCCAGAAGTTTTCCACATGCTGGTAACCCGTTGGGAAAGACCAATGGTGGACATGATGGCGTCTCGCCTCAACAAAAAACTGGACAGATATTGCGCCAGGTCAAGAGATCCGCAGGCAATAGCTGTGGACGCGCTGGTAACGCCTTGGGTGTACCAGTCGGTGTATGTGTTTCCTCCTCTGCCTCTCATACCAAAAGTATTGAGAATTATACGGCAAAGAGGCGTAAGAACGATACTAGTGGTTCCGGATTGGCCAAGAAGGACTTGGTACCCGGAACTTCAAGAGATGATCACGGAAGATCCGTGGCCTCTACCTCTGAGAAGGGACTTGCTTCAGCAGGGTCCCTGTCTGTTTCAAGACTTACCGCGGCTGCGTTTGACGGCATGGCGGTTGAACTCCGGATCCTAAAGGAAAAAGGCATGCCGGAAGAAGTCATTCCTACTTTGATTAAAGCAAGGAAGGAAGTAACCGCGCAACATTATCACCGCATTTGGCGAAAATATGTTGCGTGGTGCGAGGATCGGAGTGCTCCGACGGAGGAATTTCAACTGGGTCGATTCCTACATTTCCTGCAATCAGGATTGTCTATGGGTCTCAAATTGGGATCTATTAAGGTTCAAATTTCGGCCCTGTCGATTTTCTTCCAAAAAGAATTGGCTTCAGTTCCTGAAGTCCAGACTTTTGTTAAGGGAGTGCTGCATATACAGCCCCCTGTGGTGCCTCCAGTGGCACCGTGGGATCTCAATGTTGTTTTGAACTTTCTCAAATCTCATTGGTTTGAACCACTAAAAACTGTGGATTTGAAATATCTCACATGGAAAGTGACCATGCTACTAGCCCTGGCTTCGGCCAGGAGAGTGTCAGAACTGGCAGCTTTATCCTACAAAAGCCCATATCTGATTTTCCATTCGGACAGGGCAGAACTGCGGACTCGTCCGCATTTTCTCCCTAAGGTGGTGTCAGCATTTCATCTGAACCAACCTATTGTAGTGCCTGCGGCTACAAGCGACTTGGAGGACTCCAAGTTGTTGGACGTTGTCAGTGCTTTAAAAATATACATTTCAAGGACAGCTGGAGTCAGGAAATCTGACTCGCTGTTTATACTATATGCTCCCAACAAGTTGGGCGCTCCTGCGTCTAAGCAGACAATTGCTCGCTGGATTTGTAGTACGATTCAGCTTGCACATTCTGTGGCCGGCCGGCCACAGCCAAAATCGGTAAAAGCCCACTCCACAAGGAAGGTGGGTTCTTCTTGGGCGGCTGCCCGAGGGGTCTCGGCATTACAACTCTGCCGAGCGGCTACGTGGTCGGGGGAGAACACGTTTGTAAAATTCTACAAATTTGATACCCTGGCTAAGGAGGACCTGGAGTTCTCTCATTCGGTGCTGCAGAGTCATCCGCACTCTCCCGCCCGTTTGGGAGCTTTGGTATAATCCCCATGGTCCTTTCAGGAACCCCAGCATCCACTAGGACGATAGAGAAAATAAGAATTTACTTACCGATAATTCTATTTCTCGGAGTCCGTAGTGGATGCTGGGCGCCCATCCCAAGTGCGGATTATCTGCATTACTTGTACATAGTTACAAAAATCGGGTTATTATTGTTGTGAGCCATCTTTCAGAGGCTCCGCTGTTATCATACTGTTAACTGGGTTTAGATCACAGGTTGTACGGTGTGATTGGTGTGGCTGGTATGAGTCTTACCCGGGATTCAAGATCCTTCCTTATTGTGTACGCTCGTCCGGGCACAGTATCTAACTGAGGCTTGGAGGAGGGTCATAGGGGGAGGAGCCAGTACACACCACCTGATCGTAAAGCTTTACTTTTTGTGCCCTGTCTCCTGCGGAGCCGCTATTCCCCATGGTCCTTTCAGGAACCCCAGCATCCACTACGGACTCCGAGAAATAGAATTATCGGTAAGTAAATTCTTATTTTAAACTTTAACATTAAATTCCAAGATCATAATTTTTCAATGGGCTAAATAGCCTAGCGGACTAAAGCGCTATTACACTGCGCAGTAAGACCCGGGTACAATCATCCAGCAATACTCCAACTTTTCTTCAGAAAATAAAATTACTCAATCTTCAGGTTAAACAATACTCCTTAGTCATCTATTATTCATATTAACTTCCACCACTATAAGAGCAAATACACACACACACACACATATATATATGATAATAAAAATAAATAAAGGGAACACTTAAACAACACAATGTAACTCCAAGTCAATTACACTTCTGTGAAATCAAACTGTCCACTTAGGAAGCAAGGAATAGGGATGTATCTGCACACACACACAATTAATTAGATAAGAATTGGGAACAAAAGTTCCTTGAGAAACCCCTATAAATTATTGGTAATTACCATTTATTATGGGGGTGCTACCAACTACAGCTAGAGTGAATGCCAGAAAAAGAAGAAGAAAGGGCTGTACTATCGGTGCACACAAAGAGAGGTGATCTGGTTATCACTTCTCCATAAAATGTAACCTTTATTATTATTCTCATAAAAATAGTATAGAATGTCTTCATTTAGACTGCAAGTTAAGGCGAAACATAGATGTTAAAATCATTGACATAGACAAAACATGTCGAAATGCAATAGAAGTTATTGAATGTGAATAAAGATTAAAAATGTGTGTCCGTGTTCTTCATTCTAATGTCCAAAAAAAAATGTAATATTTGTCCCACACTATGCCAGTAATCAATTATTCTTTAATTTGTCCACATTATATATATATGGATATTAATCTCACTGTATACTCAATGTAAGGTTTCTATGACATAGAGGTATGTGGGAGAGTGCAGGTCCTGTTTAGTGTTGTAATAATAGTTCAAAATTACATAATAGGTCTTCGACCAAAACAGATGAATCAGTTATTGCTATTTTTAATTGTAGTGCCAAACACCTTAGCCGTAGCAGATAGTGATAATACTAATTGCACTGATGGAATGTAATACTAATAAATATAGTGAGCGTTATTTAGTATATAGTCTACTATGAATATATAATACACCGTCTAGAGAATATCTATATATCTCCTCAGTAAAGGCAATGCACTAGGTCTAATTACAGTAAATGATACACCTTAGAGGATGTATACCTTCATTGATTAACTATGTGATAGTTATGATAACCTGGTGCACACACAATTATTGGCCTTAGAGGGGAAGCACCCTCATTATTTGGGACTGGTGCCACCCTCTCAACTAATCACATTTAAATCCGTACATATAAAGATGATAGATGTATTTCAACTTATGTATGGTAATACCTCATTATGAGGTGTATCACTAGACCAATAAATCATGCACACCTTTTAAATATCCAAGGTATACTATTATAGAAAAGATTTTATTTATTCAGCATATTCATAGAGAACATTAATTCAGATATTGATTTTATTATTGCTCAATAATCGCACACCACAACTGCGTGCTCAACTAAGTAGTTGTAAATGTTGGTATTAAAACATTTATTGTGCTTGTCTGCTGGATTCTATCCCAGATGTCACACAGCCTGCAAAAATTTATCCTATGTATATACAGTGTCTCAAAACTAGGCTGACATTGTTACCATCTGTTAGCAATTATGGGGTCGGGTGTCGTGCGGAATGCCGGCGCTCGGGCTCCTGGCGACCAGCATACCGGCGCCGGGAGCCCGACCGCCGGCATACCGACAGCGTGGCGAGCTCGCCAGCTGCGGGCACGGTGGCGCAACACTATTTTATTCTCCCTCCAGGGGGGTCATGGACCCCCACGAGGGAGAATAGTTGTCGGGATTCCGGTGCCGGTATACTGTGTGCTGGGATCCCGACATTCGTCATACATAAGACCACTCATTCACTTAGATAGTATTGGAGGTTAGAATTGAAACATTTGTTGCATCCTTATAAGGACAGTTATAACACGGATGTTTCACAATAATCATATACTACTCACATTAGTATAGAATGCTTCTATTATTTCTCTAATGTCCTAAGTGGATGCTGGGGACTCCGTAAGGACCATGGGGAATAGACGGGCTCCGCAGGAGGCTGTGCACTCTAAAGAAAGATTAGGTACTACATCTGGTGTGCATTGGCTCCTCCCTCTATGCCCCTCCTCCAGACCTCAGTTAGAATCTGTGCCCGGCCAGAGCTGGAGGCTCCTAGTGGGCTCTCCTGAGCCTGCTAGAAAAATAAAGTATTTGTTAGGTTTTTTATTTTCAGTGAGATCTGCTGGCAACAGACTCACTGCTACGAGGGACTGAGGGGAGAGAAGCAAACCTACCTGCTTGCAGCCAGCTTGAGCTTCTAGGCTACTGGACACCATTAGCTCCAGAGGGATCGAACACAGGCACCAGTCCTCGATCGTCCGGTCCCGGAGCCGCGCTGCCGCCCCCCTCACAGAGCCAGAAGCACTGAAGTCCGGAGAAGACACAAAGACGTAGAAATCGGCGGCATGAAATCTCCTGTCTTCATTAAGGTAGTGCACAGCACAGCTGCGGTGCTGTGCTCTCACAGCACACTTACATACTCCGGTCCCTGTAGGGTGCAGGGCGCTGAGAGGGGGGTGGGCGCCCTGGGCAGCAATTTAATACCTTTGGCACAAAATACCCACATATACAGTCCTAGACTGTATATGGGGAAAACCCCTGCCATTTTTTACACAGATCAGAGCGGGACAGAAGCCAGCTGCTGAGGGGGCGGGACCTTCTTCCTCGGCACACCAGCGCCATTATCACTTCACAGCTCCGCTGGAAGCAGCTCCCTGGGCTCTCCCCTGCAGTATCCAGGTACTCCAAGGGCAAAGGAGAAGGGGGGAGGGGGCACATAAATGTAGGCGCAAAAACAGTGTATATCAGCAGCTACTGGGTTCACACTTGTTTTAGTGTCATTCTTGGGTCATATAGCGCTGGGGTGTGTGCTGGCATACTCCTCTGTCTCCCCAAAAGCCTTAGTGCGGTCCTGTACTCAGTCAGAGCATTCCCTGTGTGTGTGCGGTGTGTCGGTACGTCAGTGTCGACATGTCTGATGAGGAAGGGTATGTGGAGGCGGAGCAAGTGAATATGGATGTGGTGTCTGTGCCGACACCGGATTGGATGGATATGTGGAAGGTGTTAAATGATAATGTAAGCTCCTTGCATAAAAGGTTGGACAAAGCTGAAGCCTTGGGACAGTCAAGGACTCAACCAGTGCCTGATCCCACAGCTCAGAGGCCGTCAGGGTCTCATAAGCATCCACTATCCCAGTTAGTCGACACAGATGTCGACACAGAGTCTGACTCCAGTGTCGATGATGAGGCTAAATTGCAGCCTAAAATTACTAAAGCCATCCAATACATGATTATAGCAATGAATACAGAGGAGGATGCCGAGTCTCTTCAGAACGACTTAGTTAAAATTAGAAGCATGGGCAGCCAAATGGAGAATGCGCTTCAACACAGACAAGTGTAAGGTAATGCACTGTGGTAACAAGAACAAACATTACACCTACCTACTAAATTGGGTAAAATTAGGGGATTCTGTACTGGAAAAGGACTTAGGTGTCCTCATAGATAGCAAGCTAAGCAGTAGTACCCAAAGTAGGACTGCAGCAAAGAAGGCTAATAAGATATTAGCATGCATAAAACGGGGTATTGATGCTAGGGACAAGAGTATTATACTCCCGTTATATAAATCACTAGTGAGTCCACACCTTGAATACTGTGTACAATTCTGGGCACCGTACTACAAAAAGGATATCCTGGAGCTTGAAAAGGTACAGAGGAGGGCGACCAAACTAATTAAGGGCATGGAGACGATGGAATACAAGGAAAGGCTTGAAAGACTAGGCATGTTTACATTGGAAAAGCGGAGACTAAGAGGGGATATGATCAACATCTACAAATATATAAGGGGACAATACACAGAGCTTGCGCTGGACCTGTTTTTGGTTAGATCAACACAGAGGACTCGTGGACACTCGCTCAGGTTAGAGGAGAGGAGATTCCGCACAATACGGCGTAAAGGCTTTTTCACGGTAAGGACAATACGTGTTTGGAATTCCCTGCCCGAGGGAGTTGTAATGGCTGAATCTGTCAACACCTTTAAGAATGGGTTAGATAAATTCCTATTGGATAAGGATATCCAGGGGTATGGTGCAAAGTCATGCATTATAGTTACTATAAATAGGGATAAAATGCAATGGCTGACAGCAGCATCAGTCAGAAATTTTAGTCAAATCATCATGCATAGAACACCACAAATAGGTTGAACTCGATGGACAATTGTCTTTTTTCAACCTCAGATACTATGTTACTATGTAAAGATGTATTACACATTGCTGAGGAAATACCTGTCCCTGACAAGAGGATTCATATGTTTGGGGAGAAAAAACAAGTGACTTTCCCCCTTCACATGAATTATGTGAAAAACCCTGGGAATCCCCTGAAAGGAAGGTAATAATTCCCAAAAGGTTGCTTATGGCGTATCCTTTCCCGCCAACGGACAGGTTACGCTGGGAATCCCCTCCCAGGGTAGACAAGGCGTTAACGCGCTTATCAAAGAAGGTGGCCCTGCCGTCTCAGGATACGGCTGCCCTAAAGGATCCTGCAGATATAAAGCAGGAAGCTATCCTCAAGGCTGTGTATACACATTCTGGTACTCTCCTGAGACCAGCCATAGTTTCGGCATGGATGTGCAGCGCAGTAGCAGCATGGACAGATACACTGTCGGATGAGTTAGATACCCTGGACAGGGATACTATTTTGCTGACCCTGGGACATATTAAAGACGCTGTCCTATATATGCGGGATGCCCAGAGAGACAATTGCTCACGGTTGGTTCTATATCGGAGGGGCTGAAGGGACCTTGTGACGTATTGAGGGGAGGAGCTACGTCACCAGGGGAGGAGCTACGGGTGAACAGGGTACCCGAAAAGTGGGCTCGCTTCGCTCGCCGCGCTTCGGGCACGGTGGCTCGCTCCGCTTCGCTCACCACCTAATTACTAAAGGTAATAGTTGGTGGCGTGGATAGTAGAGGAACTATCCCGCTGGCCTAGCTCCTCCCCCTTGTGTCGTAACTCCTCCCCCTTACGGAAAAGGTCCCTTAGCCCACTTGATTCTAGCATCTACCATTTGCTCACTGAGCTCTAGGCTAAGCGCAATGTCCATTTCTGCCAGAAGGGACTTATGGACTCTGCAATGGACAGGGGATGCTGATTCTAAAAGACATATGGAAGTTTTACCATATAAGGGTGAGGAATTGTTTGGGGACGGTCTCTCGGACCTGGTTTCCACAGCTACAGATGGGAAGTCAAAATTCTTGCCATATGTTTCCTCACAACCGAAGAAAGCACCGTATTATCAAATGCAGTCCTTTCGTCCCCAAAAGAACAAAAAGGTCAGAGGTGCATCTTTCCTTGCCAGAGGTAAGGGAAAAGGAAAAAAGCTGCATCACGCAGCCAGTTCCCAGGAGCAAAAGTCCTCCCCGGCCTCCTCTAAGTCTACCGCATGACGCTGGGGCTCCACAGGCGGAGCCAGGAGCGGTGGGGGCGCGTCTCAAGAATTTCCGCCACCAGTGGGTATGTTCACGGGTGGATCCCTGGGCGATACAAATTGTGTCTCAGGGATACAAGCTGGAATTCGAAGAGACGCCCCCTCCACTTTTCCTGAATTCTGCCTTGCCGGTTTCCCCCATGGAGAGGGAAGTAGTGCTGGCGGCAATTCACAAACTATATCTCCAGCAGGTGGTGGTAAAGGTTTTCCTACTTCAGCAGGGAAAGGGTTACTATTCCACCATGTTTGTGGTACCGAAACCGGACGGTTCGGTCAGGCCCATTTTGAATTTAAAGTCCCTGAACATTTACATGAAAAAATTCAAGTTCAAAATGGAATCGTTCAGAGCGGTCATTGCAAGCCTGGAAGAGGGGGATTTCATGGTGTCGCTGGACATCAAGGATGCTTACTTGCATGTCCCCATTTATCCACCTCATCAGGAGTACCTCAGGTTTGTGGTACAGGACTGTCATTACCAATTCCAGACGTTGCCGTTTGGCCTGTCCACGGCACGAGAATATTTACTAAGGTGATGGCGGAGATGATGGTACTCCTTCGAAAGCAAGGAGTTACAGTTAGGTTGCTGATAAATGTAGCACACTCTCAGGACGTGTTGCGACAGCACGGCTGGATCCTGAATATTCCAAGGTCGCAGCTGATTCCTACGACACGTCTGCCCTTCCTGGGCATCATTCTGGACATGGACCAGAAGAAGGTGTTTCTCCCAGAGGAAAAGGCACAGGAGCTCGTGACTCTGGTCAGAGGTCTCCTAAAACCGAAACAGGTATCTGTGCATCACTGCAGACGAGTCCTGGGAAAGATGGTGGCGTCATACGAAGCCATTCCCTTCGGCAGGTTCCATGCCTGGATTTTTCAGTGGGATCTGCTGGACAAGTGGTCCGGATCGCATCTTCAGATGTATCGGCTGATCACCCTGTCCCCCAGGGCCAGGGTGTCTCTTCTGTGGTGGCTGCAGAGTGCTCATCTACTCGAGGGTCGCAGGTTCGGCATACAGGACTGGGTCCTGGTGACCATGGATGCAAGCCTCCGAGGGTGGGGGGCAGTCACTCAGGGAAGAAACTTCCAAGGACTGTGGTCAAGTCAGGAGACTGTCTGCACATAAATATCCTGGAACTAAGGGCAATATACAACGCCCTGAGTCAAGCGGAGCCTCTGCTGATCCAGTCAGACAACATCACTGCGGTCGCCCATGTAAACCACCAGGGCGGCACAAGAAGCAGGGTGGCAATGGCGGAAGCCACCAGGATTCTTCGTTGGGCGGAGAGTCACGTACAAGCACTATCAGCAGTGTTCATTCCGGGAGTGGACAATTGGGAAGCAGACTTCCTCAGCAGACACGACCTATACCCGGGAGAGTGGGGACTTCATCAAGAAGTCTTCTCGCAGATTGTAAGTCGTTGGGAACTGCCACAGGTGGACATGATGGCGTCCCGTCTCAACAAAAAGCTAAAAAGGTATTGCGCCAGGTCAAGGGACCCTCAGGCGATAGCTGTGGACGCTCTGGTAACGCCGTGGGTGTTTCAGTCAGTCTATGTGTTTCCTCCTCTACCTCTCATACCCAAGGTGTTGAGAATCATAAGAAAAAGAGGAGTGAGAACAATACTCATTGTTCCGGATTGGCCAAGAAGGTCTTGGTACCCGGAACTGCAAGAAATGCTCACAGAGGACCCATGGCCTCTGCTCTCAGACAGGACCTGTTACAACAGGGGCCCTGTCTGTTCCAAGACTTACCGCGGCTGCATTTGACGGCATGGCGGTTGAACGCCGGATCCTAGCAGAAAAGGGCATTCCGGATGAAGTTATTCCTACGCTGATTAAGGCTAGGAAGGACGTGACAGCAAAGCATTATCACCGAATATGGCGAAAATATGTTGCCTGGTGCGAGGCCAGGAGGGCCCCACCTGAGGAATTCCAGCTTGGGCGATTCCTACACTTCCTACAGTCAGGAGTGACTATAGGCCTGAAATTAGGTTTCATAAAGGTCCAGATATCGGCTCTATCCATTTTCTTTCAAAGAGAACTGGCTTCACTGCCTGAGGTTCAGACATTTGTTAAAGGTGTGCTGCATATTCAGCCCCCTTTTGTGCCACCAGTGGCACCGTGGGATCTTAATGTAGTTTTAGATTTCTTGAAATCCCACTGGTTCGAGCCACTTAAGACAGTGGAGCTCAAATATCTCACTTGGAAAGTGGTCATGTTGTTGGCCTTGGCTTCAGCGAGGCGTGTATCAGAATTGGCGGCTTTATCATGTAAAAGCCCCTATCTGATTTTCCATGTAGACAGGGCAGAACTGCGGACCCGTCCACAATTTCTGCCAAAGGTGGTGTCATCTTTTCATTTGAACCAACCTATTGTGGTGCCTGCGGCTACTCGGGACTTGTATGTAGTCCGGGCTTTGAAGATTTATGTTTCCAGAACGGCTGGAGTCAGAAAAACTGATTCGCTGTTTATACTGTATGCACCCAACAAGTTGGGCGTGTCGGCTTCAAAGCAAACTATTGCTCGCTGGATCTGTAACACGATTCAGCAAGCTCATTCAGGATTGCCGCATCCATGATCAGTAAAAGCCCATTCCACAAGGAAGGTGGGCTCTTCTTGGGCGGCTGCCTGTGGGGTCTCGGCATTACAGCTTTGCTGAGCTGCTACTTGGTCGGGTTCAAACACTTTTGCTAAGTTCTACAAGTTTGATACCCTGGCTAAAGAGGACCTTGAGTTTGCTCATTCGGTGCTGCAGAGTCATCCGCACTCTCCCGTCCGTTTGGGACCTTTGGTATAATCCCCATGGTCCTTACGGAGTCCCCAGCATCCACTTAGGACGTTAGAGAAAATAAGAATTTACTCACCGGTAATTCTATTTCTTGTAGTCTGTAGTGGATGCTGGGCACCCGTCCCAAGTGCGGACATTCTGCAATACATGTATATAGTTATTGGGTAATACAGGGGTTTTGTTATGAGCCATCTGTTCAGTGAGGCTCAGTTTATGTTCATACTGTTAACTGGGTAAGTTTATCACAGGTTGTACGGTGGGATTGGTGTGGCTGGTATGAGTCTTACCCTGGGTTCCAAATCCTTTCATGGAAATGTCAGCTCTTCCGGGCACAGTTTCCTTAACTGAGGTCTGGAGGAGGGGCATAGAGGGAGGAGCCAGTGCACACCAGATGTAGTACCTAATCTTTCTTTAGAGTGCCCAGCCTCCTGCGGAGCCCGTCTATTCTCCATGGTCCTTACGGAGTCCCCAGCATCCACTACGGACTACGAGAAATAGAATTACCGGTGAGTAAATTCTTTTTTTTTGTTGTCATCTATTCGCCACTTATTATCCAAGCACTTGGCAATCTATATAATACTAAACAGTCCTCATATTACTGTGATCTAATTCTCTGCCTGCACTTCACAACAATACCTAGGTTCAATTATATTTACTGAATTGTTAACTGGCTAATCATTATTTCAATGCTTAGGTTTGGACATAGGAAGACTCTGAACACACGCTGCCCACACGCGTGTTCCGCCGTTACTCTGACAGCTTCGTCAGGAAGCAACACTGATTGACAATCAATTTCACATGCTGTTGTGCAAATGGAGTAGACAACAGGTGGAAATTATAGGCAATTAGCAAGACACCCCCAATAAAGGAGTTGTTCTGCAGGTGGTGACCACAGACCACTTCTCAGCTCCTATGCTTTCTGGCTGATGTTTTGGTCACTTTTGAAAGCTGACGGTGCTTTCACTCTAGCGGTAGCATGAGACTGAGTCTACAACCCACACAAGTGGCTCAGGTAATGCAGCTCATCCAGGATGGCACATCAATGCGAGCTGTGGCAAGAAGGTTTGCTGTGTCTGTCAGCGTAGTGTCCAGAGCATGGAGGCGCTACAAGGAGATAGGCCAGTACATCAGGAGACGTGGAGTAGGCTGTAGGAGGGCAACAACCCAGCAGCAGGACCGCTACCTCAGCCTTTGTGCAAGGAGGAACAGGAGGAGCACTGTCAGAGTCCTGCAAAATGACCTTCAGCAAGCCACAAATGTGCATGTGTCTACTCAAACGATCAGAAACAGACTCCATGAGGGTGGTATGAGGGCCTGACGTCCACAGGTGGGGGTTGTGTTTACAGCCCAACACCGTGCAGGACGTTTGGCATTTGCCAAAGAACACAAAGATTGTCAAATTTGACACTGGTGCTCTTAACAGATGAAAGCAGGCTCTAACTGAGCACATGTGACAGTGTCTGGAGACAAAACGTTCTGCTGCCTGCAACATCCTCCAGCATGACCGGTTTGGCAGTGGGTCAGTAATGGTGTGGGGTGGCATTTCTTTGGGGGGCCGCACAGCCCTCCATGTGCTCGCCAGAGGTAGCCTGACTGCCATTAGGTACCGAGATGAGATCCTCAGACCCCTCGTGAGACCATAGCCTGGTGCTGTTGGCCCTGGGTTCCTCCTAATGCAATACAATGCTAGACCTCATGTGGCTGGAGTGTGTCAGCAGTTCCTGCAAGAAGAAGGCATTGATACTATGGACTGGCCCGCCCATTCCCCAGACCGGACATCATGTCTCGCTCCATCCACCAATGCCACGTTGCACCACAGACTGTCCAGGAGTTGACGGATGCTTTAGTCCAGGTCTGGGAGGAGATCTCGCAGGAGACGATCCGCCACCTCATCCGGAGCATGCCCAGGCGTTGTAGGGAGGTCATACAGGCACGTGGAGGCCACACACACTACTGACCCTCATTTTGACTTGTTTTAAGGACATTACATCAAAGTTGGATCAGCCTGTAGTGTGTTTTTCCACTTTAATTTTGAGTGTGGCTCCAAATCCAGACCTCCATGGGTTAATACATTTGATTTCCATTGATAATTTTCGTGTGATTTAGTTGTCAGCACATTCAACTATGTAAAGAACAAAGTATTTAATAAGAATATTTCATTCATTCAGATCTAGGATGTGTTATTTTAGTGTTCCCTTTATTTTTTTGAGCAGTGTATGTATATATATATATATATATATATATAGTCTAGTACAAATCCGGCATTCAAAGAGTAAAAAAATCACCCGCCTGTGTGCCTTTGCTGAATTATTCATATATGCAATAGTTCAGAACAGTCTCCATTCAGAACAGGCACGGCACTCCAGGAGTTAATGAAAATATCTATATATCAACACATGTTCAAAGCATGTATACATCACCATAGAGCACTGGCAATTACAGTGCTCTATGGTGATGTATACATGCTTGGAACATGTGTTGATATAAAGATATTTTCATTAAGTCCTGGAGTGCCGTGCCTGTTCTGAATGAAGACTGTTCTGAAGCTTTGACCTTCTTCCCAAGATGCATAGCGCCTACTCCTATATCACCCCGCCTCCGTGCACAGGAGCTCAGTTTGTAGTTGGTGCTTGCAGTGCAAGCATGTAACAGGAAGAGCTGCTCACAGCAGCTCTAGAAAAAGCTTTTTCTGAGGAAAGAAGACTACAAGGGCTGCAGCAGAGGCACAGATTGTGTTAGATGTCAGTAGATATTACCTGCCGCAGCTCCATCTCTCCCCCAGTGGCGCTGTACACTCCCGCGCCCTGGTTGCCGGGTACCTACAGCAGGAGGCTCCGGTTTTCTCCCAAGTCAGTCACATACGACTGGGGCTCTCCGGGATCGCGTGGCCGCACTTCGGGAGGAGGTAAGTGCACTTTATCGCGATCCGGCGTGGGAGGTGGGCTGCGCGCGCTGGTGGTGGACACTGGCAGTACAGACGATCCCACTAGATCACCAGGGCATGGGTGCAGGTCAGGTTTTCTCTCTAAACCTTTTTGCTAGTAGCCCGCAGTACCCGGTGGTTTTGCCAGCAGAGGGGATAAGGCTTAGACCTGGAGCCCCAGCCCCAGGGCACCATTTCCAGTAAATGTTCCTACCCTGGAGCTGCATATCTGTCTCTCCCTCACTCCCTGTAAGTGTTTGAGTGCCATTTCCCCAGCTACACTGTTCCTGGGACTGCTTGGGCAAATCCTCCTTTGTAAAGCCGCCTGGTTGTCAGCGCTGTGCCTTTACATGACACTTAGGTATTCCACATGTCAATTAGACAGTGTTAGTTAAGAAAGAGTGCATTTAGTCAGGGTTCTCTGGTACAAGTACCCTGTGATATACATCCAGTTCTTACTGTGCAGTGTTATATCTATTGACTACATAGCTATATATAAGCTGGTCCAGTGCAGTATTATTGTTGGTAATAACCTCTGCATTGTACAACTGTGACTATATGTGTGTGCATTAGCTTGCGGAGTGATTTCCATTTTGTGTCTCTCACTCACCTTGCTATCCCTATATTCTATAACCTGAGGGGGCTTGGTGTGTCAGGTTTTATAATTATATAGGATATTCACAAGATATACTTTAATACGTATTTTTTTCTGTGATTTTAGTCACCATATCTCTCCTGTATCTCTGCTTGTGCTGACTACACTGCGCAGGGGTTCTGGGGCTGAACACACTGCCGGTGTTGCTGAAGCCACAGATCCCTATGAGGAGACTATAGCAGCTGCGGGCTCTAGTTCTGGGGGCTCCTTGCCCCCCAGTGGGACTGTGGCAACGGGGGTCCATAATAACCCACCGTGGGCTACTTTCTCCACGCTTCTAAATATGCTAGTTACTAAACTAACACCCCCTATGGGACCTCCTATGCCGGTGCAACCGTATGTGGTCCCCGCGGCTAACCCACCATGGGCAGATAACTTGTCTGCTCAATTGAAGAAATTGAACCAGTCCTGGACTACTAAAAAGTCCTTGCTCGCCTAAGACCAAGGGGTCCTCTAAGCGAGCTCTTACCTCCTCACAATCCACTGCTGTCACTGACACCTCATCTGATAAAGATGGCACGTACACTGACCCCACAGATTCTGACACAGAATCTGCTGATGGGGAGGGTAGTTCACAAGTGATGTTCCTGATCTTTTGGAGGCTATTAAGTTGATTCTACAGGTTACGGATGATCCCGAGCCATCCGTCCCTCCTAAGAAACCAGATAGGTTCAAGTGTCAGAAGGTAGTTAAACAAGTTTTACCTCACTCTGACCACCATGTGGATATACGTCAGGAACCCTGGGGAAACTCGGGAAAAAAGTTTGTGCCTCAAAAGAAGATGCTGGCTCGCTATCCCCTCGCGCTAGAGCTGTCTAACAATTGGGAAATGCCTACTCCAGTAGACTCGCATGTGGCTAGGATGGTAGTTTCCTCAGCTCTACCTGTCACTTCCGTCACGTCTCTAAAAGAAAAAGAAATGTACTGGCGCTGGCTGAAATTCAATAAGAGATGAACGACTCAATGCATAAAATTAAAAGAATGGCATTTAATAGACATTTATCAAAGAGAGGTTATCCTACCCCTCAAAGGTAAAACACAAACAATTTGCTGAATAAAATACGCTTTGTAGGATCCCACAGTATTAACCCTTTGAAATGAAAAGTCCACAGTTCCTGGCTAGGACGCTGTTCCACATTTGCCCACAAGTTCAATTAGGTAAGAGGTGATATTACCAGACTGGATTCCAGATAAATTCCCTTAGGTCTTTCTTGCAGTTAGAACCAATGCTCCTGATGAAGCTGGCATCCATCAGACCAGCGAAACGCGTTGAGCCCTAGCCTGTAGGACCACAAGCATCAGCACCCTTATCCACTTCCTGGCAAAATTTGGACCCATTGGAATCCACTAGGATAAAATTCCGACACAAGTTCCTCCTTTGATCTGGACACATCCCTACTGCTATTTGGTTCTAACTGCAAGAAAGACCTAAGGGAATTTATCTGGAATCCAGTCTGGTAATATCACCTCTTACCTAATTGAACTTGTGGGCAAATGTGGAACAGCGTCCTAGCCAGGAACTGTGGACTTTTCATTTCAAAGGGTTAATACTGTGGGATCCTACAAAGCGTATTTTATTCAGCAAATTGTTTGTGTTTTACCTTTGAGGGGTAGGATAATCTCTCTTTGATAAATGTCTATTAAATGCCATTCTTTTAATTTTATGCATTGAGTCGTTCATCTCTTATTGAATTTTAGCCAGCGCCAGTACATTTCTTTTTCATTTTTACCCCAATATCCAGGGAATTGACCTTCCCAGTACAGGCTGCTGTTGCTAGCGCACTTCTCTGTGTGTTTTTTATATAGCTTTACGTCTCTAAAAGAGCCTACGGATAAATGTGTGGAGGGTTGTCTGAAAGCGATTTACACCCTCACGGGTGCTGCACAAAGGCCCACTATTGCAGTGACATGGGCAGAGGCTATTGAAGCATAGTACAAGTACCTCTTGCTCAGAGGGGTCGGGTGTGCTATTCTCCGCTGTTTCTAGTCCCGAAACTGAATGGGTCCTCTTAGCCCATTCTCAATCTCAAGGCATTGAACAGGTTTGTGAAAGTTTCCAAGTTCCGTATGGAAACCCTTCGCTCTATAGTTCTGGCCCTAGAACCTGGGGATTATATGGTCTCCCCGGCCATACAGGATGCTTACCTGCATATTCCTATAGCAGTCCACATCAGAAATACCTGAGGTTTGCGATTGGCAACCTCCATTACCAGGTTCGGGCGTTACCTTTTGGTTTAACTACGGCTCCGCGAGTCTTCACCAAAGTTATGGCGGTGGTGACGGTGGTACTCCTCCGTCAAGGGGTCAGGATCCTGCCGTATCTGGATGACTTGTTAATCCTGGCAAATTCCCCAGAACTTCTCCTATGTCATCTGGATATGACTGTCCGGTTTCTACAAGCCCACGGGTGGCTCATCAACTGGAAGAAATCCTCTCTGGTCCCTGCTCAGAGCATGGTGCACCTGGGAGCGCTATTGGACACTCACAACCAGCGGTTGTTCTTGTCCCAGGAGAAAGTCCTGAAGCTTCAGGACAGGATTCATTGCTTCCTTTCTCATCCGCAAGTGTCGATACATTAGGCGATGCAGGTGCTGGGCCTCATGGTGTCAGCATTCGACATGGTGGAGTATGCTCAAGACCATTCTCGCCCTCTCCAGAGGCTGATTCTAGCCAAGTGGTTCGGCCTGCCTCACCGGATCAGGTCTCACATGATCTCATTGACTCCGGAGGTCCGTCTGTCGCTGCACTGGTGGCTCCAGGACCAACGATTGTTCAGAGGCCGTCCCTTCTGGATATCCGACTGGGTCCTGTTGACGACAGATGCCAGTCTAAGAGGTTGGGGCGCGGTGCTGGAGCAATACTCCAGGGCCGGTGGATCTCCTCTCGATCAACATTCTTGAATTGCGGGCGGTCTTCAATTCGTTGAACCTGGCCCAGCATTTAATTCAGAACCGTCCTGTTCAAGTACAGTCGGACAACGCCACCACAGTGGTTTACATAAATCATCAAGGCGGCACTCAAAGCCGTTTGGCAATGAAGGAAGTCTCACGGATTCTGCAATTGGCGGAACACCATCTACCGGCAATATTTATTCCTGGAAGCGGACTTTCTCAGTCATCAGGACGTACATGCCAGAGAGTGAGGCTTCCGTCCAGCAGTGTTCCAACTCCTAGTGGAAAAGTGGGGCTTTCCAGACGTAGATCTGATGGCGTCTCGACACAATCACAAGGCTCCGGTCTTCGGAGCAAGGACAAGGGATCCTCAAGCAGCATTCGTGGATGCGCTGGCGGTACCGTGGAGGTTTCGGCTGCCGTACGTGTTCCCTCCGGTGTCTCTCCTGCCCAGGGTAATTTGGAAGTTCAAGCAAGAAAGAGGAATTCTGCTTCTCATAGCTCCAGCGTGGCCCAGACGCCACTGGTTCTCAGGCCTGCGAGGCCTATTGTCAGAGTGTCCAGTTCTACTTCCACAATGCAGAGACCTCCTCGTTCAGGGCCCCTGTGTCTACCAGGACCTAGCCCGGCTGTCTTTGATGGCGTGGCTCTTGAAGCTTCTGACTTGAGGGCTAAAGGGTTTTTTGAGGCGGTCATTCAAACTATGTTGCGGGCCCGAAAACCGGCTTCTGCTAGGATTTACCATAGGGTCTGGTATTCTTACTTTGTTTAGGGGGCATCTAACAATTATGACGCTTCCAAGTTTAGTACAGCCAAGTTGTTGGCCTTTCTTCTGCAGGGCCTGGACTTAGGCCTGCGTCTGGCCTCCCTCACGTTCCAAATATCTTCCTTGTCGGTGTGGTTTCAGAGAAAGATTGCGACCTTACCTGATGTGCATACCTTTACTCAGGTTGTGTGGTGTATCCAACCTCCCTATGTCCCATCTGTGGCTCCTTGGGATTTGTCGTGGTTTTGGAGGCGTTACAAGAGTCTCTGTTTGAACCTCTTGGTTCAGCTGATCTTAAGTGGCTTTCCCTTAAGGTGGTGTTTCTGCTGGCTATTGCTTCAGCTAGAAGAGTGTCGGATTTGGGTGCCTTGTCTTGTAGTTCCCCATATTTGATATTTCACCATGACCGGGCGGTTCTTAGGTTCTTATTTGCCTAAGGTGGTTTCTTCATTCCACCTTAATCAGGAGATTGTGGTATCGGCCTTTATCTCTCCTGATCTGTCTCCCAAAGAGCGGTCTTTGGATGTGGTACGGGTTCTCCGTATCTATGTGAAGAGAACTGCTTTTGTTAGGAAATCTGATTATCTCTTTATTCTGTTTGGGTTTCACAAACGGGGCTGGCCTGCTCACAAGCAGACTTTGGCCAGATGGATTAGAATGGTGATTGCACATGCTTATGTGAGGGCTGGTCTGTCGGCTCCTGCTCACATTACGGCCCATTCTACTCGGTCTGTTGGACCTTCTTGGGCGGCCCGCCGTGGTGCGACCCTTGAACTATTGTGCAAGGCGGCGACGTGGTCCTCTGTGAACACGTTTATAAGGTTCTATGCCTTCGATACTGCCGCTTCCCAGGATGCTTCCTTTGGACGCCTGGTTCTTGTGCCTGCTACAGTGCGTCCACTCCCATAAGGAACTGCTTTAGGACATTCCCAATGTCTATCCTTGTGGAGCCCAGTGTACCCCGCAGCAGAAAACGAGTTTTATGGTAAGAAATAACCTTTGTTAAAACTCTTTCTGCGAGGTACACTGGGCTCCACAAGGCGCCCACCCTGACGCACTTAGCTTCTTTGGGTTGGTGTGGCTATAGCCGCTGACACTTTCTCCTGTCGTGAGAGTGTGGTGTTTGTGGCAACTTGCAGTTGTCGTCTCTTTTACCTGCTACTGCATTGGGCTGGTTAACAAAACTGAGTTCTTGTGCACGGAGGTGGGGTGATATAGGAGGCGGCGCTATGCATCTTGAGAAAAAGGTCAAAGCTTTTGAGCCTGTTGGTAACATAGTAACATAGTATCTGAGGTTGAAAAAAGACAATTGTCCATCGAGTTCAACCTATTTGTGGTGTCCTATGCATGATGATTTGACTAAAATTGCTGACTGATGCTGCTGTCAGCCGTTGCATTTTATCCCTATTTATAGTAACTATAATGCATGGCTATGCACCATACCCCTGGATATCCTTATCCAACAGGAATTTATCTAACCCATCTTGATGGTGCTTCGGATCAAGATCCTACTCTACACCCAATGTCTAGTGGAGCCCAGTGTACCTCGCAGAAAGAGTTTTAACAAAGGTAAGTTCTTACCATGAAACTCGTTTTATATATATATAACAATATATATAACAACTGTAATGTTCCACAATACACATTTATTTTTATTTAGCTAGCTATTGATACCTTATATTCCATACTCGGAGCGATGGATGTTATGGTTTCGAAACAAATTCTGTGAAAGAGAAAGAAAGGGGGAGGGAAAGGAGGTTTTGATATCTGGATGTCACACAAATTAGATGTTGTTCATCTCCGTTGTGTCATTGAGACCTACAGGGGACATGGTATGTACAGAAAATATCCAGAGAGCTTCCCTTTTACATAGCTGATTGAATCTGTTTCCTCCTCTGTCTGTTCTTTCTGTCTGTTCTATACCCTGCACTGATAAAACATTAACACCCCCTTTATGCTTAAAGTTTACATGACGTGATAAGCTATGTGTCATTTCCACATGTAGAACATTACGTCTGTGTTACAGGAACCTCAGATTCAGTGTGCGGGTTGTTCTTCCTATATACTGTGCCCCGCACACACAAGTGATAAAATAAACAACTAACGAACTCTGACATTTGATGAAGTATTTGATCTTAAGACTATGTCCAAGTGACCTAGAATCAAATCCAGCGCTTCTGTTCAAATTGTGACTACACGTAATACATTTGGTCTTACCACAGTTATAACATCATTTAATGATAGTACGAGAACTTATCCAGCTATCCATAGTAGCAGGAGCTTTTAAAGAAGTTGATCCTTTAATGTGACTTGGAGCCAGTACATTCTTAAGATTACTTGTTTTCTCTTACATCCTAGAGGATGCTGGGGTCCACATTAGTACCATGGGGTACAGATGGGTCCACCAGGAGCCATTGGCACTTTAAGAGTTTTACAGTGTGGGCTGGCTCCTCGCTCTATGCCCCTCCCACCAAACTCAGTTTAGAAAATGTGCCCGGAGGAGCCGGTCACTGCTAGGGGAGCTCTACAGAGCTTTTCTAGTTAGTTATTTTAGAGTTTGTTTTTTACAGGAGAATGTTGGCAACAGCCTGCCTGCAGCGAGGGACTAAGGGGGGGGGGGCAGTGTCCGCCCTGCGATCTCTGAGCCACTGACTCTGCTGACTGTACACTGAGCTCCAGAGGCAGGGGCGGAACTGCCGGAGACAACGGAGTCAGCTGCCACCGGGCTCCAGCCCATTGTCCCCCGTTCTTTGCCCTTCTCAGAATGCAATAATAGAGTAGCCGCCGAGCGTGCGCTCCTCCTCCGTGACCTGGTGACTTTTTCCGCTGTGCTGGCTGTGCCCTGGTCGTGGATGGAAGTTGCGTCGGACCACAACCTAGAGCCTACTGAGCAGCCGGCTGGGAGACAGTGTGAGAGGAGAGAGGGAGGCTGACGCGGCTGTCAGTCTGTGCAGAGCCTGAGAGACAGATTAAGGGGGGGGGCAGGGGGTGAGTACAGTTGCCTTCATGAGACATCAGTGATGGCTTGTGAATGATGCAGCTGTGCAGCTTGCCTCAGATGCTGCGTGCCGCCATTGGCTCCGCCCCCTTCTCTGGGTTAGCTGTATGTAGTGTGACAACAAGTGTCACTGAAAGTCTGTGAAGCAACAGGAAGCCAGGCAGCAACGGCCTCTTCCATGCTTTGCCAGCCAGTCTGTAAAGCTCCGCCCCCTGCCTCCTTTACAAGGGAGTTGGACACAGACTGGAGCCTCTGGCAGGCAGACAGTTGTGACAATACAGGGAGCTGCTGGAGGAGCTGCCACTAACCACTGCTACTGTAGTCCTGGATCAACTACAATAAAAGTAAGCAGCTATACAGAAAATGTTTATTAAAAGTAATATTAAAATGTAGTAAAAAAAAAAAGTACTTTTCTTATAGTATATACATTCCTGTCCCAGCAAGGTACTGTCAGTCTTGAGTGTGGGTGGGTGTCAGTTTGGTAAAAACTGGAACGCCGTACCAGACGACCTGTGCAGCGATCTTAGTTATTTTGGAGATTGTACTGCGCACATGTCTATCCCGGTCCGGGGGGTGTATGTGTCAGCAGTCACCGGGGAGACAGGGAGAGAGCGATTACAGCCTCCCCGTATGATCCGGACTGTTCCAGTTTTTTTTACCACTTTCCTGGATCATACAGAAAGGCTGTAATCTCTCCCTCCATGGTGGCTGCTGTCAGATACACCCCCAGGAGCGAGACACACCCCTTCCTGTCCGCGGCATGAGTTCCCACCGACGGCACTCCCACTCTTGTGTTTAAAGACTGTGTATCCATTTGTCAATGTTTCAAGATATTTCATCTTTATAGCAAAAAACATTTAAAGCATATTGTATACCCCCCTGCCCCCCAAGGCTTAATCCGGCCATATATCTGCGGCAGGGAGAACAGGAGCAGCAGAATTGGTACTGTATGATGAACCACTAAAGTATAGCATTCTATTACGTGCAAGCTATAATGTGAGGAGGGGGACAATCCAGATTTCTGTGTGTGTGTGTGTGTGTGTGTGAAATTATTATTGAAATTATTGAAATTATTTGCAAATCATAACCTGTATGTCATTCTTAAGTATTTCCAGATTAAAATACATTTAATTTAGCGTATTTTCTGTGTTCTTATTGAACTTGCACCTGTGAGGCACAATGCTACGTATCTATGTGTAATTAAGTGTGAAATATTACTATTTGTGCATACAACATAACGACTCCCTTAAGATCTTTGGTTGTGACAGTGAAATTGTGTCTTTATCCTGAGTGACCAAAGTGCGCAACCATCATTACCCAGCTGTCTTAGATTGCGATATCTGAGGGCAGGCTGGAATCGTGACACCAGGCATATATTATATCATCAGCGTATCATACAGGTAATAACATAGTGTATTGCTGCAACAGATCAGCGATGATCGGTTTTTCATCCAGCATGTCCAATAAATCATTGGTCGGCCACATTTGGGAAGTGTATGGACTGCCATTCACAATGGAGGAACGGGGAAATATCTCCACCCCAGGGAAGGAATGCAGATATTCGGTGGGATGTAATGCCGTCTGAGTCCGGAGTCCATGCCAGCTGAACTCTGACTTTTTTTAAATTGACAATCCATTACAAGGAGAAACCATGCCTTGTGATTGCCCCTTTAAAAAATGTCTGAGTACAGCCGGCCCACCGTACGAGTCACCAGACTCGGGCAGGATTACATCCCTCTGATTGTGTGACCATACACTGAGAATTCACAGTATATGGCCACAGTATCTGCTGGTTTTCAGGATGTCAGATAAAATATCTCTTGGTCTGACAGACATGTTATTTGACAGTGTTTGCCCAACATTACTCAGTGGAGTAAGTACAGCAGAGGAGGATGCACAGTACAGTGGAAGGTCCGAAAAAGATCTTGAAGTTGTTCAGCAAAGGATTATTATTATCTCCTAAAACACAACCAAAAGCATCATGAGGAGAAAGAAGCTGGAGGCAATAGCAACCACAAGGGCAGTCTAACAGCAGACACTTGACTTAAAATATTGACAACTTCAGACCAATCCCCATCTAGCAGAAGCCATATGTCCCCACATTCTCCAGCAAGACGGGCATCCCAACGTACCAAAATGGGTGTGACTAATACCCTAGCTAAAAGATTGGCAGATCGTACAATAGAGAATGAAAAGGATTCTCATCATCTAGAGGTGGCACAATAAGCAAGCACCATTGGCCGTGGTACCAGGAGAACCTTTGCCAGCTGCTGTGCCCAGATCAGGACCCATCTATTTTTCCAAATATGAGGACAGTGTGGGGATTTTGATGGGCATTTGCAGGCTTTTGAAAGTAGTTACAACCCAGGCATGTCTTGCCCTGGCAGGAGTGGGCCTAGTACCCAATCTGCAAAGACAGGCACTGGAGGCTTATTAAGGACTGGCCAATGAGGACTCTGGAGGCTATACCAAAGTTGTAAGTGCCCTCCTAAAGCAGTCTTCAATTACTGCCAATACCTGATACCCTCACAGCGCCCATGAGCAGTTCAGCAAACAGCTGAAGCAGTACACGCTTCATCATTATCTACAACAATACTTACAGATCAGGGAATTACTAAACTTAAGTGTATGCTTGCAAATGGAAGAAGCACAACAAGTAAAATGGGGTAATTAGAAATGATTGCACTTAATGACCAATATGACATAATAGGCATTACAGAGACATGGCGTGACGATTCTCGCAACTGGGCAGCAAACATGGAGGGGTACTCTCTCTCCAGGAGAGATAGGACTAATAAGAAAGGAGGGGGTGTTTGACTTTTTGTTTTGTCATTCTTAAAATCATATTTAAAGGAGGTCATTTACGAGGGGACTGGAGATAATGTGGAGTAATTATGGATTGAGATTTCGAGTGGGTGTAAAGATACAGAAAAGCATTTAATAGGGACATGCTACAAACCACCAGATATTAGTGTGTCTGAGGAATTACAATTCTTGCAGCAAATCGAAAAAGCTGCAGGAATGGGGGAGGTCATTATCATTGGGGACTTTAATTACCCAGACATAAATTGGAACACCGAAACAGTATATACAGCTAGGGGTAACAGGTTCTTAAACATGCTAAAAGATCATTACTTGTCCCAGGTAAACGAGGAACCAACTAGAATTAGGACTATACTGGACCTAGTACTAACTAGTAATGTGGAGATAATATCAAATACTAAAGTAGGGGAGACCTTGGGAAATAATGATCTTAATATGATCACATTCGATATCAGCTTCCAAAAACACTATAATGGTCTAACTAAGACTTTTAACTTTAGAAAAGATAATTTCAACTTGCTGAAACAATGAAGGACATCTATTGGGAAATTGTATCTCATGGTAAGAATACGGCTGCAATGTGGGATGTTTTTACAACTGCTCAATAAGTACACTCATTTGCTCATTCCCAAGGTCAACAAAAACAGGAGTAGTAACTTCTAACTGATAAAAAGAGGCGAGCTTTTCAAAGCATTTAAGTCTGGCGGGAAAGTGGAATTATTCCAGTTCTACAAGGAATGTAACAAAAAATGCAAAAAAGAAATCAGAGCAGCTAAAACAACAAACATGGCAAAGGAGAGTAAAACAAACCCCAAAAAGTTCTTTAAGTATATAAAATGGTAAAAGGTTAAAAAAGGAGAATATTGGACCTTTAAAGGGCGAGTTGGATATCTTGATTAATGAAGATAGGGAAAAAGCAGATTTATTGAATAAATTCTTTTCATCAGTATTCACGAGAGAGGACAGGTTGACGAAAGTAGTGCAAAACATAAGCTATAATAACGACCCGTTGCTAAGTACTTGATTAAACGAGGAAGTAGTCTGAGAGTAAAATTAAGATAAATAAATCTCCTGGGCCGGATGGACTTCACCCCAGGGCTCCTATGGAACTTAACTCACAGCTATCGAGGCCCTATATTTGATTTTCAGTGAGTCAATTACATCAGGAATGATACCGAAGGACTGGCTTTATAGCAGAGGTAGTCCCAATATTTATAAAGGGAATTAAAACTCATCTCGGTAACTATAGACCAGTAAGTTTGACATCTGTAGTGGGGAAAATACTGGAAGGTATAATAAGGGATAGCATACTAGAGTACTTCGATTTCTCCAAGGTTATTAATAGAAATCAGCATGGTTTTGTGAAGGACAGGTCATGTCAAACTAATTTAATTAGCTTCTACGAGAAAGCGAGCGTTAATATTGATCAGGGTAAAGCAGTGGATGTGGTCTTTTTGGACTTTGCTAAGGCCTTTGACAAAGTCCCTCATCAGAGACTAATTTTCAAAATATGAGAGCTTGGGGTAGGAAATACTATTTGTATTTGGGTGAGTAATTGGCTGTTCAATAGGAACAGCGAGTGGTGATTAATGGGATGTTCTCTGAATGGGCCTCGGTGCTTAGTGGAATACCGCAGGGTTCAGTACTCGGGCCATTGCTGTATAACATACTCATTAATGACCTAGGAGTGGGCCTGGAAAGCACAGTGTCAATTTTCACAGACGATACTAAACTGTAGAGTCATTAATACAGACAAGGATGTTGAGTCTCTGCGGAATGATTTATCTAGACTGGAGGTTTGGGTAGACAGATGGAGAATGAGGTTCAATATAGAAAAATGTACAGTTATGCACTTTGGGACTAAGAACAATCGGGCAGCTTATAATTTAAATGCGGAAAATGTAGGGATAACGGTAGTTGAAAAGGATTTGGGGGTGCTCATCGATAGTAGACTTTATAGCAGTACGCAATGTCACAATGCAGCAACAAAAGCTAATAAGGTGTTAGCATGCATAAAACAGGGAATGGAGACATGGGATGAGAGTGTAATCCTGCCACTGTATAAATCATTGGTACGGCCACACTTGGATAATTGTGTACAGTTCTGGGCACTGCACTATAAAAAATAAGAATTTACTTACCGATAATTCTATTTCTCGTAGTCCGTAGTGGATGCTGGGACTCCGTAAGGACCATGGGGATTAGCGGCTCCGCAGGAGACAGGGCACAAAAAGTAAAAGCTTTAGGACTAGCTGGTGTGCACTGGCTCCTCCCCCCATGACCCTCCTCCAAGCCTCAGTTAGGATACTGTGCCCGGACGAGCGTACACAATAAGGAAGGATTTTGAATCCCGGGTAAGACTCATACCAGCCACACCAATCACACTGTACAACCTGTGATCTGAACCCAGTTAACAGCATGATAACAGAGGAGCCTCTGCAAAGATGGCTTTCAACAATAAAAACCTGATTTTTGTAACAATAACTATGTACAAGTATTACAGACAATCCGCACTTGGGATGGGCGCCCAGCATCCACTACGGACTACGAGAAATAGAATTATCGGTAAGTAAATTCTTATTTTCTCTGACGTCCTAAGTGGATGCTGGGACTCCGTAAGGACCATGGGGATTATACCAAAGCTCCCAAACGGGCGGGAGAGTGCGGATGACTCTGCAGCACCGAATGAGAGAACTCCAGGTCCTCCTCAGCCAGGGTATCAAATTTGTAGAATTTTGCAAACGTGTTTGCCCCTGACCAAGTAGCTGCTCGGCAAAGTTGTAAAGCCGAGACCCCTCGGGCAGCCGCCCAAGATGAGCCCACTTTCTTTGTGGAGTGGGCATTTACAGATTTTGGCTGTGGCAGGCCTGCCACAGAATGTGCAAGCTGAATTGTACTACAACTCCAACGAGCAATCGTCTGCTTAGAAGCAGGAGCACCAAGTTTGTTGGGTGCATACAGTATAAACAGCGAGTCAGACTCTCTGACTCCAGCCGTCCTTGAAATATATATTTTCAGGGCTCTGACAATGTCTAGCAACTTGGAGTCCTCCAAGTACCTAGTAGCCGCAGGCACCACAATAGGTTGGTTCAGGTGAAACGCTGACACCACCTTAGGGAGAAACTGGGGACGGGTCCGCAGTTCTGCCCTGTCCGAATGGAAAATCAGATATGGGCTTTTGCAAGATAAAGCCGCCAATTCTGACACTCGCCTGGCCGAGGCCAGGGCCAGCAGCATGGTCACTTTCCATGTGAGATATTTCAAATCCACCGATTTGAGCGGTTCAAACCAATGTGATTTGAGGACTCCCAAAACTACATTGAGATCCCCCGGTGCCACTGGAGGCACAAAATGGGGCTGTATATGCAGTACTCCCTTAACAAACGTCTGGACTTCAGGAACTGAAGCCAATTCTTTCTGGAAGAAAATCGACAGGGCCGAAATTTGCACCTTAATGGACCCCAATTTGAGGCCCATAGACACTCCTGTCTGCAGGAAATGCAGGAATCGACCCAGTTGAAATTCCTCCATCGGGGCCCTCCTGGCCTCACACCACGCAAAATATTTTCGCCAAATACGGTGATAATGTTGTGCGGTCACCTCCTTCCTGGCTTTGATCAGGGTAGGGATGACTTCCTCCGGAATGCCTTTTTCCTTCAGGATCCGGCGTTCAACCGCCATGCCGTCAAACGCAGCCGCGGTAAGTCTTGGAACAGACAGGGTCCTTGCTGAAGCAGGTCCCTTCTTAGCGGCAGAGGCCACGGGTCCTCTGTGAGCATCTCTTGAAGTTCCAGGTACCAAGTCCTTCTTGGCCAATCCGGAGCCACGAGTATAGTTCTTACTCCTCTCCGTCTTATAATTCTCAGTACCTTGGGTATGAGAGGCAGAGGAGGGAACACATACACTGACTGGAACACCCAAGGTGTTACCAGAGCGTCCACAGCTATTGCCTGAGGGTCCCTTGACCTGGCGCAATACCTGTCTAGTTTTTTGTTGAGGCGGGACGCCATCATGTCCACCTTTGGTTTTTCCCAACGGTTCACAATCATGTGGAAGACTTCCGGATGAAGTCCCCACTCTCCCGGGTGGAGGTCGTGCCTGCTGAGGAAGTCTGCTTCCCAGTTGTCCACTCCCAGAATGAACACTGCTGACAGTGCTATCACATGATTTTCCGCCCAGCGAAAAATCCTTGCAGCTTCCGCCATTGCCCTCCTGCTTCTTGTGCCGCCCTGCCTGTTTATGTGGGCGACTGCTGTGATGTTGTCCGACTGGATCAACACCGGCTGCCCTTGAAGCAGAGGTCTTGCTAGGCTTAGAGCATTGTAAATTGCCCTTAGCTCCAGCATATTTATGTGAAGTGAAGTCTCCAGGCTTGACCATACTCCCTGGAAATTTCTTCCCTGTGTGACTGCTCCCCAGCCTCGAAGGCTGGCATCCGTGGTCACCAGGACCCAGTCCTGAATGCGGCCCTCTAGAAGATGAGCACTCTGCAACCACCACAGAAGAGACACCCTTGTCCTCAGAGACAGGGTTATCCGCTGATGCACCTGAAGATGCGATCCGGACCATTTGTCCAGCAGATCCCACTGGAAAGTTCTTGCGTGGAATCTGCCGAATGGAATCGCTTCGTAAGAAGCCACCATTTTCCCCAGGACCCTTGTGCATTGATGCACTGACACTTGGCCTGGTTTTAGGAGGTTCCTGACTAGCTCGGATAACTCCCTGGCTTTCTCCTCCGGGAGAAACACTTTTTTCTGGACTGTGTCCAGAATCATCCCTAGGAACAGCAGACGTGTCGTCGGATTCAGCTGCGATTTTGGAATATTTAGAATCCATCCGTGCTGTCGTAGTACTACTTGAGATAGTGCTACTCCGACCTCTAACTGTTCTCTGGACCTTGCCCTTATCAGGAGATCGTCCAAGTAAGGGATAATTAATACGCCTTTTCTTCGAAGAAGAATCATCATTTCGGCCATTACCTTGGTAAAGACCCGGGGTGCCGTGGACAATCCAAACGGCAGCGTTTGAAACTGATAGTGACAGTTCTGTACCACGAACCTGAGGTACCCTTGGTGAGAAGGGCAAATTGGGACATGGAGGTAAGCATCCTTGATGTCCAGAGACACCATATAGTCCCCTTCTTCCAGGTTCGCTATCACTGCTCTGAGTGACTCCATTTTGAATTTGAACCTTTTGTATGTAAGTGTTCAAGGACTTCAGATTTAGAATAGGTCTCACCGAGCCGTCCGGCTTCGGTACCACAAACAGTGTGGAATAATACCCCTTTCCCTGTTGTAGGAGGGGTACTTTTATTATCACCTGCTGGGAATACAGCTTGTGAATGGCTTCCAATACCGCCTCCCTGTCGGAGGGAGACGTTGGTAAAGCAGACTTCAGGAACCGGCGAGGGGGAGACGTCTCGAATTCCAATCTGTACCCCTGAGATACTACCTGCAGGATCCAGGGGTCCACTTGCGAGTGAGCCCACTGCGCGCTGAAACTCTTGAGACGACCCCCCACCGTACCCGAGTCCGCTTGTAAGGCCCCAGCGTCATGCTGAGGACTTGGCAGAAGCGGGGGAAGGCTTCTGTTCCTGGGAAGGGGCTGCCTGCTGCAGTCTTTTCCCCTTTCCTCTACCCCGGGGCAGATATGAGTGGCCTTTTGCCCGCTTGCCCTTATGGGGACGAAAGGACTGAGGCTGAAAAGATGGTGTCTTTTTCTGCTGAGAGGTGACTTGGGGTAGAAAGGTGGATTTTCCAGCTGTTGCCGTGGCTACCAGGTCCGCTAGACCAACCCCAAATAACTCCTACCCTTTATACGGCAATACTTCCATGTGCCGTTTGGAATCCGCATCACCTGACCACTGTCGTGTCCATAAACTTCTTCTGGCAGAAATGGACAGCGCACTTACTCTTGATGCCAGAGTGCAAATATCCCTCTGTGCATCTCGCATATATAGAAATGCATCTTTTAAATGCTCTATAGTCAATAATATATTGTCCCTGTCCAGGGTATCAATATTTTCAGTCAGGGACTCCGACCAAGCCACCCCAGCACTGCACATCCAGGCTGAGGCGATTGCTGGTCGTAGTATAACACCAGTATGTGTGTATATACTTTTTAGGATATTTTCCAGCTTCCTATCAGCTGGCTCCTTGAGGGCGGCCGTATCAGGAGACGGTAACGCCACTTGTTTTGATAAGCGTGTGAGCGCCTTATCTACCCTAGGGGGTGTTTCCCAACGCGCCCTAACCTCTGGCGGGAAAGTGTACAATGCCAATAATTTTTTAGAAATTTGCAGTTTTTTATCGGGGGAAACCCACGCATCATCACACACTTCATTTAATTCATCTGATTCAGGAAAAACTACGGGTAGTTTTTTCACACCCCACATAATACCCCTTTTTGTGGTACTTGTAGTATCAGAAATGTTCAAAACCTCCTTCATTGCCGTGATCATGTAACGTGTGGCCCTACTGAAAAATACGTTTGTTTCTTCACCGTCGACACTGGAGTCAGTGTCCGTGTCTGTGTCGACCGACTGAGGTAATGGGCGCTTTAGAGCCCCTGACGGTGTTTGAGACGCTTGGACAGGCACTAATTGATTTGCCGGCTGTCTCATGTCGTCAACAGTCTTTTGTAAAGTGCTGACGCTATCACGTAATTCCTTAAATAAGACCATCCAATCAGGTGTCGACTCCCTAGGGGGTGACATCACTAATACAGGCATTTGCTCCGCCTCCACACCATTTTCCTCCTCATACATGTCGACACACACGTACCGACACATAGCACACACACAGGGAATGCTCTGATAGAGGACAGGACCCCACTAGCCCTTTGGGGAGACAGAGGGAGAGTTTGCCAGCACACACCAAAGCGCTATAATATGTATAGGGACAACCTTATAATAAGTGTTTCTCCCTTATAGCTGCTATGTAGTTTTATCTAGCCAAATTAGTGCCCCCCCCATACGCGCACGCAGGGGGGGTTTCCGAGTACCTAGAAACCCCCCCTGGCAGGCGATCCATCGTCGCTGGTGACGTTTTTTTTTTTTTTCCTGGCTACGGAGGAGCTGCACCTGTAACGCGGCTGCAGCATCTCCCTCCGTGTCCTTACACTGACAGGCTGCTGCTCTGCTGTCTGCCTGTAGGGGGAGCTGCAGCGAAAGCGCGCAGCTCCTCTCAGGCAGTACGTTGGGCATAATGACAGAGCCTGGTGAGGCAGGCAGTAGCTGTCCCTACAATTATCAGCCACTCAGCTCTACTGCAGCAGCCAGCAGGTGAAAGAGGGGACAGCAGTGCACATGATGTCCCGATTACTGTGAGTAGTATGTGGTTGGGTGGAGGGGCTGAGCTTTTTGTCAATGGTGTGTTTATAAACTCTATGCATGTATGCTGTATGTGTATGTATGGCAGTATGTGTGCATGTATACTCTGTGTGTGTGTGTGTGTGTGTGTGTGTGTGTGTGTGTGTGTGTGTGTGTGTGTGTGTGTGTGACTGTATACTGTATGTATGTGTGTGTGCATGTATACTGTATGTGGCTGTGTGCATGTATACTGTATGTGGCTGTGTGCATGTATACTGTGTGTGTGCTGTGTGAATGTATACTGTATGTATATGTGTGTGCATGTATACTGTATGTATGTGTGTGTGCACTGTGTGGCTGTGTGCATGTATACTGTGTGTGTGCTGTGTGCATGTATACTGTATGTGGCTGTGTGCATGTATACTGTGTGTGTGCTGTGTGCATGTATACTGTATGTGGCTGTGTGCATGTATACTGTGTGTGTGCTGTGTGCATGTATGCTGTATGTATATGTGTGTGCATGTATACTGTATGTATGTGTGTGTGTGCACTGTGTGGCTGTGTGCATGTATACTGTATGTGGCTGTGTGCATGTATACTGTATGTGTGCTGTGTGAATGTATACTGTATGTATATGTGTGTGCATGTATACTAAATGTATGTGTGTGTGCACTGTGTGCATGTATACTGTGTGTGTGTGCTGTGTGCATGTATACTGTGTGCTGTGTGCATGTATACTGTGTGTGTGCATGTACACCGTATGTATGTATGTATGTATGTATGCTTTGTGTGTTTGTAAGTATGCTAGTGTATGTGTGTACGGCACTCCTTTGACATACAAAATTATACTCAGGTGCACTCTATATTTAATTTGAATCCAAGTAAAAAAGGAAGGAGCCTGTACCCCCAACACGTTGGTATGCTGTGATCTTGCATCATTATTGTTTTTTTTTATAAAATCTAAGGGCCCCTGGCTTTTTTTACCAGGAAAATATATGTATGTATATTTACATACATGTACGGAAACCCCCCCATGAAAATCCTGCGTTTGCCACTGCCCCCCTCTCTTTTTTACCCTGTTTCTGTAGTGCAGGACTGCAGGGGAGAGTCAGGGAGACGTCCTTCCAGCGGAGCTGTGAGGGAAAATGGCGCTTGTGTGCTGAGGAGATAGGCTCCGCCCCCTTCTCGGCGGCCTTTTCTCCCGCTTTTTTAGGAAAAACTGGCAGGAGTTAAATACATACATATAGCCCAGGAGCTATATGTGATGTATTTTTAGCCAAAAATAGTGTTTATATTGCATCTCAGGGCGCCCCCCCCAGCGCCCTGCACCCTCAGTGACCGGAGTGTGAAGTGTGCTGAGAGCAATGGCGCACAGCTGCAGTGCTGTGCGCTACCTTTACTTAAGACAGCTGTCTTCTGCCGCCGATTTCCGGACCTCTTCTGTCTTCTGGCTCTGTAAGGGGGCCGGCGGCGCGGCTCCGGGACCCATCCATGGCTGGGCCTGTTATCGTCCCTCTGGAGCTAATGTCCAGTAGCCAAGAAGCCCAATCCACTCTGCACGCAGGTGAGTTTGCTTCTTCTCCCCTTAGTCCCTCGATGCAGTGAGCCTGTTGCCAGCAGGACTCACTGAAAATAAAAAAAAACCTAAGTCTAAACTTTTACTCTAAGCAGCTCAGGAGAGCCACCTAGATTGCACCCTTATCGGCCGGGCACAAAAATCTAACTGAGGCTTGGAGGAGGGTCATGGGGGGAGGAGCCAGTGCACACCAGCTAGTCCTAAAGCTTTTACTTTTTGTGCCCTGTCTCCTGCGGAGCCGCTAATCCCCATGGTCCTTACGGAGTCCCAGCATCCACTTAGGACGTCAGAGAAAAAATAAGATTTTACTTACCGATAAATATATTTCTCGTAGTCCGTAGTGGATGCTGGGGACTCCGTCAGGACCATGGGGAATAGCGGGCTCCGCAGGAGACAGGGCACATCTAAAAAAGCTTTTAGGTCACATGGTGCGTACTGGCTCCTCCCCCTATGACCCTCCTCCAAGCCTCAGTTAGGTACTGTGCCCGGACGAGCGTACACAATAAGGAAGGATCTTGAATCCCGGGTAAGACTCATACCAGCCACACCAATCACACCGTACAACTTGTGATCTGAACCCAGTTAACAGTATGATAACAAAGAAGTAGCCTCCTAAAAGATGGCTCACAACAATAATAACCCGATTTTTGTAACAATAACTATGTACAAGTAATGCAGACAATCCGCACTTGGGATGGGCGCCCAGCATCCACTACGGACTACGAGAAATAGATTTATCGGTAAGTAAAATCTTATTTTCTCTAACGTCCTAGTGGATGCTGGGGACTCCGTCAGGACCATGGGGATTATACCAAAGCTCCCAAACGGGCGGGAGAGTGCGGATGACTCTGCAGCACCGAATGAGAGAACTCCAGGTCCTCTTTAGCCAGAGTATCAAATTTGTAGAATTTTACAAACGTGTTCCTCCCTGACCACGTAGCTGCTCGGCCAAGTTGTAAAGCCGAGACCCCTCGGGCAGCCGCCCAAGATGAGCCCACATTCCTTGTGGAGTGGGCATTTACAGATTTTGACTGTGGCAGGCCTGCCACAGAATGTGCAAGCTGAATTGTACTACAAATCCAACGAGCAATCGTCTGCTTAAAAGCAGGAGCACCCATCTTGTTGGGTGCATACAATATAAACAGCAAATCAGACTTTCTGACTCCAGCCGTCCTAAACTATATATATATATATATATATATATATATATATTTTTAGGGTCCTGACAACGTCTAGTAACCTGGAGTCCTCCAAGTCCCTAGTAGCCGCAGGCACCATAATAGGTTGTTTCAGGTGAAACGCTGACACCCCCTTAGGAAGAAACTGGAGACGAGTCCCAGTTCTGCCCTGTCCGAATGGAAAATTAAATATGGGCTTTTGTAAGACAAAGCCGCCCATTCTGACAATCGCCTGGCCGAGGCCAGGACCAACAGCATGGTCACTGTCCATGTGAGATATTGGTCAACAGCATGGTCACTTTTCATGTGAGATATTTCAAATCCACAGATTTGAGCGGTTCAAACCAATATGATTTTAAGGAATCCCAACACTATGTTGAGATCCCACGGTGCCACTAGAGGCACAAAAAGGGGTGTATATGCAATACTCCCTTGACAATCTGGACTTCAGGAACTGAAGTCAATTCTTTCTGGAAGAAATTCTACAGGGCCGAAACTTAAAACCTTAAAGAACCCCAATTTGAGGCTCAAAACACTCCTGTTTTCAGGAAGTGTAGAAATCGACCTAGTTGAATTTTCTTCGTGGGGCCTTCCTGGCCTCACCCACGCAACATATTTTCACCACATGTGGTGATGACGTTGTGCGGTCACCTCCTTCCTGGCTTTGACCAGGGTAGGTATGACCTCTTATGGAATGCCTTTTTCCTTCAGGATCCGGCATTCAACCGCCATGCCGTCAAACGCAGCCGCGGTAAGTCTTGGAATAGACATGGTACCTGCTGAAGCAAGTCCCTTCTTAGCTCCCCAGGCCCTTAGTCCTCTGTGAGCATCTCTTGAAGTTCCGGGTACCAAGTCCCTCTTGGCCAATCCGGAGTCACGAGTATAGTTCATACTCCTCTATGTCTTATAATTCTCAATACCTTGGTTATGAGAAGCAGAGGAGGGAACACCTACACCGACTGTTACACCCACGGTGTTACCAGGACATCCACAGCTATCGCCTGAAGGTCTCATGACCTGGCGCAATACCTGTCCCGTTTTTTGTTCGGGCGGGACACCATCATTTCCACCTTTGGTCTTTGCCAATGGTTCACAAACATGCGGAAAAACTTCCCTATGAAGTTCCCACTCTCCCGGGTGGAGGTCATGCCTGCTGAGGAAGTCTGCTTCCCAGTCGTCCACTCCCGGAGAGAACACTGCTGACAGTGCTATCACATGATTTTCCGCCTAGCGAAAAATCCTTGCAGTTTTGTCACTGCCCTCCAGCTTCTTGTGCCGCCCTTTCTGTTTACGTGGGCGACTGCCGTGATGTTATCCCACTGGATCAATACCGGCTGATCTTGAAGCAGAGGTCTTGCTAAGTTTAGAGCATTATAATTTTGCTCTTAGCTCCATCTATGTGGAGAGAATTCTCCAGACTTGATCACACTTTCCTGGAAATTTTTTCCCTGTGTGACTGCTCCCCAGCCTCTCAGGCTGGCCTCCGTGGTCACCAGCATCCAATCCTGAATGCTGAATCTGTGGCCCTCTAGAAGATGAGCACTCTGTAATCACCACAGGAGAGACACCCTTGTCCTTGGATATAGGGTTATCCGCTGATGCATCTGAAGATGCGATCCGGACCATTTGTCCAGCAGATCCCACTGAAGAGTTCTTGCGTGAAATCTGCCGAATGGAATTGCTTCGTAATAAGCCACCATTTTTACCAGGACTCTTGTGCAATGATGCACTGACACTTTTCCTGGTTTTAGGAGGATCCCGATTAGCTCGGATAACTCCCTGGCTTTCTCCTCTGGGAGAAACACCTTTTTCTGGACTGTGTCCAGAATCATCCCTAGGAACAGTAGACGTGTCGTCGGAAAAGCTGCGATTTTGGAATATTTAGAATCCACTCGTGCTGTCGTAGAACTATTAAAGATAGTGCTACTCCGACCTCCAACTGTTCTCTGGACCTTGCCCTTATCAGGAAAGCGTCCAAGTTTCTTTTAAGAAGAATCATCATTTCGGCCATTACCTTGGTAAAGACCCGGGGCGCCGTGGACAATCCAAACGGCAGCGTCTGAACTGATAGTGACAGTTCTGTACCACGAACCTGAGGTACCCTTGGTGAGAAGGGCAAATTTGGACATGTAGGTAAGCGTCCCTGATATCCAGTGACACCATATCGTCCCCTTATTCCTGGTTCGCTATCACTGCTCTGAGTGACTCCATCTTGATTTGAACGCTTGTATGTAAGTGTTCAAATATTTCAAATCTCACCGAGCCGTTTGGCTTCAGTACCACAATATAGTTTGGAATAATACCCCCTCCCTTGTTGTAGGAGGGGTACTTTGATTATCACCTGCTGGGAATACAGCCTGTGAATTGTTTCCAATACTGCCTCCCTGTCGGAGGTAGACGTTGGTAAAACAGACTTCCGGAACTTGTGAGGGGGAGACGTCTCGAATTTCCAATGTACACCTGGGATACTACATGTAGGATCCAGGAGTCCCCTTGCGAGTGAGCCCACTGCGTGCTGAAACTCTTGAGATGACCCCTTACCGCACCTGAGTCCGCTTGTACTGCCCCAGCGTCATGCTGCGGACTTGGCAGAAGCTGTGAAGGGCTTCTGTTCCTGGGAATGGGCTGCTTGCTGCAGTCTTCTTCCCTTTCCTCTACCCCTGGGCAGATATGACTGGCCTTTGGCCGCCTGCTCGTATGGGGACGAAAGGACTGAGACTGAAAAGACTGTGTCCTTTTCTGCTGAGATGTGACTCGGGGTAACAAAAGGTGGATTTTTCAGCTGTTGCCATGGCCACCAGGTCCGATGGACCGCCCCTTTATACGGCAATACTTCCATGTGCCGTCTGGAATCTGCCTCACCTGACCACTGTCGTGTCTTCGTCTGGCAGATATGGACATCACATTTACTCTTGATGCCAGAATGCAAATATCCCTCTGCGCATCACGCATATATAGAAATGCATCCTTAAAATGCTCTATAGACAATAAAATCTTGTCCTTGTCAAGGGTATCAAAATTTTCAGTCAGGAAATCCGACCAAGCCCCCTCAGCGCTGCACATCCAGTCTGAGGCGATTGCTGGTCGTAGTATAACACCAGTATGTGTGTATATACTTCTTAGGATATTTTTCAGCTTCCTATCAGCTGGCTCCTTGAGGGCGGCCGTATCTGGAGACGGTAACGCCACTTGTTTTTATAAGCGTGTGAGCGCCTTATCCACCCTAAGGTGTGTTTCCCAACTCGCCCTTACTTCTGGCGGGAAAGGGTATACCGCCCATAACTTTCTATCGGAGGAACCCCACGTATCATCACACACTTCATTTAATTTATCTGATTCAGGCAAAACTACAAGTAGTTTATTCACACCCTACAAAATACCCTTATTTGTGGTACTTGTAGTATCAGAAATATGTAACACCTCCTTCATGCCCTTAACATGTAACGTGTGGCCCTAAAGGAAAATACGTTTGTTTCTTCACCGTCGACACTGGAGTCAGTGTCCGTGTCTGTGTCTGTCGACCGACTGAGGTAAATGGGCGTTTTTACAAGCCCCTGACGGTGTCTGAGATGCCTGGACAGGTACTAATTTGTTTGCCGGCCCTCTCATGTCGTCAACCGGCTTGCAGCGTGTTGACATGATCACGTACTTCCATAAGTAAGCCATCCATTCCGGTGTCGACTCCCTAGAGAGTGACATCACCATTACAGGCAATTTGCTCCGCCTCCTCACCAACATTTTCCTCATACATGTCGACACACACGTACCGACATACAGCACACACATAGGGAATGCTCTGATAGAGGACAGGACCCACTAGCCCTTTGGGGAGACAGAGGGAGAGTTTGCCAGCACACACCAAAATGCTATAATTATACAGGGACAACCTTTATATAAGTGTTCCTCCCTTATAGCATTTAATATATATTTATATCGCCAAATCAGTGCCCCCCCTCTCTGTTTTAACCCTGTTTCTGTAGTGCAGTGCAGGGGAGAGCATGGGAGCCTTCCCCTCAGCCTTTCTGTGAGGGAAAATGGCGCTGTGTGCTGAGGAGAATAAGCTCCGCCCCTTTCTCGGCTGGCTTTTCTCCCGTTTTTTTAAGAAACTGGCCTGGGTTAAATACATACATATAGCCTTAATGGCTATATGTGATGTATTTATTTGCCACCAAGGTAATTTATATTGCTGCCCAGGGCGCCCCCAGCAGCGCCCTGCACCCTCCGTGACCAAGTCAGTGAGCCGTGTAGCAACAATGGCGCACAGCTGCAGTGCTGTGCGCTACCTTCATGAAGACTGAGGAGTCTTCTGCCGCCTGCTTTCCGGACCTCCGCCTCTGCCGTCTTCAGCGTCTGTAAGGGGGATCGGCGGCGCGGCTCCGGGACGAACCCCAGGCTGACCTGTGTTCCGACTCCCTCTGGAGCTAAGTGTCCAGTAGCCTAAGACTCCAATCCATCCTGCACGCAGGTGAGTTGGAAATCTCTCCCCTAAGTCCCTCGTTGCAGTGATCCTGTTGCCAGCAGGAATCACTGAATTGAAACCTAAAAAAAACTTTTCTAAACAGCTCTTTAAGAGAGCCACCTAGATTGCACCCTCTCGGACGGGCACAAAAACCTAACTGAGGCTTGGAGGAGGGTCATAGGGGGAGGAGCCAGTACGCACCATGTGACCTAAAAGCTTTTTTAGATGTGCCCTGTCTCCTGCGGAGCCCGCTATTCCCCATGGTCCTGACGGAGTCCCCAGCATCCACTAGGACGTTAGAGAAACAGGATTTTAATACCTACGGTAAATCCTTTTCTCCTAGTCTGTAGAGGATGCTGGGGTCCACTTTATGACCATGGGGTATAGATGGTTCCTCAGGGCACTTTAAGACTTTTCAAAGGATGTGAACTGGCTCCTCCCTCTATGCCCATCCTCTAGACCTCAGTTATAGGAACTGTGCCCAGGGAGACGGACATTTCGAGGAAAGGATTTACTTTAATACTAATGGTGAGATTCATACCAGCTCACACCTCAACCATGCCGCACAACATGGCATTCGACAGGACACACGCCAACAGGCATGAACCAATTACAGCAACATACTGAAAACTAATAGAACAGAACTTGTGTAACTCTAATAAACAAAACTGCAGGTAAAGTACACCTTGGGTCGGGCACCCAGCATCCTCTATGGACTAGGAGAAAAGGATTTGCCGGTAGGTATTAAAATCCTGTTTTCTCATACGTCCTAGAGGATGCTGGGGTCCACTTCATGACCATGGTGTTTATACCAAAGCTCCAGTACGGGCGGGAGAGTGCGGATGACCCTGCAGCACCGATTGACCAAACTTTAAGTCCTCATCGGCCAAAGTGTCAAACTTATCAAATTTAGCAAAAGTGTTTGACCCTGACCAAATAGCTGCTCGACAAAGTTGTAAAGCCGAGACCCCCCGGGCAGCCGCCCAGGATGAGCCCACCTTCCTGGTAGAATGGGCCTTCACCGACATTGGTAACGGCAATCCAGCCGTAAAATGAGCATGCTGAATCGTACCTCTGATCCAACACGCAATAGTCTGCTTGGAAGCAGGACACCCAATCTTGTTGGGAGCATACAGGACCAACAGAGCCTCTGTTTTCCGTATCCGAGCGATTCTAGCGACATAAATCTTCAAAGCCCTACCCACATCTAGAGAATTTGACTCAGTGAACGTGTCAGTAGCCACTGGCATCACAATTGGTTGGTTTATGTGGAAAGATGAAACCACCTTTGGAAGAAAATGTTGGCGAGTTCTCAACTACGCCCTATCCTCACGGAAGATCAGGTAAGGGCTCTTGTGAGACAAGGCCCCCAACTCAGATACCCACCTTGCGGATGCCAAGGCCAAAAGCATCACCACTTTCCAAGTGAGAAACTTCAACTCTATCTCCTGGAACTGCAACACCATATTAAAGTCCCATGATGCCACTGGAGGCACAAATGGAGGCTGGATGTGCAGAACCCCTTTCACGAAGGTCTGAACTTTTGGAAGAGAAGCCAATTGTCTTTGAAAGAAAACTGATAAGGCCGAAATCTGGACCTTGATTGACCCCAATCTAAGGCCCACATCCACACCAGCCTGCAAAAAATGGAGAAAACGTCCCAACTCAAACTCTTTCGTAGGAGCCTTCTTGGATTTTCACCAAGATATGTATTTTCTCCAAATACGGTGGAAATGTTTATACGTTACTTCCTGGCCTGAATAAGTGTGGGAATGACTTCCTTGGGAATACCCTTTCGGGCTAGGATCCAGCGCTCAACAGCCATGCCGTCAAACGTGGCCGCAGTAAGTCTTGATACACGAACAGACCCTGCTGTAGCAGGTCCTCGCGAGGAGGAAGAGGTCGAGGATCTTCTATTAGCAACTCCTGAAGATCTGGGTACCAAGCCCTCCTTGGCCAGTCTGGGGCAATGAAGATTGCTCAAACTCTTGTTCTTCTTATTATCCTGAGAACTGTTGGGATCAGCGGAAGTGGAGGGAAGACATACACCGATCAGAATATCCACTGGGCCACCAGTGCATCCACTGCTATTGCTTGAGGGTCTCTCGACCTGGAACAATATCTCGGAAGCTTCTTGTTGAGACGAGATGCCATCATGTCACATCTGCGAAGACTTCTTGGTGGAGGCCCCACTCTCCTGGATGGAGATCGTGTCTGCTGAGGAAGTCTGCTTCCCAGTTGTCCACTCCTGGAATGAAAATCGCCGACAGAGATTTGACATGTCTTTCTGCCCAGAGGAGAATCCTTGACACCTCTGCCATTGCTGCTCTGCTTTTCGTTCTGCCTTGCTGGTTTATGTATGTGACTGCTGTTACATTGTCCGACTAGATCTACACGGGATGATCTTGAAGAAGATGTACCGCTTGTAGAAGGCCGTTGTAAATGGCTCTCAATTCCAGAACGTTTATGGGAAGGCAGGCTTCCTGACTCGACCATTTTCTTTGGAAGCTTTCCCCCTGAGTGACAGCTCCCCAGCCTCGGAGACTTGCATCCGTAGTTACGAGGACCCAGTCCTGAATCCCGAACATGCGTCCCTCCAATAGGTGAGAACTGTGTAGCCACCACAGGAGCGAAATCCTGTTTTTTGATGACAGGATTGTCTTCCGGTGCATGTGTAGGTGGGATCCGGACCACTTGTCCAACAGGTCCCACTGGAATACTCTGGCATGGAATCTGCCAGAATGTATGGCCTCGTAGGCCGCCACTATCTTCCCCAACAACCGAATGCACTGATGGATCGACACACTGGTTGGTTTCAGTATCTGTTTGACCATTCTCTGGATTTCCAGAGCCTTTTCCACTGGAAGAAATACTCTCAACTTTTGTGTCCAGTATCATCCCGAGAAAAGACAATCTCATTGTCGGTTCCAACTGAGACTTTGGAAAATTTATGATCCACCCGTGTTGTTGGAGTATTAACAGGGAGAGTGTGATGTTCTGCAGCAACTGCTCCCTGGATCTCGCCTTTATCAGGAGCTCATCCAGGTAAGGAATTATATTGACTACTTTTTGACGAAGGAGGACCATCATCTCCGCCATCACCTTGGTGAATACCCTCAGCGCTGTAGAGAGACCGAAAGGCAACCCCTGGAACTGGTCATTTCAGTCCTGAACCGCGAATCTCAGATAAACCTGGTGAGAAGGATAAATGGGAACATGCAGGTAAGCATCCTTTATGTCTACGGACACCATGAAGTCCCCTTCCTCCAGACTGGAAATCACTGCCCTCAGTGATTCCATTTTGAACTTGAACCTTTTCAAGTAGAGATTCAGATCTTTTAGGTTTAAAATTGGTCTGACCGAGACGTCCGGCTTTGGAACTACAAAAAGGCTTGAATAAAACCCCTCTCCTTGTTGTGACAAGGGTACCAGGACTATGACCTAATACTGACATAACTTTTGAATTGCCGTTGTTACTGCCTCTCTTTCTGGAAGAGAAGCTGGCAAGGTCAATTTGAAAAATCGGTATGGGGGGGGACGTCTTGAAACTCCATCTTGTGCCCCTGGGATACGATTTGTAAAACCTGTGGGTACAGGCCAGATTGAATCCAACCTTGATTGAACAGTTTCAGACATGCCCCCACCAAAGTGGCCTCCCGCAAGAGAGCCCCAGCGTCATGCTTCGATTTGGCAGAAGGGGTTGACTTCTGCTCCTGGAATCCTGGAGACGCTGAGGACTTCTTTCTTTTTCCCCTTCCCCTACCTGCAAAGAAGGGGGAACCTTTGGCCTTTTTGTATTTGTTGGGTCGAAAGGACTGCATGTGAGAGTGATGTGTCTTTTTTGCCGGTGTAGGAGCATAAGGCAAAAACGACAACTTACCTGCGGTAACCGACGAGACTAACGCATCCAGCCCATCACCAAATAAGGCCTCACCTTTATATGGGAGAGCCTACATATTCTTTTTGGAATCTGCATCCGCGTTCCACTGGCGAATCCACAACGCCCGCCTAGCCAATACTGCCATGGTAGCTTTAGGAGTATCTCATCTTTATTAATCGTGTCAATTTCTACTGACAAGTTGTCTGACCATTATTCAATAGCACGACTCACCCATGCGCAAGCAGCTGTGGGCCTGAGCAGCGTTCCATTGGCAACATAAATTGATTTTAATGTAGTCTCCATTTTGCGGTCTGCTGGCTCCGTCCCAGGTGCAGGGAGAATCACCTTGTCAATCTAGACAGGGCACTGTCTAACACCAGGGTTGACTCCCATTTTTTTCTGTCCTCTAAAGGAAAGGGATAAGCCATCTGAATCCTTTTGGGAATGTGAAGTTTATTTTCAGGATTCACCCACACCCCTTCAAAGAGAGTATTTAGCTTGTGGGAAGGAGGGAACGTGACTTTGGATTTATTTTCCTTACATAAATAAGCCTTCTCCTGAGGTGCAGGAGGGGCTTCAGTGACTTCCAAAACTTCCCTTATAGCCACAATCATATTGTATATTTTTTGCCAATTTATGATCTACTTCCCTGTTATCAGTATTTACAATATTTGCAAACAGTCTTTTATATGACCCAGAGGGGTCGCCTGCGGATGGGAGAACAGAACCTTGAAAAATCACATCTTCCACAGATTTTCTCCAGCACTCAGCATGAGATTCAGACTTATCTAATCTCCTATTGATATGATGCACAGTATCACATATTTCTTTCAGCCATGTAGTGTCACGGTCAGGCGGGAGACTGTGCAGGGGAGCCGGCTCTTACCTGTCCGGTCCCTTTGGAGAGGTCCAGCTGGTGGAGGTACGGGCTGCTGGCGCCGGGCAGGGTGTGCTGGGAGGACAGGCAGGGGCACTGTTTGGCAGCTCAGCAGACTGGCAGCATGTTCCTCCGGCAGGGGTTAGCAGTGTTGCTGTGGAGCCAGGGCTTCTGTGTACAGGCTGGGTTGTGTTCCCGGTGGCCATCTTGGATGTAGGCAAAAAGCCTGTCTTGCCCACACTTCGCCAATTTATCACTTTCCTGTGGTCAATTAGCTCTGAGCAGCTGCTATAACACAGGAAGGCCTGGAGGAGGGAAATTGCCTGTGCAACGTCTTTCACAGTATCTGTGAAGCTAGTTCTCTGTGCTCCCGCAGCGTCTCCAGTGTCAGGTTCTTGTTACAGCAAATTACCCAAGCCTCCTGATATAGCCTACGCAGACTATCGACTCTGTTCCCCTGTCCTACCCAGCTACCTGTTCTGGACGCCGCAGTAACCAGCCTACGGAATTCCTCCTTTAAAGTACTGGGTCACGGTTCCGGTATCCTCAGCCACCCGCTAACCTACAGTAGTATTTCTATTCAACTGTCTTTGGCGAACTCTGTTAAACTACTCCAAGTAATAAATGCGCAAGACCTTCATCCGTCCCGCTCGTTTGTTATTCAGAGATCCAAGTGCATCAGAATCATCTTCCCCAAATCCGGATCCACAAGAATCCTCAGACGTGACATGCAGGCTCTTGGAGTGCCGGCAGCGCCACCACATTACAACTCTGTGTCCCTAAAATGGCTCCCTCAGGGGAAGAACTCCCTGCCTCAGACATGTCACACTCATGCACACACACACCACAGACACTCTGGGACTTATAGGGGACAGACCCATAGTAAAATCTGTCAGGACACAGTTAGGAGCAGACAATTCACAACCCCAGCGCCAGTACACAAAGTCTGTGAATACAAAATGCCCACTGACACAAGCGCTTTATATAATGCAAATACACCTGTAAAGCACCAAATTCACTGTGCCCCCCCTTGTTTTGCACCCTGATACTTGTATTCAGTAGTGGAGGAGGACCAGCGTTGTCTCCGCAGCTGAGGAGAGAAAATGGCGCAGAGCAGTGTGCTGGTTGTGACTGAGGAGGAAGCTCCACCCCCGCAATGGCGCATTTCCCCTCAGAGATTTTTCACATAATATTTATACTGGCGGGGGTAGGGCTGTGCCTTGGCATCTTATGCCCCCCCCCCCCCTGCAGTGACTGTGTATGTATGGGCAGCAATGGCGCACTGCGCTCCCGCCAGCCATGCTGTACCTTTAGCTGTCACTATCATGATTGAAGATTCATCTTCTGACACTCACCTGACTTCTGGCTCTGTGAGGGGGGTGAAGGCACGCTGTGGGAGGGAGCATCTAGACACGGCTAGCATTCAGTACCCTTCAGGAGGTAATGTGTCCTGTCAGCCAGAAGCAGAGCCATAAAACTCTTTAGGAAGTTGGTTCCTACTTCTGTCCCACGAAGCAGGAAGACTGTTGCAAGCAGTTCTCCGTGAAAATAAAAAACCTGACATAAGTCTTTTCAGAGAAACTCAGTAGAGCTCCCCTGGAGTGCATCCAGTCTGCCTGGGCACATTTCTAAAACAGGTCTTGAGGAGGGGTATAGAGGGAGGAGCCAGTTCACACCCGTTGAAAAGTCTTAAAGTTCCCATGGCTCCTGCGGAACCGTCTATACCCCATGTTCATGAAGTGGACCCCAGCATCCTCTAGGACATATGAGAAAGAAATCTTGGAACTCAAAAGGTTTCTGAGGTGTGCCACCAAACTGATTAAGGGGTTAGAGGCACTGGATTATGAGGAAAGACTTACAAGATTAGGTATGTTTACACTGGAAAAGAAGTGGCTAAGAGAGGACATTATTAATATTTATAAATACATAAAGGGACAATACAAGGATTCATTAGACAATCTGTTTATTTAAAAATGCTACACGGGACACGAGGATACCCCCTGAGGTTAGTAGAAAAAAAAATTCATACACAACAGAGGAAAGGGTTCTTCACAGTAAGAGCAGTAAGGATTTGGAATTCTCTACCAGTGAAGGTAGTAATGGTGGATTTGAAATTCTCTACCAGAGAAGGTAGTAATGGTGCATTTGGAATTCTCTACCAGAGAAGGTAGTAATGGTGGATTTGGAATTCTCTACCAGAGAAGGTAGCAATGGTGGATATGGTATTCTCTACCAGAGAAGGTAGTAATGGTGGATTTGGAATTATCTACCAGAGAAGGTAGTGATGGTGGATATGGTATTCTCTACCAGTGAAGGTAGTAATGGTGCATTTGGAATTCTCTACCAGAGAAGGTAGTAATGGTGGATTTGGAATTCTCTACCAGAGAAGGTAGTAATGGTGGATTTGGAATTCTCTACCAGAGAAGGTAGTAATGGTGGATTTGGAATTCTCTACCAGAGAAGGTAGTGATGGTGGATATGGTATTCTCTACCAGTGAAGGTAGTAATGGTGGGCTCAGTCAAAAAGTTTAAAAATGGATTAGATAAAATTCCTAACTGAAATATCCAAGGTTACAGCATTTAAATGATATCATTTTTTATAATACAGGTTGAACTCGATGGACATTTTGTCTTTTTTCAACCTCATCAACTATGTAACTATGTTGGGAGAGATCTCGTGCCACCACATGGGAAGCACTAACTGACCTGATGTGCCAAGAGCAGTTCTACAGCGGGTGCCCTCCAGAGATGAAGCAGAGGATGCTAGACCAGGAACCACCCACTTTGAAAGCAGAAGCCAAGCTAGCAGACCAGTATATATAAATTCCAGGAAAGTGTCCTGTTATAGGCGAAGCACTCGCCAAGTGGGTTCTGTAACCTCATGATTTTGGTAGCAACTCATAACACCATTGAAGCCGCAATATGGCCGCGGGCTGCAGGAAAATCGGACATCTAAGGATGAAATGGCCAACATCCCAAATGCATGCCCCAAATCTGAGTGCTGGAGCCTGGTTTCATGTTTCACCCATGGAACTGGAAGGAAGAGTACATGAGGGACGAGTCAAGTCTATAAGAGAGAGACAGTCAGGCATGAGCGAAAGAGCCGCTGACTGCTCACGAAGCACAGATACCCCGGCACGAGGCACACACGCCTCAGAATGACGCGTGGACATGAGGCACAGACGTCCCAGAACAAGGCACATATGCTCCATAGAAGCCCCGGCATGACGCACAGACGGCCGGTTCATGATGACAGACCACCCTGGCACCATGAGAGCAGCGCTCCCCCTCCCCCACATGAGGCTGCGCTGCAGATGTGCCGGCGCCCTGTACATCTATCTCTGGATATACACACAGAAAGCATTGCACCTATGCAGCCCTTGCTCTGTGTCCTGCAGCAGCTGCACGGGTACCCGCCCTCTCTCACACCTCCCTGCCTGCCCCCAGCGCCTGTCACACTGCCATGTGCGGGACCCGCGCCCTCTCCCTGTGCTGAGGCCGGGGGCGGGGCTGGAGGAGGGGCCGGGGGCGGGGATATGAACGTCAGTGTGGCCGGTCACTGAGGAGGAAGCAGCTTGTGTTCCCCTGCCAATCACACCTCACTTTCGGCCTGTGCGTTCCATCCCACTTCCGGCCTCTGCGTTCCACACACAGGAAGATAGTTTTTTTCTTTCGCAGCAACTTCCGGGTTTCCCTCGAGCGGGAGTCAGTCGTCCGCAAAAGCAGGTAACTGGTCCTAGTATACAGGTGGAGCAGCCTGTGGTGTCCTGTCATTATTATACAGGCGGAGTGTCCTGTAGTTTCCTGTTGTTATATTTATACAGGAGGAGCAGCCTGTAGTGTCCTGTTGTTATAATTATTATACAGGGGGAGAGGCATGTAGTGTCCTGTATATTACCTGTAACACATATACCCCCTTGTATATCGCCTGCTACATATTTGCCCCCCCCCCCCCCTGTATATCAGTGAGCGCAGGCATTACCCTCTATATATTATAAGGGCACGGTCGTGCTCTTATATTAAGGCTGAATATATATATATATATATATATATATATATATATGACTGTGGCTCCAATAGGGGATTGAACGTGGCCAAAATGTAGGGGCGTGGCTTCATGGGTAAGAGGCTTAGCTACAAAATAATATCATGTCATATTACCTTGCACAGTAGTCTCCATTATTCAAATTACGCCGCACAGTAGTCTCCATTATTCAAATCACGCCGCACAGTAGCGCCACTTACACACATTACGCCAGGTAGAGCCCTTTACATCCCTCCCTGCCCTTAGAGTGTAATGTAGTGTACAGTAGTTTAATATAGTGTACTGTAGTGCAGTGTGTAGGCAGCCAATTACATGATTTCCCCTTCTTTCGGCGCTGATGCCGGCTTCTTACTCGACGCTCCCTCTGTACACTGCACAGCTGAGCACATGGGGGCGGAGGGAGGCGGCGGGCCAGGGGAGCGCAGTACACAGGGAATTTACTGGTAGCCAGCGTTGCTGCTGACTTTATGCGGCAGAGGCTCCCACTGGTCGGAGGTTTGTTGCGCCAGATCCTGCATGAACGCCTAGGGGAGTGGGAACAGGAGGAGTGGCTTTCACAATAGGAGCACATGAGATGTAGTGACCCTGCAGTGTCTGTATGATGTACGGTCCCCTCACAATAGGAGCACATGAGATGCAGTGACCCTGCAGTGTCTGTATGATGTACGGTCCCCTCACAATAGGAGCACATGAGATGCAGTGACCGTGCAGCATCTGTATGATGTACGGTCCCCTCACAATAGGAGCACATGAGATGTAGTGACCCTGCAGTGTCTGTATGATGTACACTCCCCTCACAATAGGAGCACATGAGATGTAGTGACCCTGCAGTGTGTGTATGATGTACGGTCCGTACGTGTATATCATGTTTAGGTGAGTGATGTAGTCAATACAAGTGGTATAAGTAAGTGTAGAGCTCCCACATAGTGACATTATATACAGCTGTCTTATTGTAAACACTACTTCTTTCTTCCCTTTGTTTGTTAACAAATATTTCTATTTCTCTGACGTCCTAGTGGATGCTGGGAACTCCGAAAGGACCATGGGGAATAGCGGCTCCGCAGGAGACTGGGCACAACTAAAGAAAGCTTTAGGTCACCTGGTGTGCACTGGCTCCTCCCACTATGACCCTCCTCCAAGCCTCAGTTAGATTTTGTGCCCGGCCGAGGTTGGATGCACACTAGGGGCTCTCCTGAGCTTCTAGAAAGAAAGTATAAAATTAGGTTTTTTATTTTCAGTGCGACCTGCTGGCAACAGGCTCACTGCAGCGAGGGACTAAGGGGAGAAGAAGCGAACCTGCCTGCTTGCAGCCAGCTTGGGCTTCTTAGGCTACTGGACACCATTAGCTCCAGAGGGATCGACCGCATGGAACTGGCCTTGGTGTTCATTCCCGGAGCCGCGCCGCCGTCCCCCTTACAGAGCCAGAAGCAAGAAGAGGTCCGGAAAATCGGCGGCAGAAGACATCAGTCTTCACCAAGGTAGCGCACAGCACTGCAGCTGTGCGCCATTGCTCCTCATACACACTTCACACTCCGGTCACTGAGGGTGCAGTGCGCTGGGGGGGGGCGCCCTGAGAAGCAATAAAAACACCTTGGCTGGCAAAAATACCACAATATATAGCCCCAGAGGCTATATATGTGGTAAATACCCCTGCCAGAATCCATAAAAAAACGGGAGAAAAGTCAGCGAAAAAGGGGCGGAGCTATCTCCCTCAGACACACTGGCGCCCAGGGGTGTATCTAGGGGTCTGAGCGCCCCTGGCAAAGTAAGGAACTAGCGCCCTCCACCTCCCCCACCCAGGGACACAGAGTGCGGAGGTACAGATGGGCTGAGGTCAGGGACACGGAGGGAAAATTACATGGAGGGTGCGGGTAGGGACAATGAGGTGGAGGGCTTACAGGGAAGCTGAGGTCAGGGACACTGAGGGGCAATTACAGGGAGTGTGTGGGCAGGGACACTGAGGGGAAATTACGGGGAGGGTACGGGCAGGGACACTGAGGTCGAGTTACAGCAGGGTGTGGGCAGGAACACTGAGGGGGGGAGTCACAGGGAGACTGAGGTCAGGAACACTGAGGGAGAATTACAGGGAGGGTTCGGGTATGGAAAATGGAGGGAGGGGCTACAGGGAGGCTGAGGTCAAGGACACTGAGGGGCAATTACAGGGAGGGTTCGGGTATGGAAAATGAGAGGGAGGGGCTACAGGGAGACTGAGGTCAGGAACACTGAGGGAGAATTACAGGGAGGGTTCGGGTATGGAAAATGAGAGGGAGGGGCTACAGGGAGGCTGAGGTCAAGGACACTGAGGGGCAATTACAGGAGTGTGCGGGCACGGGCATTGAGGGGGGAGGCTCAGGGAGGCTGAGGTCGGGAACACTGAGGGAGAATTACAGGGAGGATGCAGGCGGAGGGTGCGGGCAGGGACACTGAGATGGAATTATGGGGAGGGTGCAGGCAGGGAGACTGAGGGGGAATTATGAGAAGTGTGCAGGCAGGGACACTGAGGGAGAATTACGGTTAGGGTGCCGGTAGGGACACTGAGAGGGAATTATGGGGAGGGTATGGACAGGGATACTGAGTGGTAATTACAAGGAGGGTGCAGGCAGGGACAGTGAGATGGAATTATGGGAGGGTGCAGGCAGGGACAGGGAGATGGAATTATGGGAGGGTGCAGGCAGGGACACTGAGGGGGAATTACGGTTAGGATGTGGGCAGGGACACTGAGAGGGAATTACGGGGAGGGTGCGGGCAGGGATACAGAGGGGGAATTATGGGGAGGGTGCGGGCAGGGACACTGAGAGGGAATTACAGGAGTGTATGGGCAGGGTCACTGAGGGGCAGTTGCAGGGATGGTGCGGGCAGGGACACTGACCATGCAGTGCAGCTACGGTACTGCAGAAAATGTACAGGTATGCTCATGCTGCACTGCTGACTGGTACTGATTGTAGTGGCTGCTGTTTGGTGACAGACCGCGTTGGACCAATGAGAAGGGGAGCGGATGAGGAAGAGGAGGTGCCTCCCCATACCTGGAAGTGCCCTGCTCCCCGCCTATATTCACCATCATTGTGACTGTAGTCACAGAAAGTGTCAGAGTGCAATATGCTTCTGAGAGTCCCGCAGTGGATGAGCACTGCTAAGGGATGTACTCAGTGAGAACTACTATGTCATTCTATCCCCTGGCGTGGGTGGCACTGCCAGGTGGCGCCCCCTTCTTGGCCGGCGCCCCTGGCAAGTGCCATCCTGGCCAATACGAAGATACACCCCTGCTGGCGCCATTTTCTCTTCACAGTGCAGCTGGAAGAAAGCTCCCCAGGCTCTCCCCTGTAGTTTTCAGGCTCAAAGGGTTAAAAAGAGAGGGGGGGCACTAAATTTAGGCGCAATATTGTATATACAAGCAGCTATTGGGGGAAATTCACTCAGTTATAGTGTTAATCCCCACATTATATAGCGCTCTGGTGTGTGCTGGCATACTCTCTCTCTGTCTCCCCAAAGGGCTTTGTGGGTCCTGTCCTCAGTCAGAGCATTCCCTGTGTGTGTGCGGTGTGTCGGTACGGCTGTGTCGACATGTTTGATGAGTCTTATGTGGTGACGGAGCAGATGCCGATAAATGTGATGTCGCCCCCTGTGGGGCCGACACCAGAGTAGATGGATAGGTGGAAGGTATTAACCGACAGTGTCAACTCCTTACATAAAAGGCTGGATGACGTAACAGCTGTGGGACAGCCGGCTTCTCAGCCCGCGCCTGCCCAGGCGTCTCAAAGGCCATCAGGGGCTCAAAAATGCCCGCTCCCTCAGATGGCAGACACAGATGTCGACACGGAGTCTGACTCCAGTGTCGACAAGGTTGAGACATATACACAATCCACTAGGAACATCCGTGATTTGATCCCGGCAATAAAAAATGTGTTACACATTTCTGACATTAACCCAAGTACCTCTAAATATGGGTTTTATGTTTGGGGAGAAAAAGCAGGCAGTGTTTTGTTCCCCCATCAGATGAATGAATGAAGTGTGTGAAAAGCGTGGGTTTCCCCGATAAGAAACTGGTAATTTCTAAAAAGTTACTGATGGCGTACCCTTTCCCGCCAGAGGATAAGTTACGCTGGGAGATATCCCCTAGGGTGGATAAGGCGCTCACACGGTTGTCAAAAGGTGGCACTGCCGTCTTAGGAACGGCCACTTTGAAGGTACCTGTTGATAAAAAGCAGGAGGCTATCCTGAAGTCTGTATTTACACACTCAGGTACAAGACTGAAACCTGCAGAGCGTGCTGCTGCAGCGTGGTCGGTGACCCTGTCAAACATACTAGTTTGCTAACATGAGAACATATTAAAGACGTCGTCTTATATATGAGGGATGCACAGAAGGATATTTTGCCGGCTGGCATCCAAAATGAATGTAATGTCCATTCTGTCAGGAGGATATTAGAGACCTGTCACTGGACAGGTGATGCTGACTTTAAAAGGCGCATAGAGATTTTGCCTTATAAGGGTGAGGAATTATTTGGGGATGGTCTCTGGGACCTCGTACCCACAGCAACAGCTGGGAAGAAATATTTTTACCTCAGGTTTCCTCACAGACTAAGAAAGCACTGTATTATCAGGTACAGTCCTTTCGGCTTCAGAAAAGCAAGCGGGTCAAAGGCGTTTCCTTTCTGTACAGAGACAAGGGAAGAGGGAAAAAGCTGCACCAGTCAGCCTGTTCCCAGAATCAAAATTCTTCTCCCGCTTCCTCTGAGTCCACAGCATGACGCGGAGGCTCCACAGGTGTAGCCAGGTACGGTTGGGGGCCGCTTCGAAAAATGTCAGCGATCAGTGGGCTTGCTCACGGGTGTATCCCTGTTTCATTCAAGTAGTATTTCAGGGGTACAAGCTGGAATTCGAGATATCTCCCCCCCGCCGTTTCCTCAAATCTGCCTTGCCGACAACTCCCTCAGGCAGGGAGGCTGTGCTAGAGGCAAATTAACAAGCTGTATTCCCAGCAGGTAATACTCAAGATGCCCCTACTTCAGCAAGGACGGGGTTACTAATCTACACTGTTTGGGGTACCGAAACCGCATGGTTCGGTGTGACCCATTTTATATTAAAAATCCTTGAACACATACATAAAAAAATTCAAGTTCAAGATGGAATCGCTCAGGGCGGTTATTGCAAGCCTGGACGAGGGGGATTACATGGTATCCCTGGACATTAAGGATGCTTACCTGCATGTCCCCATTTACCAGCCTCACCAGGAGTACCTCAGATTTGCGGTACAGGATTGCCATTACCAAGTCCGGACACTGCCGTTTGGACTGTACATGGCACCGAGGGTGTTTACCAAGGTAATGGCCAAAATGATGATACTCCTTCGAAAAAAGGGAGTTTTAATTATCCCGTAATTGGACAATCTCCTTATAAAGACGAGGTCCAAGGAGCAGTTGTTAGTCGGGGTAGCACTATCTCAGAAAGTGCTACAACAGCACGGTTGGATTCTAAACATTCCAAAGTCACAGCTGGTTCCTACGACACGTCTGCTGTTCCTGGAGATGGTTCTGGAAGACCAGAAAAAAGTGTTTGTCCCGGAGGAGAAAGCCAAGGAGCGGTCATCTCTAGTCAGAGACCTCCTGAAGCAAAACCAGGTATCGGTGCATCATTGCACGCGAGTCCTGGGACAAATGGTAGCTTCCTACAAAGCAATCCCATTCGGCAGGTTCCATGCAAGAACTTTTTAATGGGACCCGTTGGACAAGTGGTCCGGATCGCATCTTCAGATGCATCGACTGATAACCCTGTTTCCAAGGACCGGGGTATCTCTACTGTGGTGGCTGCAGAGTGCCCATCTTCAAGAGGGCCGCTGGTTTGGCATACAGGACTAGGTCCTGGTGACCATGAATGCCAGCCGTTGAGGCTGGGGGGCAGTCACACACGGAAGAAACTTCCAGGGACTTTGGTCAAGTCAGGAGACTTCCCTACACATAAATATTCTGGAGCTGAGGGCCATTTACAATGCCCTGTGTCAGGCAAGGCCTCTGCTTCAAAATCCAGTCGGTACTGTTCCAATCAGACAACATCTCGGCAGTCGCCCATGTAAATCAACAGGGTGGCACAAGAAGCAGGATGGCGATGACAGAAGCCACAAGGATTCTCCTATGGGCGAAAAATCACGTGTTAGCACTGTCAGCAGTGTTCATTCCGGGAGTGGATAACTGGGAAGCAGACTTCCTCAGCAGGCACAACCTCCACCCGGGAGAGTTCGGACTTCATCCAGAAGTCTTTCAACTGATAAACCGTTGGGAAAGACCACAGGTGGCCATGATAGCGTCCCGCTTAAACAAAAAAACTAGAGAAATATTGCGCCAGGTCAAGAGACCCTCAGGCAATAGCGGTGGACGCTCTAGTGACACCGTGGGTGTACCAGTCGGGTTATGTGTTCCCCCTTCTGCCTCTCATACCAAAGGTATGGAGAATAATGAGAAGGAAAGGAGTAAGAACGATACTCGTGTTTCCGGATTGGCCAAGAAGGGCTTGGTACCCAGAACTTCAAGAAATTATATCAGAGGACCCATGGCCTCTGCCGCTCAGACAGGACCTGCTGCAGCAGGGGCCCTGTCTGTTCTAAGACTTACCGCGGCTGCGTTTGACGGCATGGCGGTTGAACGCCGGATCCTAAAGGAAAAGGGCATTCCGGAGGAAGTAATTCCTACGCTGATTAAAGCCAGGAAAGATGTAACTGCAAAACATTATCACCGCATATGGTGGAAATATGTTGCTTGGTGCGAGGCCAGAAAGGCCCCAACAGAAGAATTTAAACTGGGTCGATTTCTGCACTTCCTACAGGCAGGAGTGACTATGGGCCTGAAATTAGGCTCCATTAAGGTACAGATCTCGGCTCTGTCGATTTTCTTCCAGAAAGAACTAGCTTCACTACCTGAAGTTCAGACATTTGTAAAAGGAGTGCTGCATATTCAGCCCCCTTTTGTGCCCGCAGTGGCACCTTGGGATCTCAACGTGGTGTTGAGTTTCCTAAAATCACATTGGTTTGAGCCACTAAAAACCGTGGATATAAAATATCTCACGTGGAAAGTGGTCATGTTATTGGCCTTGGGTTCGGCCAGGCGTGTATCAGTATTGGCGACTTTGTCATGTAAAAGCCCTTATCTGATTTTCCATATGGATAGGGCAGAATTGAGGACTCGTCCTCAGTTTCTCACCTAAGGTGGTATCAGCTTTTCACTTGAACCTACCTATTGTAGTGCCTGCGGCTACTAGGGACTTGGAGGATTCCAAGTTACTGGACGTAGTCAGGGCCTTGAAAATGTATGTTTCCAGGACGGCTGGAGTCAGGAAAACTGACTCGCTGTTTATCCTGTATGCACCCAACAAACTGGGTGCTCCTGCTTCTAAGCAGACTATTGCTCGCTGGATTTGTAGCACAATTCAGCTGGCGCATTCTGCGGCTGGACTGCCGCATCCTAAATCAGTAAAAGCCAATTCCACTCCCGTTTGGGAGCTTTGGTATAATCCCCATGGTCCTTTCGGAGTTCCCAGCATCCACTAGGACGTCAGAGAAAATAAGATTTTACTCACCGGTAAATCTATTTCTCGTAGTCCGTAGTGGATGCTGGGCGCCCATCCCAAGTGCGGATTGTCTGCAATACTTGTACATAGTTATTGTTAACTAAAGGGTTATTGTTGAGCCATCTGTTGAGAGGCTCAGTTGTTTTCAGACTGTAAACTGGGTATAATATCAGTGTGATTGGTATGATTGGTGACTGGTATGAGTCTTACCCGGGATTCAAAATCCTTCCTTATTATGTCAGCTCGTCCGAGCACAGTGTCCTAACTGAGGCTTGGAGGAGGGTCATAGTGGGAGGAGCCAGTGCACACCAGGTGACCTAAAGCTTTCTTTAGTTGTGCCCAGTCTCCTGCGGAGCCGCTATTCCCCATGGTCCTTTCGGAGTTCCCAGCATCCACTACGGACTACGAGAAATAGATTTACCGGTGAGTAAAATCTTATTATCAGGGTCCACAGGATCTACCTTGGTATTACTCCGGCAGGGTCCACAGGTTATCCACAGGATAACAGTGGGATATGATGGAGCGATAGCGGATTGGCACCAAACGATCACAAGCTTTCAGTCCTCCCAGGATGCAACGTGCTCGTCCATATATCCCGCCCACTAGCTGAGACAAATCAGTTTTTGATTTGGTGCGGCAGGACTCGGACCATGGTCACAGGGCTGCTGTTCTGGGCAGCCCTAAGCTTTATTATTTTATTTTTATAGTCTTACTATGTTTTGAACGATCTTTCTTAACAGCATCTTACACGCATATTGGAAAGAGTCGCTCCAACAACTCTCCGCTGGGTCGCAACAACGTTTACCCACGGTACAAGTGCTGTCTCGGCGAGCGTCTGTGTTGGATATTCTAGCAGGTCCAGCAGACGTTACCAGGCTGTGGCCAGAGCACGGGGAGAAGGTAAGGCATCGGTGCCGCTTACTAGGGTAATACGGACACAGCCGCACTGTATTGGAGGAGACTACCAAACAATGGCTGATGCGCTGCCACCACGGGTGCTCCAGCGCTATGCCTTAGGGATCATAGGCGCCAGGATTAGGATGAGGCTGCGATCCCTAGGGTTGATGTCAGCAGTGGGCAGTCAGACTCTCTCCTGGTCTCCCCCCTCTCCCGTTCATGACCAGTTTCTGCGTGTCTCAGACGCTGCCATGAGGGGTCTCGGTCGCAGCTTGGGCCGCTGCTTCTGTGTTCACTAAAACGCTACCGTGTGGAGACCCGGTTACTGTATCTGTATAGTCCCGGAGCGTTTGTGTGCACAGTGCATCTGTGTTCGCTGTAATCCCGGAGCGTCGGTGTACACTGGTAGCGTCTGGTTCCACTCAGTGTTTGTTAACGTATTGATCGAGCCTGGAAGTGAGGTGAGTCTCCCTGTATCCCACTCTGAGTGCGGGCGATACAGCACTACAATTCTATCTACTTGTCAGTATGAATAGTTAAGCTTAGTGCCTGTTGCATATGAGTCTGTGTACATACTGTGGTTTTCTTCGCTTTTGCGTTCTAAATACATTATTGTCTGTATAGAACAGAATTCAGTAATATGTACCCCTACATACTTTGAAATGTGTTGTAGTTGATGATATGCTCATATGTCTAATTTATACATTACATGTATGACTGACTGCTAGTTTTGATTACTGACTTTGTTATAATATTGTCAGTGGTTCTTTTTTGACCTCAGTACTGATGTGGGTACTGTCTCTGGAGGGTCAGTTTGATATCACTTTCAGAGGTATTGTGATTACAGTCATAAATAGTGTATAACTCTGTGAAGGTGCTAGATGTTAGCATGTCTTAGAGCGGCAAGTTAAGAGGTTGTATTTACAGTAAGCAATACTCATATACATATGTTGTTTGCATGAACTGTATTATCCTCTCTGACCTAGGCAGATTGTCTAGGTTTAACTTGAATTTATTTTTTATTTTTTTACAAATGCAGCTCTCGTCATACGGTATGTCCCCTACAGATTTTCAGAGTAAAGCAAGCTGAGAAACCAAACACAAATAAAGCATCCACTTCACAGGCTACACAGATAATTCATCACACGATGAAGGCTCTATACTTCAGCATACAAGATAAAAGATATTTCTCTGACGTCCTAGTGGATGCTGGGTACTCCGTAAGGACCATGGGGGTATAGATGGGCTCCGCAGGAGGCTGGGCACATCTAAAGAAAGCTTTAGGACTACCTGGTGTGCACTGGCTCCTCCCACTATGACCCTCCTCCAGACCTCAGTTAGAATCTTGTGCCCGGCCGAGCTGGTTGCACACTAGAGGCTCTCCTGAGCTCCTAGAAAGAAAGTATATTTTAGGTTTTTTATTTTACAGTGAGACCTGCTGGCAACAGGCTCACTGCAACGAGGGACTAAGGGGAGAAGAAGCGAACTCACCTGCGTGCAGAGTGGATTGGGCTTCTTAGGCTACTGGACACCATAAGCTCCAGAGGGATCGAACACAGGACCCGTCCTTGGTGTTCGTTCCCGGAGCCGCGCCGCCGTCCCCCTTACAGAGCCAGAAGCAAGAAGATGGTCCGGAAAATCGGCGGCAGAAGACTTCAGTCTTCACCAAGGTAGCGCACAGCACTGCAGCTGTGCGCCATTGCTCCTCATGTACACCTCACACTCCGGTCACTGATGGGTGCAGGGCGCTGGGGGGGGGGCGCCCTGAGGGCAATATTACACACCTTGGCTGGCAAATCTACACCATATATAGCCCCAGAGGCTATATAGGTGTAAATTAATACCCCTGCCAGAGTTTCAAAAACGCTGGAGAAGTCTGCCGAAAAAGGGGCGGGGCTATCTCCCTCAGCACACTGGCGCCATTTCTAGCTCACAGCTCCGCTGGAAGGAAGCTCCCTGGCTCTCCCCTGCAGTCTACACTACAGAAGGGTAAAAAAGAGAGGGGGGGCACTAAATTTAGGCGCAGTATAAGTATTATAGCAGCTATAAGGGGATATAATTCAGTTAGTCCCTGTATTATATAGCGCTCTGGTGTGTGCTGGCATACTCTCTCTCTGTCTCCCCAAAGGGCTTTGTGGGGTCCTGTCCTCTGTCAGAGCATTCCCTGTGTGTGTGCGGTGTGTCGGTACGGCTGTGTCGACATGTTTGATGAGTAGGTTTATGTGGAGGCGGAGCAGATGCCTATAAATGTGATGTCACCCCCTGCGGGGCGGACACCTGAGTGGATGGACTTATGGAAGGAATTACGTGCAAGTGTCGACTCCTTACATAAAAAATTTGACGACATGGCAAATGCGGGACAGCCGGCTTCTCAGCTCGTGCCTGCCCAAGCGTCTCAAAGGCCATCAGGGGCTCTAAAACGCCCGCTACCACAGATGTCGACACGGATACTGATACTAGTGTCGACAACGAAGAGACTAATGTAATGTCCAATAGGGCCACTCGTTACATGATTGAGGCAATAAAAGATGTATTACACATTTCTGATATTACCCCAGGTACCACAAAAAAAGGGTATTATGTTTGGGGAGAAAAAACTACCAGTAGTTTTTCCCCCTTCTGAATAATTAAATGAAGTATGTGAAGAAGTGTGGGCTTCCCCCGATAAAAAATTGGTAATTTCTAAAAAGTTACTAATGGCGTACCCTTTCCCGCCAGAGGATAGGTCACGTTGGGAGACACCCCCTAGGGTGGATAAAGCGCTCACACGCTTGTCAAAGAAGGTGGCACTACCGTCTCCGGATACGGCCGCCCTAAAGGAGCCTGCTGATAGAAAGCAGGAGGCGATCCTGAAGTCTGTATATACACACTCAGGCATTATACTGAGACCAGCTATTGCTTCAGCATGGATGTGCAGTGCTGCAGCTGCGTGGTCAGACTCCCTGTTGGAAAATATTGACTCCCTAGACAGGGACACTATATTGCTAACCATAGAGAATATTAAAGACTCAGTCTTATACATGAGAGATGCACAGAGGGATATCTGCCGGCTGGCATCTAAAATAAGTACAATGTCCATTTCTGCCAGGAGAGGCTTATGGACTCGGCAGTGGACAGGGGATGCAGATTCTAAAAGGCACATGGAAGTTTTGCCTTATAAGGGTGAGGAGTTATTCAGGGATGGTCTCTCGGACATAGTTTCCACAGCAACAGCTGGGAAGTCAGCATTTTTGCCCCATGTTCCCTCACAGCCTAAGAGAGCGCCGTATTATCAGGTACAGTCCTTTCGGCCCCAGAAAAGTAGGCGGGGAAAAGGCGGGTCCTTTCTGCCCAGAGGCAGAGGTAGGGGAAAAAAGCTGCAACAAACAGCTGGTTCCCGAGAACAAAGGCCCTCCCCCGCTTCATCCAAGTCTGCCGCATGACGGTGGGGCTCCACTGGCGGAGCCAGGTACGGTGGGGGGCCGCCTCAAAAATTTCAGCGATCAGTGGGCTCGCTCACAGGTGGATCCCTGGATCTTTCAAGTAGTATCTCAGGGGTACAAGCTGGAATTCGAGACGTCTCCCCCTCGCCGTTTCCTCAAATCTGCCTTAACCGACAACTCCCTCAGACAGGAAGGCTGTGCTAGAGGCAATTCACAAGCTGTATTCCCAGCAGGTGATAGTCAAGGTGCCCCTACTTCAACAAGGCAGGGGTTACTATTCCACAATGTTTGTGGTACCGAAACCGGACGGTTCGGTGAGACCCATTTTAAATTTGAAGTCCTTGAACACATATATAAAAAAATTCAAGTTCAAGATGGAATCGCTCAGGGCGGTTATTGCAAGCCTGGACGAGGGGGATTACATGGTATCCCTGGACATCAAGGATGCTTACCTGCATGTCCCCATTTACCATCCTCACCAGGAGTACCTCAGATTTGTGGTACAGGATTGTCATTACCAATTCCAGACGTTGCCGTTCGGTCTGTCCACGGCACCGAGGGTATTTACCAAGGTTATGGCCGAAATGATGATACTCCTTCGAAGAAAGGGAGTTTTAATTATCCCGTACTCAGGACGATCTCCTGATAAAGGCGAGGTCCAGGGAGCAGTTGTTGGTCGGGGTAGCACTATCTCAGGAAGTGCTACATCAGCACGGTTGGATTCTAAATATTCCAAAGTCACAGCTGGTTCCTACGACACGTCTACTGTTCCTGGGGATGATTCTGGACACAGACCAGAAAAAAGTGTTTCTCCCGGAGGAGAAAGCCAAGTAGCTATCATCTCTAGTCAGAGGCCTCCTGAAACCAAGACAGGTGTCGGTGCATCACTGCACGCGAGTCCTGCGAAAAATGGTAGCTTCATATGAAGCAATTCCATTCGGCACGTTCCATGCAAGAACTTTTCAGTGGGACTAGTTGGACAAGTGGTCCGGATCGCATCTTCAGATGCATCGGCGGATAACCCTGTCTCCAAGGACCAGGGTATCTCTGCTGTGGTGGCTGCAGATGGCTCATCTTCTAGAGGGCCGCAGATTTGACATACAGGACTGGGTCCTGGTGACCACGGATGCCAGCCTTTGGGGCTGGGGGGCAGTCACACAGGGAAGACATTTCCAGGGACTATGGTCAAACCAGGAGCTGTCCCTACACATAAATATTCTGGAACTGAGGGCCGTCTACAATGCCCTAAGTCAAGCAAGACTCCTGCTTCAGTCAGACAACATCACGGCAGTCGCCCATGTAAATCGACAGGGCGGCACAAGAAGCAGGATGGCGATGGCAGAAGCCACAAGGATTCTCCGATGGGCGGAAAATCACGTGTTCGCACTGTCAGCAGTGTTCATTCCGGGAGTGGACAACTGGGAATCAGACTTCCTCAGCAGGCACGACCGCCACCCGGGAGAGTGGGGACTTCATCCAGAAGTCTTCCAATTGCTGGTAAACCGATGGGAAAGGTCACAGGTGGACATGATGGCGTCCCGCCTCAACAAAAAAAAGATATTGCGCCAGGTCAAGAGACCCTCAGGCGATAGCTGTGGACGCTCTAGTGATACCGTGGGTGTACCAGTCGGTTTATGTGTTCCCTCCTCTACCTCTCATACCAAAGGTATTGAGGATAATAAGAAGACGAGGAGTGAGGACTATACTCGTGGATTGGCCAAGAAAAGCTTGGTACCCAGAACTTCAAGAAATGAGCTCAGAGGACCCATGGCCTCTGCCGCTCAGACAGGACCTGCTGCAGCAGGGACCCTGTCTGTTCTAAGACTTACCGCGGCTGCGTTTGACGGCATGGCGGTTGAACACCGGATCCTAAAGGAAAAGGGCATTCCGGAGGAAGTCATTCCTACGCTGATTAAAGCCAGGAAAGATGTAACGGCAAAACATTATCACCGCATATGGCGGAAATATGTTGCTTGGTGTGAGGCCAGGAAGGCCCCAACAGAGAAATTTCAGCTGGGTCGATTTCTGCACTTCCTACAGGCAGGAGTGACTATGGGCCTAAAATTGGGTTTCATTAAGGTCCAGATCTCGGCTCTGTCGATTTTCTTCCAGAAAGAACTGGCTTCACTGCCTGAAGTTCAGACTTTTGTTAAGGGAGTGCTGCATATTCAGCCTCCTTTTGTGCCTCCAGTGGCACCTTGGGATCTCAACGTGGTGTTGAGTTTCCTAAAGCCACATTGGTTTGAGCCACTTAAAACAGTGGATTTGAAATATCTCACGTGGAAAGTGGTCATGCTTTTGGCCTTTGCTTCGGCCAGGCGTGTGTCAGAATTGGCGGCTTTATCATGTAAAAGCCCTTATCTGATTTTCCATATGGATAGGGCAGAATTGATGACTCGTCCCCAGTTTCTCCCTAAGGTGGTATCAGCGTTTCACTTGAACCAACCTATCGTGGTGCCTGCGGCTACTAGGGACTTGGAGGATTCCAAGTTACTGGACGTAGTCAGGGCCTTGAAAATATATGTTTCCAGGACGGCTGGAGTCAGGAAAACTGACTCGCTGTTTATCCTGTATGCACCCAACAAACTGGGTGCTCCTGCTTCTAAGCAGACTATTGCTCGCTGGATCTGTAGTACGATTCAGCTTGCGCATTCTGCGGCTGGACTGCCGCACCCTAAATATGTAAAAGCCCATTCCACGAGGAAGGTGGGCTCGTCTTGGGCGGCTGCCCGAGTGGTCTCGGCTTTACAACTTTGCCGAGCGGCTACTTGGTCAGGGGCAAACACGTTTGCAAAATTCTACAAATTTGATACCCTGGCTGAGGAGGACCTTGAGTTCTCTCATTCGGTGCTGCAGAGTCATCCGCACTCTCCCGCCCGTTTGGGAGCTTTGGTATAATCCCCATGGTCCTGACGAAGTCCCCAGCATCCACTTAGGACGTCAGAGAAAATAAGATTTTACTCACCGGTAAATCTATTTCTCGTAGTCCGTAGTGGATGCTGGGCACCCATCCCAAGTGCGGATTGTCTGCAATACTTGTACATAGTTATTGTTAACTAAAGGGTTATGTTGAGCCATCTGTTGAGAGGCTCAGTTGTATTTCATACTGTTAACTGGGTATTGTATCACGAGTTATACGGTGTGATTGGTGTGGCTGGTATGAGTCTTACCCGGGATTCAAAATCCTTCCTTATTGTGTCAGCTCTTCCGGGCACAGTATCCTAACTGAGGTCTGGAGGAGGGTCATAGTGGGAGGAGCCAGTGCACACCAGGTAGTCCTAAAGCTTTCTTTAGATGTGCCCAGTCTCCTGCGGAGCCGCTATTCCCCATGGTCCTTACGGAGTCCCCAGCATCCACTTCGGACTACGAGAAATAGATTTACCGGTGAGTAAAATCTTATTTTACTCAGTACGTAAACTGTTATTATGGAGCAGTGGGGGCTAGCTGTCCTTGGAGGCAGCAGATCCTAGGTTGTATAAGGCATTTTTGGGGGAAAATCCCATAATAAGGTAGGACCTCCTGACGGGGGCACCAGCGGTTTAAAGGGGAGAGAGTTGGGTGACACCCAAATTAAATAGAAATCTCACTAAATGGGATATCTGTTTCTTTTTCCTTTTCCAGCTGGGTACTGTCTTTAAAAATGTATTTTTAAATATGCATATTTATTACAATGACCTCTACATCAGATTAAGGCCAGCCTGGATTTTCAGCTGGCATGAAAGCAAATAGCTGTTTGGGCTAGGGTACTGGAAACGTTCAGTACCTGGTTAGGAACAAGATTCCATATATGAGTCACGTTATCTTGGTTTCTGTAAGGGGCTAATATTTATTAGCATATCTGCGGTCTCTGTGACAATGCAGAGAAGAGACAGTGTTTGATTGTCCCAGGGCAGGCCAGGATAGAAGTGGCTCCATTTGTAGCTTAAGGCAGCTATAGATGTTTGTAATGCTGCTGCTGTATCACCCTTAATTAAAGCGGGTGGCAGAGCTATTTTCTTTATAAGAAAGATGATTCAGAGTCAGGAAAGGGTTCTGGGAACTTGACTTTGGAGTAGCAGACTCCAGAAAAGTCTTACCTTTTTCCCTCATTTAATCCTTATTTAGGAGTCTAATTCTGGCCTTCACGGGCATAAAACGGAAAACTAAAGGATGGTGACAGCAACCAGAGGGCCAGCTGTCAAATCACATTCACCATCAGGAGATGGTGTGGGCTTCTTTTCTGGGGGATACCCAGAGTAGGGGGCTGACTTCTTCATGGTGACTATAATATGAATACAGTGTCTGCCTGCAATGTGTGCATCCCGGGTTTGATACCGAGTGGGGCTGTGCAAATATTGACCCAGGCAGGTGCGGGAGTGCAGAAAAGGGGTATCCTTACTAATCTTTTCATGAAGTAGTCCTCTCGAAGGTTCCATTGCTCCAGCTCATCTCGGGTAGAGGCAATGGCAGGGGTTTTATAGGAAAGCAGTTGAAATTGTTTTACCTCAGACTGAGCCCCAGGGGCTTAATGGGGGTACTGGCCTCCTGGGCAGGGGATTCAGGTCCCATAGAAGTGGAAGTCAGTACAGCGACTATCTCTTCACAGGAGATAATGCTTTTCAGGTAATCCAAATAGAGGGATTTGTCTAATCTGGTTGATATAGCACAGGTTCTCAAACTCGGTCCTCAGGACCCCACACGGTGCATGTTTTGCAGGTCTCACAGAATCACAAGGGACATAATTAGCTCCACCTGAGGACCTTTTAAAATGTGTCAGTGAGTAATAAGTACACCTGTGCACTTGCTGGGTTACCTGCAAAACATGCACTGTGTGGGGTCCTGAGGACCGAGTTTGAGAACCACTGATATAGAAGGATGGCGACTCCATTCTCATAAAACCAAAACAGATAAGTTTGGGTATTGCGTTTTATATGGAAACATTACGTCCCATAGTTTGGGGATCCAGGAGAATACCTAGTATCTCTGGATAATTATCAGTTTCTGTAGGTTATGGCATGCAGACTGTATACCTCAGGAGCTAAACAGTGTTGGGCCTGGTTAGTACTTGGATGGGAAATCACCTGGGAATACCAGGTGCTATATGTATTTCTCACTACCAACACAATACTCCTGATACTTTCTTTTGTTGTACACATACTGAAATGTGCACCGTGTGTGTCTAATCTTGTGACAAGCCTAGCAGAAATTTCTATGGCATTGTCCATCTGTGTTATTTCAAGGTTTTTCTCTTTCAGCAACATCTCAGTTTAGGCCTTACCCTTTGGGTTAGCCACAATCCCAGAGTATTTACCGGACAGTTTTATCCCCATAGATAGGAGATAAGTCAATTGCCATTCTTGACCACTTCTTATCCTGTCAGGATTTTATGCTATTTCTAACATACAATAACTTGTCAACAGTGGCACGGTGGGTTTTTAATGGGCAAGGTCATGTCTGGTTTCATAACAACGGATTACTCATAATGGATTTTGTCTGACTCAAGTCTGCAGGAAGTATTTACTTTGAAGTAAGTATCCAAGGTATGATAAGACTTTGGACTTGTTACACAGGTGATTATATCTTTTCACGTAATAGTGCAAATGAGCGGTTAACGGTGTTAACAAATCGGCATGCTGAAGTGTGCACAATTGCACTCAGGGCTTCTATGGTATCTAATTTATCGGCAGCCGAGTCACACTGGAGATGCCCAATCTCAGATGTCCTTGGAAGCTACACAAATGTTTGTCTGGTTGGTCTTTGGGTAAAAAAACACCTGTAAGTGTCAGGTGTGGTATCTGTGAACAAGTTACTATCAGAAGTTAAGGATGGTCATTGGCCTAGTGGCTACAGACAGCTCATCTAGACAGGGGATATCATTTTGGATATCGGTTTGGAGTATCCTAACAATATATGCAAGTCTTCAGGGGTCACTGTCCAGAAGAATATTCTAGGGACCATAGACCACAGAAGTAAATTGTCTTTTAATAAGCCTGTTTACACTTCAGGCCTATACATGGTATTGTTCGGGTAAAGGACATTCCTAAGGGAAAACCAGTCCACGTCTGGCCAGACGAGGCTACGATAGTAGCGTATTTCAACTTTTCAAGAGGAAAGCGCAGATAAAAAGGAAGGAGGTAGGTCACGTACAAAAGTGGCCAGAACTCCATCTTTCAGGTTTTCCGTAGCAAGTGACTAGGAGTCTTAGACTGAGAAGCGTTTCTCAACTCGACATACCATTTTGGTAGACGAATGGGCTTAACGGTCGGTTCAGACTCAGATACACTAACACAGGATCAGGGACTGATCTTTATGGGCGCTATGGGAATTTATTTCACTTATGTGTGTCCACCAATCAATTCTGCTAAGTCAGGATGGTGAGGAAAATGAAATAAGGTAAGTGCCATGATGTAATGGTTCCGGCTTGATACAGAAGGCGTTGGTACTAAGATTTGCAGGGAATGGTGCTCCACTTCTGCTTCTCAACGCTCACATCCACTCATACAGGGTCCTGGTTGTTACAGACATCTGCATCAACTGTCTTGGACGGCATGGTTCTTGGATCTGTATCCTGAACTCCAGAGGATTCTCGCAAATAATTCAAATTATGCTCAGAACAAGGAAAGACCTTCTCAGCTCATATTTACCAAATATGGTATATTCATTGGTAACACTGAAAGAGGCTTGGACCCGAAAGTTTTTGGAGTGTCCAGAGTTCTGCCATTCCTTTATACAGGAAGGAATAGGGGTTGAGGATGGCTTTCTTGAAAATGCAAGTGTTGGCATTTACTGTATGGTTCCAAAGTAAATTGCCAAAATTACAGGTTGTGCGCACATTTCTCAGGGAATGCTGCGCATTCAATCGCTTTTTTCACCTACAGAAGACTTAAGTCTAGTCCTGTAGGTCCTTCAAAGTTGCCTATTGGGACCACTTAATAGGTGAATCTTAAATGGTTGACAACAAAGGTACTCTTTTTACGGATTATAGCATCAGATGTAGGAACGCTGTCATGTCGTTTCCTAGTTCTGGATATTTTTATCCAGGTAAAATAGTTCCCAGACCTAGGTCTGGGTACCTTCCTAACGTGGGGTTTGTATTCCACTTTAATGAAGATATGGTAGTCCCGTCCTTTTCAGGTAGCAGGACTTCTCTGCGAGAGATGCGTCGCTGAACGTAGTCTAAACATTTAGGATCTACGTGAATCATACCGGTGCCATCAGAAAGACAGATTCTCTTTTCATTCTTTATGGATTCCATAAGAATAGATGGCTGGTTACTAAATAGACTCTTGCTAGGTAGCTTCGAATAAGGACTTCGCAAGCATATTCTCAAGCAGATCTCCCTGTTCCGGCTAATGTCTCTGTTCACACTACTCATGAGGTAGGTCCTTCATGGGCAGCACAACAGGGTGCTTCAGTAGAACAGATTGGAAGGCAGCTGCATGGCTTCCGTTAACACAATCAATAGACATTATGCTAGGTTACGTTCCCTCTCATGATGCTTAATTCGGGCATAGGATTTTCCTGTTCAATCAGAAGCGTCCCCACCACTAGGGTTGCTTTGGGAAGTCCCATTGTTATCCTGTGGATAACCTGTGGACCCTGCCGGAGAAATATACATTATGGTAAGAACTTACCGTTGATAGCGGTATTTCTCCTAAGTCCACAGGTTCCACAGGGATCCCACCCTGACGCATCTGATTTGAGAATCTTTACACTCACTGAACCTCTTCCCTCTTGTAGGAAGGGGTGTGCGTGTGTGGTCTTCTCTCCTGAATAGGGTTCTACATAATGCTCCTGCCTAAATGCTTTGGAATAAACTGATTTGCTTCAGCTAGTGGGTGGGATATATGGACAAGCCCATTGCATCCTGGGAGGACTGAAAGCTTGTGATCGTTTGGTGCCAATCCACTATCACTTCATCATATCCCATTGTTATCCTGTGGAACCTGTGGACTTAGAAATACCTTTATCAACGTTAAGTTCTTGCCATAACGTGTGTGTGTGTGTGTGTGTGTGTGTGTGTGTGTATATATATATATATATGGTTTTCGCTTTTCCTCACTACACTCTCCACATGGGTCTCCTTACCTGAAGAAAAGGCTTGCCGCCTTGAAACGTTGTAAGACGTAAGACCACCATGTTTTTTTGATTGATTGCACATTTTTTTGAGTTGCTATGTTTTGCACATAAATCATTTTTTACAAGTCCTTGGAGTGCTGCCTCTGTCCTTTCCAGATATACCTGAGCCACAGGTGGGATAGGCACGCTACCTATATATATATATATATATATATATATATAGTAGCGACAGTGGAACGGGAACCAAACAATTACGCTTTTCATACTCCCAAGATGTAATGGGCCAGCCCCCTATATCCCTGCCTCCCGGCTCAGGCAAATCAGTTTTAGTTTGGTACGGCAGGAGCCGGACCACTAGAACAGTTGGGCTACACAAAAAATGTCTGCAGCCACAAGCTTTTGTTATTTTATAGTATTTTTTCTTTTTATGAGTGATCTCTCTATGCACCTTAATAAAGATGCTCCAACAACTTTCTGCCGGGTTGCGACAACTGTTACCTCTGAGTACACTGCTGTTTCGGCGGGCTTCAGACTGGATGTACTGATGATCCCAGGCTGCGGCCGTAGAACGGGAGAAGGTAAGGCGTCTGTTACCGATCAGCGGTTTAAGATGCGTATAACGCAACCTTATTGTCTCAGGTGGAGACTACCGGACAGTCGCTAATGCTGCTGCCACATCGGGTGCACCAGCGCTAGACCTCAGAGATCATAGGTTCTGGGGAATAGTAGAGGCCGTTATCCCTGAGGTTGATGTCAGCAGTGGGGAGTCAGACGCTCCCCTGGTCGTACCTCCTCCCAGTTCATGACCAGTGTCTGCAGAGTTTCCTAGTGGATTCTGGGAAACTGTACTTTCATAGGGTTATAGATCGGGTCCACTGGATCCTGGAACTTTAACACCTTTAGTGTGTGTATGTGTGTGCTAGCTCCTCCCCTCTATGCCCCTCCTACCAGACTCAGTTTAGTAAAATGTGCCCAAGGAACCGGGTGCATCTCTCTGGAGCTCCAGAGAGTTTCCTTTCATTTTTGTTTTAGTTTATTATTTTTAGGTAGTCCTGGTTGGCAACCAGGCTACCTGCTTCGTGGGACTTAGAGGGGAAACCGAACCAACCTCCTGAGGGTTAATGGTTTGTAATCCCAGCTGACAGGACACTGAGCTCCTGAGGTGCTGATCACACATCGTTAGTATGCAAGCCGCCACCCTCTAACAGGTGCCGAAGATCGAGGTGCTGTGAGTGTTACACCGGGGTCCTGGTTAGTGGGTCCCCGTTGCAGTTTGGCGGCATGTCGCGTGGCGGTCACGAGCCATGAGCTGCAGTGCCCGCCGTGGACAAAACTGTCTCGAGGACTCATGCCCTGCAGTGCTCACTGCTCCTTAGGGCTTGTCTGTGCTGTTATCTATATGAATTTTACGGGATCCGGTCTGAAGATCGACAGTGTCTAGGTCGACAATGTTTAGGTCGACCACTATAGGTCGACGCTTACTAGGTCGACAGGGTCAGAAGGTCGACATGTTCTAGGTCGACAGGTCAAAAGGTCGACATGAGTTTTTTTTTAAATAAAAAATCTTTTTTTACTTTTTCATACTTAATGATCCACGTGGACTACGATTGGAACGGTAATCTGTACCGAGTGAAACAAGGCACCTTGCCCGAAGCATGGCGAGCGAAGCGAGGGGACACGGTGCACTAATTGGGGTTACCGATCACTCTACGAAGAAAACAACTACAAAAAACATTACAAACTCATGTCGACCTTTTGACCTGTCGACCGACCTGACCCTGTCGACCTAGTGACTGTCGACCTATAGTGGTCGACCTAAACATTGTCAACCTAGAGATCTACACCCGAAATTTACACATGGTCAGTATAATAATGTGAGGGGCCGCACGCCATTGCAAGGGGCGGGGCTTCCCAGAGCTGGACCAGAGGCGGGATGGCGTCATTTCCTGCTGCTGCGGAACATCAAGGCTGCATGCACGCTGCTCCTCCACAGACCCACGCTGTTACAGACTGTGTACCGGTACCAGGGGATCATGGCTGGTGGGGAGCACTAGAGCGGTAGTGCCGCTGCACTTTTATCAGGTTATACACATTATTTCACACGCTGTGTTCTGTGTGCTGGTCTCCGTTCCTCAGTGTCACTCCAGGGGCTCTCTAGGGTCTGTGTGGGGGTGTTTTCCTGTGAGCTGCGCTGTATTACAGTTGTGTCAAGATGTCTGTTGACATGGTTATGTGTGCTGCGTGTAACTCTACCCCTTTATCAGTGGGGTCCCTCATGTGTGAGCAATGTTCCTTATCTCCTCAGGGACACAGTTCACAGGCACCTGACTGGCTTGATACCTTTAAAGCATGATTCAGAATGTTAATTCAGATTTAGCGGCAGCTAAAAAGGAGAGACAGGTGTTAAAACATTGTCTATTGATTGTATTGCAAAAGCAGCAGATAACAGAAGGCTTTTCAGCCCCCTCTGTTGGTTTCACATAAACGCTCACTGCCACAGGTGCTCCAGTCTGATTCTGATCCGCCCGATGTGGATGATGATATGGATGAGGACAGCTCTCTTTTTCTCCAGGGGTGGAGGCCCTCATTTTTGCGGTAAGATTTTTGCAGGAGTCAGAACCAGATGAGGAGTTGTGCTTTAATGTAAGACCAAAGACCTCAGCAACTTTTCCTGTGTCTAAACAGTTAAACTCCCTGACCAGGGAAGCATGGTTAAACCCTGATAAGAAATGTAAAATTCCTCATGGTTTTTAGCTACCTTTCCCCTCCCAGCTGAGGAAGGTATGGAAAACCCCACGTCAGTGGATATGTCTGGGTCCAGACTGTCTAAGAAATTGGTACTGCCGGTGCCAGAGGGTATATCCCTAAAAGAGCCGGTTGACCACTCTCAAGGCAATTTATTTGGCAGCGGGTGTAGCACAGTGCCCCACAATAGTTTGTCGATGGATTTCCAGGGCAATGGTCAAGTGGTCCGATAATATTATTAATGGATTACACAAACTGGGTCATTACTCTACTGCAAAACATACAGGTTGCTGCAAATTTTATGAGCTAGGCTATAAAGGAATTGTGTAAGATAAATGGCTGCACTACTGCTATGGCAGTTTCGGCATGCAGAGCTCTGTGGTTGCGTCAATGGTCAGGGGATGCTGATTCCTAAAAGGGTGTAGAAAATCTTCCCTTTACAGGTGATGCCTTGCTTGGGGACAAATTAAATAAATGGCTTTCCCAGGCAATGGCGGGTAATTCTACCTATCTGCCGTCGGCTGCGCCACCTGCTTTCCCAGGCAATGGCGGGAAAGTCTACCTATCTGCCCTTGTCTGCTCCACCCTCCTTGCAGTCCTTTCGTGTGGCAAGGTTCAGAGGCAGGGGCCGGGGAGTCTCCACCACTCCGAGAGGATCTTGTGGTAAGTCCCGTAAACCTGCAAATGCTGCCACCCTGGACCAGACCACTGGATTCCCAGCCGCTAAGCCTTCCACGTGACGGTTATCCCCAGCAGCAAGGCAACTTTTAGGTGGGTCCTTGCCTTCAACACTTTGCACGCGTGTGGGCGAAGTCCTGCCGGGATCCTTGGGTGAGGGATTTCATTTCCCAGGGATACTGGCTGGAATTTCAAGCACTTCCTCCTCACAGATTTTTCAAATCGGGCTTACCAATTCTGCCCGCTGCAAAAGTTACCTTGCAAGAGGCCATACAAAAACTTTTGCGGACAGGGGTGGTGGTTCCAGTACCTCCTCCATTACATAAACGGGGGTTTTACTCTAGTCTTTTTGTTGTTCCAAAACCGAACGGTTCGGTGCAACCCATCTTAAACCTGAAGTCTCTAGACCCGTATCTGCGGGTGTTAAAATTCAAGATGGAATCCCTGCGGGCAGTGCTGTCTGGTCTGGAGGAGGGGGAATTCTTGGTATCCCTAGATGTCAAGGATGCTTACCTACATATTCCCATGTGGCCCCCTCATCAGGCTTCCCTCAGGTTCGCCATCTTGGACGACCATTTCCAGTTTCAGGCCTTGCCCTTTGGCCCATCCACAGCTCCAAGGGTCTTCACCAAAGTCATGGTGGAGATGAGGCTGCCGCTGTGCAGGATGGGAGTCAACATAGTCCCTTACTTGGACAATATCCTGATAAAGACTATGTTCAGGGAGCGTCTATTGCACAGCATCGATCTGACGACTCGCTTGCTTACGGATCATGGGTGGATCCTAACCTTCCAGTAATCTCACCTGGAACCGACCCAATGTCTCCAATTCCTGGGAATGATACTGGGTACAGTGTCTCAAAAAATGTGTCTTCCGATGGAAAAGGCCTTGGCTATCCAGGCTTTGGTCCGCTCAGTACTCCGTGCTCGCAAGGTGTCCATACATCTTTGCATACGTTTGCTGTGCAAGATGGTTGCTGCTTACGAGGCAGTCCAATACGGCAGATTTCATGGCAGGCCATTTCAGCTGGATCTGCTGGACAAATGGTCGGGGTCTCACCTTCACATGCATCAGTAGGTGAACTCTTCTCCGAAAGCCCGGATTTCTCTATTATGGTGGCAACAAGTTCCTCACCTGGTAGAAGGCAGGATTTTCAATATCCAATCATGGATTCTACTGTCAACAGATGCCAGCCTCCGTAGTTGGGGGGGCTGTGACCCAAGGGGCCCAGTTCCAGGGGATATGGTCAAGTCAGGAATCTCATCTGCCGATAAACATCCTGGAACTCGGGGCAATTTACAATGCCCTTCTGCAAGCTTCCCATCTCCTGAGGAATCGGGCGATCCAGGTTCAATCGGACAAAGCCACGGCGGTGGCGTACATAAACCAACAAGGGGGAACAAGAAGCAGAGCAGCGATGCGAGAAGTGTCACATGCCTCCTCTGGGCGGAGGTCAATGCAAGGGCCATCTCAGCCATATTCATGGAGTGGACAACTGGGATGCGGACTTCCTCAGCAGACACGACCTCCATCAGGGGGAATGGGGCCTACATCATCCCTAGGTATTTCAACAGTTAATTCACCGGTGGGGCTGTCCGCAGATAGATCTGATGGCTTCTCGTCTCAACAAGAAGCTATGCCATTACTGTTCCAGATTGAGGGATCCGCAGGCTGTAGCAGTGGGCACGCTGACGTCGCTTTTGACGTACCAGTTTGTGTACCTGTTCCCTCCTCTACCGCTAATCCCAAGGGTTCTAAATTGACTAAAAGGAAAAGCGTTCAAGCAATTCTAATTGCCCCGGATTGGCCTTGACGGGCATGGTACTTCGGCCTCCTAACCATGGCTCTGGAAGATCCCTGGCCTCTACCGCTCCAAAAGGATCTTCTTCAACAAGGTCCGTTTGTCTATCCAGACTTACAGCGGCTACGTTTGACGGCTTGGAAATTGAGAGGGAGATTCTAGCATGAAAAGGTATTCCCTCCCGGGTTATTTCTACCATGGTCCAAGCCAGGAAGATGGTGACATCAAAACATTATCATCGTATCTGGAAAAAGTATGTTCCTGGTGTGAAAGTAGAAAGGTGTCTCCCGTGGAATTTAGAATTGGTTGTTTATACTTTTCCTACACGCGGGAGTGGATATGGGCCTACGTTTAGGCTCCATTAAAGTCCAGATTTCGGCACTCTCTATTTTCTTCCAGAAACAACTTGCCATGTTGCCGGAAGTACAAACTTTCCTAAAAGGAGTTCTTCATATGCAACCGCCCTTCGTACCTCCCACGGCTCCATGGGATCTCAATGTGGTTCTGTCCTTTCTTCACTCGGATTGGTTTGAATCCTTACATAGTGTGGAGTTAAAATTTCTCACCTGGAAAACGCTGATGTTATTGACCTTGACACCTGCAAGACGTGTCTCTGAATTGGGAGCCTTATCCTGAATAGCCCTTATTTGGTTTTTCATGAAGACAGGGCGGAACTCAGGACCCGTCCTTCATGTCCATCAACCCATTGTGGTTCCAGTGTTGTCTGACGCTTCCATTGGGCCAGAGTCCTTGGATGGTGAGGGCTTTGAAGATTTATGTCAAAAGGACGGCTCGTCATCGGAAATATGATTCGCTGTTTGTCCTTTATGATGCCACCAAGATTGGTCGTCCGGCTTCCAAGCAATCCATTGCTCGTTGGCCCAGGTTGACCATTCAACAGGCTAATACTTCAGAGACTCTGCCTTTGCCGACATCTATTCAGGCCCACTACGGACTACGAGAAAAGGAATTACTGGTAGGTATTAAATTCCTTTTTCTCTCACGTCCTAGAGGATGCTGGGGTCCATATTAGTACCATGGGGTATAGACAGGTCCACCAGGAGCCATTGGCACCTTAAGAGTTTAACAGTGTGGGCTGGCTTCTCGCTCTATGCCCCTCCTACCAGACTCAGTTTAGAAAATGTGCCCGGAGGAGCCGGTCACAGCTAGGGGAGCTCTGCTGAACTTCTTTAGTAAAGTTTATTTTAGATTTTTTATTTTATTTTACAGGGAGGCTACTGGCAACAGCCTCCCTGCATCGAGGGATTGAGGGGGGGCAGTGTATGCCCTGCGGGGTCTGAGCTACTGTCTCCGCTGACTGGACACTGAGCTCCAGAGGGGATAAATCGCTCCCCGCCGCAGGGGAACGCTCAACGCGGTAGCATGCCGCCACTACCTTGCAGAGCTGAAGTGTGGCGAGTGAGTCATCGGCTCCCTAACAAGCAGGGAGCTGATGTGAAGATGGCAGCTACAGGGTAGGAGCGCCGTACTGACTGCGCTCCGGGGGCTCAGCGGTACAATGTGCGGCGCTGTGAGGGGCACCCTGAGCCGGCACCTTAACCCTACACTGACCAGAAAGCCTGTCAAGGTCCTCGGATCTCAGCCAGCACTAAATCCTCAGGCCAGTATAATCTTGGAAGAGCGAGAAGACAGCGTTATTAAGGGGGCGGAGCTTCTCAGCGGACACAGCAGCATTCAGCGCCATTTTCCTGCCTGCAGACACGCTGCCAGGTGAAGAGCAGTCCCTCCAGAGCACCTCCAGCTATCTGTACGGTACCAGGGGGTTGTAGAAGGGAGGGGGGGGGCTGTATATGGACTGTGTCACCTATTAAGGGACACAGTCAGCGCTGGTTAAGGGTCTCCCTATACCTATATAGCGCTCTGTGTGGGTTGGCTACAGTCTCTGTCTCTCTCTGCCGTTTTTGGGGGGAAACTCTGTCTACCCTGTCCACTGTGGGGTGTGCAAGCAAACATGTCTAGGGACTCTGTCTCATATGCTGCAGAGGATATCTCTTCTCAGGAAGAGCCCATCCCATGTAATCAGGATTGCACTGTTGTAGCGCAGATCCCGGCTATGGAACCGGAGTGGTTAGCCTCTCTTATGGGGACTATTTTCTCAGATTTCTGAAAGGGTTGCTAGGACTGAAACTGCAACTCAGGTGTTACAGACCTCGATGGCTCTATGGCCCGGTCCTCTTCCCTCGGGGTCCCCTGCGGTACATTCTCATAAACGTGATCTTGCCCACATTACGCAAGATGACACTGATACCGATTCTGACCCAGCAGACGGTGATGGGGATGTATCGAGGGGGACGGCATCACTTGCTAAGGGGGTGCAGTTGATGATTGAGGCCATGCTGGATGTGTTGAATATTGCTGACACCCCTCCTGAGCAGTATGAGGAGGCTTTTTTCACAGACAGTAAGAAAGCCCCGCTCACCTTCCCTGCATCTAAGGAATTAATTGCTATATTTGAAAAATCCTGGGAAAACCCGGAGAAAAAATTCCAGATCCCTAAAAGGGTTCTGGTTGCTTTTCCCTTCCCGGAGGAAGATAGAAAAAAATGGGAGACACCGCCTATAGTTGACGTGTCTGTCTCCAGACTGTCAAAGCAGGTGATCTTACCTGTCCCGGGATCCACCGCGTTGAAAGACCCGGAAGATCGCAAGGTTGATGCTACGCTCAAATCCATTTACACGGCTACGAGGGCGATCCTGCGGCCCACTATTGCCTGTGCATGGATTTCAAAAGCAATAGCAAAGTGGTCAATCACTGTGCAGGAGGACTTGACTACGATGGATAAAGGTGATGTTGATTTGTTTTTACGTAACATACAGGATTCTGCAGGGTTCCTGGTAGAATCTATGAAGGATCTGGGTTCCATGGCTGCGGGGATCTCCGCCATGTCTATCTCGGCTTGCAGGGGTCTCTGGCTGCGCCAATGGTCTGCAGACACGGAATCCAGAAAAAGTGTGGAGAACCTACCCTATACAGGTCAGGCTCTTTTTGGGGAGGTGCTGGATGTGTGGATGTGTGGAATCCTCAGCTGCACCGGCTACGAAGAAACCTTTTACTCCCAACACGTGACAGTCCTTTCAGCCCGCTAGGACTGGAAAGAACAAACCCTCTCACACCTTCTTTAGAGGTGGTCGAGTCAAATCCAAGAAACCAGGACCAGAAGCCTGCTTCTGGTGCCTCAAAATCTGCAGCATGACGGTGGACCGCCCAGCCTCGACATTTCAGCCACATCTGGATGTCGTCCGGCCTACATTCCTAGGTACTGGATATTGGGTCCCAGGGGTACAGGCTGGAGTTTCAAACTCTTCCACCTCACCGATTCTTCAAGTCAGGCTTGCCGGCAGACAGGGAAATCCTTCTGGACGCCATAAAAAAATGGGTAATGTCAGAAGTCATTGTTCCAGTTCCGCCTCATCAGCTGAACAAGGTTACTATTCGAACCTTTTTGTGGTACCGAAACCGGATGGTTCGGTCAGGCCAATTTTGAACTTGAAGTTGCTGAACCCTTATCTGAAGGAGTTCAAGTTCAAAATGGAGTCTCTGAGAGCGGTGATCTCAGGTCTGGACATCAAGGATGCATACCTCCACATTCCGATTTGGTCATCGCATCAGGCTTATCTCAGGTTTGCACTGTTAGACAATCACTATCAGTTTCAAGCACTGCCATTCGGTCTTTCCACAGCACCGAGGGTCTTCACCAAGGTGATGGCAGAGCCTATGGTTCTCTGCAAGCAGGGGGTGAACATAATTCCATATCTGGATGATCTGCTGATCAAGGCGTCGTCCAGGTAGAAGTTGTTATGGTCCATTGCTCTCACAACGCATCTGCTCAGTGAGCAGGGTTGGATCCTGAACCTTCCCAAGTCTCATCTGGAGCCGAAAAGGAGGCTGTCTTTCCTGGGGATGATCCTCGACATAGAGGTGCAGAGGGTGTTTCTCCCGGTGGAGAAAGCGTTGGTGATACAGTCAATGGTTCGGGATGTCTTGAAGCCTACCCGGGTATCGGTTCATCAGTGCATCAGCCTTCTGGGGAAGATGGTTGACTCCTACGAGGCTCTGCAGTACAGAAGGTTTCATGCTCGGTCCTTTCAACTGGATCTCCTGGACGACTGGTCGGGATCTCACCTACACAGAGGATACATCTGTCGCCGAAAGCAAGGATTTCACTCCTCTGGTGGCTGCAGCTGCGTCACCTTCTGAAGAGCCGAAGGTTCGGGGTTCAGGACTAGATCCTTCTAACCACGGATGCAAGTCTCAGAGGTTGGGGAGCAGTCACTCAAGGGAAAACCTTCCAAGGGAGGTGGTCAAGTCAGGAATCCCTTCTTCCAATAAACATCATGGAGCTAAGAGCTGTGTACAACGGCCTTCTTCAAGCAGCACACCTTCTACAGGATCGGGCTGTTCAGGTGCAGTCGGACAACGTGACCACAGTGGCCTACATAAACCGATAAGGCGGAACGAAGAGCATGGCTGCAATGTCAGAGGTGGCAAGAATCCTCCTCTGTGCAGAAAGACACGCGGTGACAATGTCGGCAGTCTTCATTCTGGGAATGGACAACTGGGAAGCAGACTTCCTCAGCAGACACGATGTCCATCCAGGAGAAATGGGCCTCCACCCGGAGGTGTTCGAGGAGGTAACCGGTTGGCGGGGGGTTCCTCATATAGACATGATGGCCTCCCGCCTCAACAAGAAGCTGCGGAGGTACTGTTTCGGGTCGAGAGACCCACAAGCAGTGGCAGTGGACGAACTGGTAACACCGTGGGTGTTCCCGTCAGTGTATGTGTTCCCTCCACTTCCTCTCATTCCAAGAGTTCTACAACTTGTAAGAAGAACAAAGGTTCTGGCAATCCTCATTGCTCAGGACTGACCAAGGAGGGCTTGGTACGCGGATCTGCTGGATCTACTGCTGGAAGATCCAAGGCCTCTGCCTCTTCGGGAGGATCTTCTAATACAGGGGCCGTTTGCTTATCAGGACTTACCACGTCTACGTTTGATGGCAAGGTGGTTGAGCGCCAGATCTTAGCTCGGAAGAGTATTCATAGCGCAGTTATTCCTACCCTTATACAGGCTAGGAAGGGGGTAATGTCTAAACATTACCATAACATTTGGAATAAATGTGTCTTGGTGTGAATGCAAGAAGTTTCCTGTGGTGGAGTTTCAACTTGGAAGTTTTCTCCTGTTCCTACAAGCAGGTGTGAATATCGGCCTGAGATTGGGAACCCTCAAGGTCCAGATTTCGGCTTTATCCATTTTCTTCCAGAAACAATTGGCTGCCCTCCCTGAGGTTCAGACCTTTTTGAAAGGGGTTCTGCACATCCAGCCTCCCTTTGTGGCGCCGACGGCACCCTGGGATTTGGATGTGGTGTTGCACCTACTGCATTCAGATTGGTTTGAGCCTCTACAGGATGTTGAGGTCAGTTTTCTCACGTGGAAGGCTGTCACTTTGTTGGCCTTAGCTTCTGCGCGACGTGTGTCGGAATTGGGGGCTTTGTCCTGTAAAAGTCCCTATTTGGTCTTCCATGAAGATAGGGCAGAACTCGGGACACATTAACAGTTCCTTCCTAAGGTTGTGTCGGCTTTTCATATCAACCAACCTTTCTCATACGCCCTAGAGGATGCTGGGGTCCTCTGCATGACCATGGGGTATAGACTGTTCCGCAGGAGCCATGGGCACTCTTAAGACTTTTCAATGGGTGTGAAATGGCTCCTCCCTCTATGCCCCTCCTCCAGACCTCAGTATTAGAAATGTACCCAGGCAGACTGGATGCACTCCAAGGGAGCTCTGAAAATACTTATGTTAGGTTTTTTATTTTCAGGGACAACTGCTGGCAACAGTCTCAACAGTCTCCCTACTTCGTGGGACTGAGGGGGCAGAAGTAGGAACCAACTTCCTGAAGAGTTTCATGGCTCTGCTTCTGGTGACAGGACACCATTAGCTCCTGAAGGGTACTGAACGCTAGCCGTGTCTAGATGCTCACTCCCACAGCACGCCGTTACCCCCCTCACAGAGCCAGAAGTCAGAAGACAGGTGAGTGTAAGAAGATACATCTTCAATCAAGTAAAGTGATGGCTGAGGTACAGCGAGGCTGGCGGGAGCACAGCGCGCCATTGCTGCCCACACACACAAGCACTCAGGGGGGGGGGGCGCCCTGGGCAGCAAAATATCTATATAAACTGGCTAAAAGGGGGCATAAGATGCCCAGGCACAGCCCTACCGCTGCCATTATAAATATTATAAAAACTCTCTGAGGTAAAAATGCGCCTTTGCGGGGGCGGAGCTTCTTCCTCAGGAAGCCAGCACACTGCTCAGCGCCATTTTCTCTCTCTCTCTCCTCTGCAGAGACATCGCTGGTCGTCCTCCACTTCTGACTACAATTATCAGGGTGCAAAACAGAGGGGGGGGGGGGGGGCACAAGCGAATTTGGTGCTTTACAAGTGTGTTTACTGTGTAAAACAGCGCTGCATGTCAGTGGGCATTTTGTGTTCACAGGCATTATATACTGGCGCTGGGGTTGTGAACTGGCTGCTCCTAAACTCTGTCCCTCTGACAGATTTTACTGTGGGTCTGTCCCCTATAAGTCCCAGTGTGTGTGTGTTGTGCACGTGTGCAAGACATGTCAGAGGCAGGGGGTTCTTCCCCAGAGGAAGCCATTTTAGGGACACACAGTTGTAATGTGGTGGCGCTGCCGGCACACCAAGAGCCTGCATGGGTGAAAGAAATACGTGACAGTATGCATCATTTCAATAGGACGTTAGATAAGTCTGAATCTCATGCAGAATGCTGGAGAAAGTCTGTGGAAGATGCGATTTTTCAGGGTTCTGTTCTTCCACCCGCAGGCGACTCCTCTGGGTCACATAAGAGACCGTTTACAAATATTGTAAATACGGATTCCTGTGTCGACGATAGTGACTCCAGGGAAATAGATCATAAATTGGCGAAAAATATACAATATATGATTGTGGCTATAAGAGAAGTTCTGGAGGTTACTGAATCCACTCCTGTACCTCAGGAGAAGGCCTATTTCTCTGATGTCATAGTGGATGCTGGGAACTCCGTAAGGACCATGGGGAATAGCGGCTCCGCAGGAGACTTGGCACAACTAAAGAAAGCTTTAGGACTACCTGGTGTGCACTGGCTCCTCCCACTATGACCCTCCTCCAGACCTCAGTTAGAATCTTGTGCCCGGCTGAGCTGGTTGCACACTAGGGGGCTCTCCTGAGCTCCTAGAAAGAAAGTATATTTAGGTTTTTTATTTTACAGTAAGATCTGCTGGCAACAGACTGACTGCAGCGAGGGACTAAGGGGAGAAGAAGCGAACCTACCTAACTGGTGGTAGTTTGGGCTTCTTAGGCTACTGGACACCATTAACTCCAGAGGGATCGACCGCAGGACCCGACCTTGATGTTCGTTCCCGGAGCCGCGCCGCAGTCCCCCTTACAGAGCCAGAAGCATGAAGATTGTCCGGAAAATCTGCGGCAGAAGACTTCGGTCTTCACCAAGGTAGCGCACAGCACTGCAGCTGCGCGCCATTGCTCCTCATGTACACCTCACACTCCGGTCACTGATGGGTGCAGGGCGCTGGGGGGGGGGGGCGCCCTGAGGGCAATATTACACACCTTGGCTGGCAAATCTACACCATATATAGTCCCAGAGGCTTATATAGGTGTAAATTAATACTCCTGCCAGAGTTTCAAAAACGTGGGAGAAGTCAGCCGAAAAAGGGGCAGGGCTATCTCCCTCAGCACACTGGCGCCATTTCTAGCTCACAGCTCCGCTGGAAGGAAGCTCCCTGGCTCTCCCCTGCAGTATACAAGTACAGAAGGGTAAAAAAGAGAGGGGGGGGGGCACTAAATTTAGGCGCAGTATATATATATATATATATATATATATATATACATAGCAGCTATAAGGGGATATAATTCAGTTAGTCCCTGTATTATATAGCGCTCTGGTGTGTGCTGGCATACTCTCTCTCTGTCTCTCCAAAGGGCTTTGTGGGGTCCTGTCCTCTGTCAGAGCATTCCCTGTGTGTGTGCGGTGTGTCGGTACGGCTGTGTCGACATGTTTGATGAGGAGGCTTATGTGGAGGCGGAGCAGATGCCTATAAATGTGATGTCACCCCCTACGTGGGCGGACACCTGAGTGGATGGACTTATGGAAAGAATTACGTGAAAGTGTTGACTCCTTACATAAAAAATTTGACATGCCAAATGCGGGACAGCCGGCTTCTCAGCTCGTGCCTGCCCAGGCGTCTCAAAAGCCATCAGGGGCTCTAAAACGGCCGCTACCTCAGATGGCAGACACAGATGTCGACACGGATACTGATACCAGTGTCGACGACGAAGAGACTAATGTAATGTCCAATAGGGCCACTCGTTACATGATTGAGGCAATGAAAAATGTATTACACATTTCTGATATTACCCCAGGTAACACAAAAAAGGGTATCATGTTTGGGGAGAAAAAACTACCAGTGGTTTTTCCCCCTTCTGAAGAATTAAATGAAGTGTGTGAAGAAGCGTGGGCTTTTCCCTATAAAAAATTGGTAATTTCTAAAAGGTTACTAATGGCGTACCCTTTCCCGACAGAGGATAGGTCACGTTGGGAGACACCCCCTAGGGTGGATAAAGCACTCACACGCTTGTCAAAGAAGGTAGCACTACCGTCTCCGGATACGGCCGCCCTAAAGGAGCCTGCTGATAGAAAGCAGGAGGCTATCCTGAAGTCTGTATATACACACTCAGGCATTATACTGAGACCAGCTATTGCTTCAGCATGGATGTGCAGTGCTGCAGCTGCATGGTCAGACTCCCTGTCGGAAAATATTGACACCCTAGACAGAGACACTATATTGCTAACCATAGAGCATATAAAAGACGCAGTCTTATACACGAGAGATGTACAGAGGGATATCTGCCGGCTGGCATCTAAAATAAGTGCAATGTCCATTTCTGCCAGGAGAGGCTTATGGACTCGGCAGTGGACAGGGGATGCAGATTCTAAAAGGCACATGGAAGTTTTGCCTTATAAGGGCGAGGAATTATTCGGGGATGGTCTCTCAGACCTGGTTTCCACAGCAACAGCTGGGAAGTCAGCATTTTTGCCCCATGTTCCCTCACAGCCTAAGAAAGCACCGTATTATCAGGTACAGTCCTTTCGGCCCCAGAAAAGCAGGCGGGGAAAAGGCGGGTCCTTTCTGCCCAGAGGTAGGGGGAAAAAGCTGCAACAAACAGCCGGTTCCCAGGAGCAAAGGTCCTCCCCCGCTTCCTCCAAGTCCGCCGCATGACGGTGGGGCTCCACAGGTGGAGTCAGGTACGGTGGGGGGGCCGCCTCAAAAATGTCAGCGATCAGTGGGCTTGCTCACAGTTAGATCCCTGGACCCTTCAAGTAGTATCTCAGGGGTACAAGCTGGAATTCGAGACGTCACCCCCCCGCCGTCCTCAAATCTGCCTTGCCGACAACTCCCTCAGGCAGGGAGGCTGTGCTGGAGGCAATTCACAAGCTGTATTCCCAGCAGGTGATAGTCAAGGTGCCCCTACTTCAACAAGGACGGGGTTACTATTCCACAATGTTTGTGGTACCGAAACCGGACGGTTCGGTGAGACCCGTTTTAAATTTGAAATCCTTGAACACATATATAAAAAAATTCAAGTTCAAGATGGAATCGCTCAGGGCGGTTATTGCAAGCCTGGACGAGGGGGATTACATGGTGATCCTGGACATCAAGGATGCTTACCTGCATGTCCCCATTTACCATCCTCACCAGGAGTACCTCAGATTTGTGGTACAGGATTGTCATTACCAATTCCAGACGCTGCCGTTTGGGCTGTCCACGACACCGAGGGTATTTACCAAGGTAATGGCCAAAATGATGATACTCCTTCGAAAAAAGGGAGTTTTAATTATCCCGTACTTGGACAATCTCCTGATAAAGGCGAGGTCCAAGGAGCAGTTGTTGGTCGGGGTAGCACTATCTCAGGAAGTGCTACTACAGCATGGTTGGATTCTAAACATTCCAAAGTCACAGCTGGTTCCTACGACACGTCTACTGTTCCTGGGGATGGTTCTGGACACAGACCAGAAAAAAGTGTTTCTCCCGGAGGAGAAAGCCAAGGAGCTGTCATCTCTAGTCAGAGGCCTCCTGAAACCAAAACAGGTATTGGTGCATAACTGCACGCGAGACCTGGGAAAAATGGTAGCTTCCTACGAAGCAATTCCATTCGACAGGTTCCATGCAAGAACTCTTCAGTGGGACCTGTTGGACAAGTGGTCCGGATCGCATCGGCTGATAACCCTGTCTCTAAGGACCAGGGTATCTCTGCTGTGCTGGCTGCAGAGTGCTCATCTTCAAGAGGGCCGCAGATTCGGCATACAGGATTGGGTCCTGGTGACCACCGATGCCAGCCTTCGAGGCTGGGGGGCAGTCACACAGGGAAGAAACTTTCAAGGACTTTGGTCAAGTCAGGAGACTTCCCTACACATAAATATTCTGGAACTGAGTGCCATTTACAATGCCCTAAGTCATACACCCGGGAGAGTGGGGACTTCATCCAGAAGTCTTCCAACTGATTGTAAACCATTGGGAAAGGCCACAGGTGGACATGATGGCGTCCCGCCTAAACAAAAAGCTAGAAAGATATTGCCCCAGGTCAAGGGACCCTCAGGCGATAGCTGTGGACGCTCTAGTGACACCGTGGGTGTACCAGTCAGTTTATGTGTTCCCTCCTCTACCTCTCATACCAAAGGTACTGAGAATAATAAGAAGACGAGGAGTAAGAACGATACTCGTGGTTCCGGATTGGCCAAGAAGAGCTTGGTACCCAGAACTTCAAGAAATGATATCAGAGGACCCATGGCCTCTGCCGCTCAGACAGGATCTGCTACAGCAGGGGCCCTGTCTGTTCCAAGACTTGCCGCGGCTGCGTTTGACGGCATGGCGGTTGAACACCGGATCCTAAAAGATAACGGCATTCCGGAGGAAGTAATTCCTACGCTGATGAAAGCTAGGAAAGAAGTAACTGCAAACCATTATCACCGCATTTGGCGAAAATATGTTGCGTGGTGTGAGGCCAGGAAGGCCCCAACAGAGGAATTTCAGCTGGGTCGATTTCTGCACTTCCTACTGTCAGGAGTGACTATGGGCCTAAAATTAGGTTCCATTAAGGTCCAGATTTCGGCTCTGTCGATTTTCTTCCAGAAAGAACTGGCTTCACTGCCTGAAGTTCAGACTTTTGTAAAGGGAGTGCTGCATATTCAGCCCCCTTTTGTGCCTCCAGTGGCACCTTGGGATCTCAACGTAGTGTTGGATTTTCTAAAATCACATTGGTTTGAACCACTTAAAACCGTGGATCTAAAAAATCTCACGTGAAAGGTGGTCATGCTATTGGCCTTGGCTTCGGCCAGGCGTGTGTCAGAATTGGCGGCTTTGTCGTGTAAAAGCCCTTATCTGATTTTCCATATGGATAGGACAGAATTGAGGACTCGTCCACAGTTTCTCCCTAAGGTGGTATCAGCTTTTCATTTGAACCAACCTATTGTGGTGCCTGCGGCTACTAGTGACTTGGAGGATTCCAAGTTACTGGACGTAGTCAGGGCCTTGAAAATTTATGTTTCCAGGACGGCTGGAGTCAGGAAAACTGACTCGCTATTTATCCTGTATGCACCCAACAAGGTGGGTGCTCCTGCTTCAAAGCACACTATTGCTCGCTGGATTTGTAGCACAATTCAGCTGGCGCATTCTGCGGCTGGACTGCCGCATCCTAAATCTGTAAAAGCCTATTCCACAAGGAAGGTGGGCTCTTCTTGGGCGGCTGCCCGAGGGGTCTCGGCTTTACAACTTTGCCGAGCGGCTACTTGGTCAGGGGCAAACACGTTTGCAAAATTCTACAAATTTGATACCCTGGCTGAGGAGGACCTTGAGTTCTCTCATTCGGTGCTGCAGAGTCATCCGCAGCATCCACTAGGACGTCAGAGAAAATAAGATTTTACTCACCGGTAAATCTATTTCTCGTAGTCCGTAGTGGATGCTGGGCGCCCATCACAAGTGCAGATTGTCTGCAATACTTGTATATAGTTATTGCCTAACTAAAGGGTTATTGTTATGAGCCATCTGTTGAGAGGCTCAGTTATAGTTCATACTGTTAACTGGGTATAGTATCACAAGTTATACGGTGTGATTGGTGTGGCTGGTATGAGTCTTACCTGGGATTCAAAATCCTTCCTTATTGTGTCAGCTCTTCCGGGCACAGTATCCTAACTGAGGTCTGGAGGAGGGTCATAGTGGGAGGAGCCAGTGCACACCAGGTAGTCCTAAAGCTTTCTTTAGTTGTGCCCAGTCTCCTGCGGAGCCGCTATTCCCCATGGTCCTTACGGAGTTCCCAGCATCCACTACGGACTACGAGAAATAGATTTACCGGTGAGTAAAATCTTATTTTCTATAAAGAAAAGAAATGTAAGTTTCCTTTCCCTCCTTCCCACAAGCTAAATACTCTCTTTGAAGGGGTGTGGGTGAATCCAGAAAATAAATTTCGTATTCCCAAGAGGATTCAGATGGCTTATCCTTTCCCTACAGAGGACAGGAAAAAGTGTGAGTCACCCCCAGTGTTAGACAGTGCACTGTCCAGGTTGACAACGAAGTCATTCTCCCTGCACCTGGGATGGCTTCACTAAAGTAGTCGGCAGAACGCAAAATGGAAACTACATTAAAATCCATTTATGTTGCCAATGGTACGCTGCTCAGGCCCACAATTGCTTGCGCATGGGTGAGTCGCGCTATTGAAAAATGGTCAGAAAGCGTGTCATCAGAAATTGACACGATTGATAAAGATGAGATACTCCTTAAGTTAGGGAATATAAAAGATGCTGCCACATACATGCTAGAGGCGATGAAAGATATTGGACTCTTGGGTTCAACAGCTGCTACCATGGCAGTATTGGCTCGGCGGGCGTTGTGGATTCGCCAGTGGAACGCGGATGCAGATTCCAAAAAGAATATGGAGGCTGTCCCGTATAAAGGTGAGGCCATATTTGGTGACAGACTGGATGCGTTAGTCTCAGCGGCTACCGCAGGTAAGTCGACTTTTTTTGCCTTCTGCTCCTGCACCAGCAAAAAAGACATATCACTCTCACATGCAGTCCTTTCGGCCCAATAAATACAAAAAGGTTCTCTCTTCTTTGCAGGTAGGGGAAGGGGAAAGAAGTCCTCCACGACTTCAGGATCCCAGGAGCAGAAGCCAATCCCTACTTCTGCCAAATCTACAGCATGACGCTGGGGCTCCCTTACGGCAGGCCGCTCGGGTGGGGGCACGTCTCAAACTGTTCAGCCAACGTTGTGTTCAGTCTGGACTGGACCCCTGGGTTTTGCAGATAGTATCCCAGGGGTACAAGCTGGAGTTTCAAGACGTTCCCCCATGCCAATTTTTCAAATCGACCATGCCAGTTTCTCTTCCAGAACTAGAGGCAGTAACAGCGGCAATTCAAAAATTATGTCAGGATCAGGTCATAGTCCTGGTAACTTTGTCACAACAAGGGCAGCGGTTTTATTCAAGCCTCTTTGTAGTTCCGAAGCCGGACGGCTCGGTCAGACCGATTCTAAACCTAAAAAAATCTGAATCTCTACTTGAAACGGTTCAAGTTCAAGATGGAATCACTCAGGGCAGTGATTTCCAGTCTGGAGGAGGGGGTTTACATGGTGTCAGTGGACATAAAGGATGCTTACCTGCATGTTCCCATTTTTCCTCTTCACCAGGCTTATCTGAGATTTGCGGTTCAGGATTGCCATTACCAGTTCCAGACGTTGCCTTTCGGTCTCTCCACGGCGCCAAGGGTATTCACCAAGGTGATGGCTGAGATGATGCTCCTCCTTCGTCAAAAAGGAGTCCATATAATTCCTTATCTGGACGATATCCTGATAAAGGCGAGATCCAGGGAACAGTTGCTACAGAACATCACGCTCTCCCTGTCCATACTCCAACAACACGGTTGGATCATAAATTTTCCAAAGTCACAGTTGCAGCCGACGACAAGATTGTCTTTTCTCGGGATGATTCTGGACACAGAAGTTCAGAGAGTATTTTTTCCGGTGGAAAAGGCTCTGGAAATCCAGAAAATGGTAAAACAGATATTGAAACCGAGTGTGTCGATCAATCAGTGCATTCGGTTGTTGGGGAAGATGGCGGCCTACGAGGCCATACAGTTTTGTAGGTTCCATGCCAGAGTATTCCAGTGGGACCTGTTGGACAAGTGGTCGGGATCCCACCTACAGATGCACCGGAAGATAGTCCTTTCTGCAAAAGCCGGGATTTCGCTCCCTTGGTAGCTACACAGCTCGCAACTACTAGGGGGACACAGGTTCGGGATTCAGGACTGGCTCCTGGTAACCACGGATGCAAGTCTCCGAGGCTGGGGAGCTGTCACTCAGGGGGAAAGCTTCCAAGGAAAATGGTCAAGTCTGGAAGCCTGCCTTCACATAAATGTGGTGGAATTGAGAGCCATTTACAATGGCCTTCAACAAGCGGTACATCTTCTTCAAGATCATCCCGTGCAGATCCAGTCGGACAATGTAACAGCAGTCTCGTACATAAACTGTCAAGGCGGAACGAAAAGCAGAGCGGCAATGGCAGAGGTGACGAAGATCCTCCTCTGGGCAGAAAGACATGTAAAGGCTCTGTCTGCAATTTTCATTTCGGGAGTAGACAACTGGGAAGCAGTCTTCCTCAGCAGACACGATCTCCATCCAGGAGAGTGGGGCATCCACCAAGAAGTCTTCGCAGAGGTGACAAGTCTTTGGACGTGATGGCGTCACGCCTCAACAAGAAGCTTCGGAGGTATTGTGCCAGGTCAAGGGACCCTCAGGCAGTAGCGGTGGACGCCCTGGTGACACCATGGGTGTTTCAGTCGGTCTATGTGTTTCCTCCTCTTCCTCTCATCTCAAAAATACAGAGGATCATAAGACGAAAAAGAGTGCAGACAATACTCATTGTTCCAGATTGGCCTCGAAGGGCCTGTTCAGATCTTCAGGAAATGCTCACAGAAGATCCGTGGCCTCTTCCTCTCAGGGAAGACCTGTTGCAGCAGGGGGCCCTGCGTGTTCCAAGACTTACCGCGGTTACGTTTGACGGCATGGTGATTGAACACAAAATCCTAGCGGGGAAGGGTATTCCGGAGAAAGTCATCCCTACTCTGATAAAGGCTAGGAAGGAGGTGACGGCGAAACATTATCACCGTATCTGGAGGAAGTATGTATCTTGTTGTGAAGCCAAGAATGCTCCTATGAAAGATTTCCATCTGGGCCTTTTTTCTCCACTTTCTACAGACGAGTGGATATGGGCCTAAAGTTAGGCTCCATTAAGGTACAGATTTCGGCCCTATCAATTTTCTTTCAGAAGGAATTGGCTTCTCTCCCAGAAGTCCAGACTTTTGTAAAGAGAGTGCTGCATATCCAACCTCCTTTTGTGCCCCCAGTGGCACCATGGGGCCTTAACGTGGTGTTACAGTTCCTAAAATCTCACTGGTTTGAGCCTCTTCAAACAGTTGACTTTAAATTTCTCACTTGGAAGGTGGTCATGCTGTTGGCCTTGGCATCTGCAAGGCGGGTGTCAGAATTGGCGGCTTTGTCTCACAAGAGCCCCTATCAGATTTTCCATGTGGATAGACCAGAATTGAGGACTCACCCTCAATTTTCGCTTAAGGTGGTTTCATCTTTTCATATGAACCAACCTATTGTGGTGCCTGTGGCTACGGGTAACTTGGAGGATTCCAAGTCCCTTGATGTGGTCAGGGCCTTAAAGATTTATGTAGCCAGGACGGCTCGGGTTAGGAAAACAGAGGCACTGTTTGTCCTGTATGCAGCCAACAAGGTTGACGCTCCTGCTTCTAAACAGACTATTGCTCGCTGGATCTGTAACACGATTCAGCAGGCTCATTCTACAGCTGGATTGCCGTTACCAAATTCGGTAAAGGCCCATTCCACTAGGAAGGTGGGCTCTTCTTGGGCGGCTGCCCGAGGCATCTCGGCATTACAGCTTTGCCGAGCGGCGACTTGATCAGGTTCAAACACTTGCTAAATTCCACAAGTTTGATACCTTGGCTGAGGAGCCCGTCTATACCCCATGGTCTTTACGGAGTCCCCAGCATTCTCTACGGACTAGTTTAAAAAGATTTACCGGTAGGTTTAAAATCTTATTTTCCCCTCTGACGACAGGGGTGTCGTCTCCCAATGTGGACAAGGCTCTATCCCGATTGTCCAAAAAGGTGGCGCTTCCGTCTCCTGACATGGCTGCCCTCAAGGATCCTGCGGATCGCAAGCAGGAGACGACATTAAAGGCCATTTATGTCACTACGGGTGCGCTCCCCAGGCCTGCTGTGGCGTCAGCGTGGATGAGTAGTGCTATTGCTAAGTGGGCTGATAATTTGGCATCTGACATGGTTACCCTTGATAAGGATAACATTCTTTTGACTATTGGTTATATCAAGGACGCTGCAGGTTACCTAAAGGATGCTGTGATGGATATTGGCCTCTTGGGATCAAGAGCCAATGCCATGGCGGTCTCGGCCAGGAGGGCGCTGTGTCTTGTTTGGTGATGGCCTTGCTGACCTGGTGTCTACCGCTACTGCGGGTATGTCATCTTTTCTTCCTTATGTTCCCAGACAACAGAAAAAGGCGCCCCATTATCAGATGCAGTCCTTTCGGCTTTTAAATACAAAAAAGGAAAGGGCTCGTCCTTCCTCGCTTCAAAGGGTAGAGGAAGGGGAACACCTGCCGTGTCAGGCACCCATGACCAAAAGTCCTCCCCCGCCTCTACCAAGTCCACCGCATGATGCTGGGGCTCCCCTGCGGGAGTCCGTGCCGGTGGGGGGCCGTCTCAAAAATAAAAATTCTTCAGTCAGGTCTGGTTTCAATCGGTCCTGGATCCTTGGGTCTTAGACATAGTGTCCCAAGGTTACAAACTGGAGTTTCAAGTCGGCCTTGCCAGTTTCTCTTCCAGAAAGGGAAGTGGTAAATGCTGCGATACAAAAGCTGTGTCAACAGAGGGTCATTGTGCCGGTTCCCCCGTCCCAACGGGGGGAAGGGTTCTATTCGAGCCTCTTTCTCGTGCCGAAGCCGGACGGATCGGTCAGACCGATTCTAAACCTAAAATCCCTCAATCCATACTTGAAAACTTTCAAGTTCAAAATGGAATCTCTTCGAGCTGTGATCTCCAGCCTAGAAGGGGGGAATTTTATGGCGTCAGTCGACATAAAGGATGCCTACTTACATGTCCCGATATATCCTCCTCATCAGGCCTTCCTAAGATTTGCGGTGCAGGATTGTCATTACCAATTTCAGACGTTGCCGTTTGGGCTTTCCACGGCCCCAAGGGTTTTCACCAAGGTAATTGCGGAAATTATGGTACTCCTTCGCAAGCAGGGGGTCATAATTATCCCGTACTTGGACGTTCTCCTGATAAAGGCGAAATCAAAGGAAAAGTTGCTAAGAAATGTGGAACTCTCCCTGTCGGTTCTGCGAAATAACGGTTGGATTCTAAATTTGCCAAAGTCTCAGTTGATTCCCGACAACTCGGCTGCCCTTCTTGGGCATGATCCTAGACACGGAACTACAGAGAGTATTTCTTCTGGCGGACAAAGCTCTGGAAATACAGACCATGGTCAAGGAGCTTCTGAGACCGCCAAGAGTATCGATTCATCAATGCACTCGAGTGCTAGGGAAGATGGTTGCGGCTTACGAAGCCATTCTGTTTGGCAGGTTTCATGCCCGGGTGTTTCAGTGGGATCTGCTGAACAAATGGTCCGGGTCTCACCGCACATGCACCGGAAAATAAGTCTATCTTCCAGGACCAGGATTTCTCTCCTGTGGTGGGCTGCAAGATTCTCACCTTCTAGAGCAGGCATTCCCAACCGCGGTCCTCAAGGCACACCAACAGTGCAGGTTTTAGTGATATCCAGGCTGAAGCACAGATGGTTAAATCAAAATAACTGAGCTACTAATTTAGTCACCTGTGCTGAAGCCTGGTTGGGAAAGCCTGTTCTAGAGGGACGCCGATTCTGAAATCCAGGACTGGGTTCTGCTGACCACAGATGCAAATCTCCGAGGCTGGGGTGCATTCACACAAGGAAGAAGTTTCCAGGGAAAATGGTCAAGCCAGGAATCTTGTCTCCACATAAATGTTCTCGAGTTAAGAGCCATTTACAACGGCCTCCTGCAAGCGAAGAACCTTCTTCAGGGTCTCCCTGTCCTGATCCAGTCGGACAACATAACAGCGGTGGCGTACGTAAACCGCCAAGGCGGAACAAAGAGCAGGGTGGCAATGGCGGAGGCCACAAGAGTTCTCTGCTGGGCGGAACAGCATGTGAGCACACTGTCAGCAGTCTTCCTTCCGGGCGTGGACAACTGGGAAGCAGACTTCCTCAGCAGACACGATCTCCATCCAGGAGAGTGGGCCCTTCATCAAGAGGTATTTGCAGAAGTGACAAGGAGTTGGGGAATTCCTCAAATAGACATGATGGCGTCTCGCCTCAACAAGAGGCTTCCGAAATATTGTTCCAGGTCGAGGGACCCCCAAGCCAGTGCAGTGAATAGTGGTAATTCAGTGGGTGTTTCAGTCGGTGTATGTGTTCCCACCTCTTCCTCTCATTCCAAGAGTGTTGAAGATTTTAAGATGAACAAGGGTTCAGGCAATACTTGTCGTTCCAGATTGGCCAAGGAGTGCCTGGTATCCGGATCCTTGGCCCTTCCTCTAAGAGAGGACCTGTTACTGCAGGGGCCCTGTGTGTTTCCGGACTTACCGCGGCTGCGTTTAACGGCGTGGAGGTTGAATGCCAAATCATAGCTCGGAAAGGTATTCCCGGGGAGGTCATCCCCACTCTCCTTTAGGCTAGGAAGGAGGTCACAGCAAAACATTATCACTGTATTTGGAGAAAATATGTGTCGGGTGTGAAAGCAAAGCAGCTCCTGCGGAGGTGTTTCACTTGGGTCGTTTCCTCCACTTTTTGCAGGCAGGCGTGGATGCAAGCCTGAAATTGGGTTCCATCAAAGTCCAGATTTCGGCTTTATCTATTTTCTTTCAAAAAGAATTGGGCGCCCTTCCTGAGGTTCAGACGTTTGTGAAGGGAGTGCTGCATATCCATCCTCCATTTGTGCCACCCGTGGCACCGTGGGATCTTGAAGTAGTGTTACAGTTTCTTATGTCTCACTGGTTTGAACCTTTAAGAAAGGTTGAGTTAAAGTTTATCACTTGGAAAGTGGTCATGCTTTTGGCTTTGGCGTCTGCCAGACGAGTGTCTCACAAGAGCCCATATTTGATTTCTCATGTGGATAGAGCAGAATTGAGGACTCGCCAACAATTTCTGCCGAAGGTGGTTTCTTCGTTTCACATAAATCAACCTATTGTGGTACCTGTGGCAGTCCCAAAATCTCTTGATTTCGTAAGAGCTTTGAAAATTGATGTCGCCAGAATGGCGCTTGTTAGGAAAACGGAAGCTCTATTTGTCCTGTATGCTTCCAACAAGATTGGAAATCCTGCTTCCAAGCAGACTATTGCACGCTGGATTTGTAATACGATTCAGCACGCTCATTCTTCGGCTGGGTTGCCATTGCCGAAGTCAGTAAAGGTCCATTCTACCAGGAAGGTGGGCTCTTCTTGGGTTAATGCCCGAGGGGTCTTGGCACTTCAACTTTGCCGAGCAGCTACATGGTTGGGTTCAAACACTTTTGCTAAGTTCTATAAGTATGATACCCTGGCTGAGGAGGACCTCATGTTTGCTCAATCGGTGCTGCAGAGTCGTCCGCACTTTCCCGCCCAGTCTGGAGCTTTGGTATAGACCCCATGGTTGTTTTCGGTTACACAAAGGTTGTGTATCAGTTAGATTCAGCTTGATGCTGTTGTTGGTTCATACTGTTATCTGGTATTCCTGCTAATCCAGTTGTACGGTGTGTTTGTGGTGTGACCTGGTATGTCTCTCGCCCTTAGTTTAACAAAAATCCTTTCCTCGAAATGTCTCTCCCCTGGGCACAGTTCCTATAACTGAGGTCTGGAGGAGGGGCATAGAGGGAGGTGCCAGTTCACACCCAGTCAAAGTCTTTTTAGTGTGCCCATGTCTCCTGCGGATCCCGTCTATACCCCATAATCCTTTTGGAGTCCCCAGCATCCTCTACGGACTAGGAGAAAAGGATTTACCGGTAGGTATTAAAATCCTATTTTCCATCTGCGTATTGTTCGAAAAGAGAAGTTCCTCCAAAAGTAGATGCACATGTACTGCGACTTGTGCATAAGTCTGCTTTACCACTGTCATCTACCTCACTAAATGATGTCACTGACAGAAGGGGAGATAGCTTCTTGAAAAATATATTTTCTCTCTTAGTAGCAGCGGTAAGACCTGCTATGGCTTCGGCCTGGATAGCAAAGGTAATGGGCGAATGGATAGAGGAACTAGAGAATGGCCTCTCTCCTAATAGGGAGCAAAAGTATAATTTGAGCCGATTGAGAAAAGCCGCCCAATATTTGGAAGAAGAAGCAATTGATATGGGTACAATTGCTTCTAAAGCTTCAGCCTTGACAGTAGCCGCTCGTAGAGCAGTTTGGCTACGTACCTGGAAAGCAGATGCTGAATCCAAGAAAGAATTGGAAGCATTGCCTTTCATTGGTAATATATTGTTTGGAAAACAATTGTCTGATATTCTAGAATAGGAAGCTGAATCAAAGAAGGTCAGATTTCCGGCTAGTTATAACCCTAAGACCAAGGGTTCGAAGTTTCGGCCATTTCGATGGCAAGGCAAAGCAAAAGCTAAAGAGGAGTCTAAGCAACCCCAGTCCAATAGATCGGCCGGGGGTAGGAAGCAATGGGCTAGTAGAAAGCCAGCTTCCAAGCCTGAACAGAAACCATCAGCCTGAAAGAGATGGGCCTCCGCCTGAAGGATTCCAGGGTTGGTGGCCGATTCCTTCATTTTGCACACATATGGCAAAAGTCGACAACAGATGCTTGGGTGCAGAAGGTGGTATCTCAGGGGTATGGGTTCCCATTCAGGAGGCAGCCTCCTCAAAGATTTTTTTGCACCGGCCCGTCTTGTATAAAGTCGAAGGCCAATGCCCTGCAAGAAGCAGTCCAAAAATTACTGCAGTCAGGTGTGATTGTCGCAGTACCTCCATTACAAAGGGGACAGGGGTTTTACTCCAATCTATTTCTGCTCCAGAAGCCAAATGGGTCATTTCAACCAATTCTCATTCTGAAAATGTTAAACAAATACATTTGGATCCCAAGGTTCCACATGGAGACATTACGCTCCATAATGTTGGCTATGGAACCGGGAGATTACATGGTATCTCTGGATGTACAGGATGCTTACCTACATGTGCCTATAGCACGGTCTCATCAGTGTTACCTCAGGTTTGCCATCCTCCAGGAACATTTTCAGTTCCAAGCCTTGCCCTTCGGGCTAGCAACAGCACCCAGGGTGTTTACCAAAATTATGGTGGTGATGGCAGCTTATCTCCGCAAGCAGGGGATAAGAATATTCCCATACCTAGACGACCTGTTAATCCTAGCACATTCGCAGGAGTTACTTTAGAGAAATCTTCAACAGACAGTAGTTTGTTTACAGAGACACGGGTGGCTCATAAATTGGGAAAAGTCGTCTCTGAATCCGTCACAGTGGATTGTTCATTTGGGGGCCATATTGGATTCAGGTCTACAGAAAGTTCTCTTACCAGATAAAAAGATAGTCGAGGTGCAGGTCATGACTCAGGAAGCGTTGCACACCCAGACAATGTCAGTCCATGCAGCAATGCGACTGTTGGGTCTGATAGTATCAACCTTCGACATGGTGGAATATGCGCAATTCCATTCCAGACCATTGCAGCACCTTATTCTGACCAAATGGAACGGAAATCATCAGACGTTGAAAAAGCAGATGATAAAGTTTCCAGTAAACGTAAAAAGGTCTCTAGCGTGGTGGCTACAGACAGACCATTTAAACAAGGGGAGACCCTTTTGGATAAAAGAATGGTAAGTCCTGACAACAGATGCCAGTCTGCAAGGCTGGGGGTGCGGTACTCGGAAGGTTTTGATTCCAGGGAAAATGGACCGTAAGGGAAAGTCGCCTGCCAATAAATCTGTTGGAAATAAGGGCCATTTATATGACTCTAGTTCAGGCAAAGGACAGTCTGCAAGGAAGACCGGTCCAGATTCACTCAGACAATGCGACAGCAGTAGCGTACCTCAATCATCAGGGAGGAACTCACAGCAAGAGACTGATGGAGGAAGTAACTCCCATTCTAAGTAGGGCAGAACTCCATCTCCCAGCATTGTCAGCAGTGTTTGTCCCAGGTGTACTGAACTGGGAAGCGGATTTTCTCAGTCGACACACCATTCAGGAAACCAAATGGGCTTTACGCCCAGAAGTGTTTCAGACAATAGTGAACAGATGGGGTCTACCGGAGATAGATCTCATGGCGTCTCGTCTAAACAACAAAGTTCCGAGGTACGGATCCCGGAGCGGTCCTTGTAGACGCACTGTCAGTAGAATGGAAATTTCATCTGGCGTATCTGTTTCCTCCAATATTTCTGTTACCCAGAGTAGTGAGAAAAATAAAGCAAGCAAAGGGAGCCATAATTCTAATAGCTCCAGCTTGGCCAAGAAGGCATTGGTACATAGATCTACTGAGAATGTCTGTGGAAGCACCGATACTGCTCCCTCAACGTCCATATCTGCTAATTCAGGGTCCTTGTTGTCACAGTCATCTGGATCGTCTGTCTTTGACGGCGTGGCTATTAAAACCTCTATCTTAGAAGCTAGAGGATTTTCAAAACAAGTAATCCAAACTATGCTTAGAGCAAGAAAGCCTTCTTCAGCTCGTGTTTATCATCGAATATGGCAAGCCTATATTCATTGGTGTACTGAAAAAAGTTTGAATTCAAGATCTTTTAAAGTATCCAGGATTTTAGATTTCCTTTAAGCAGGATTGGATAAAGGTTTGAAAGTAGCTTCCTTGAGAGTTCAAGTATCAGCATTAACTTGTATGGTTTCAGCGAAAGATTGCTGATTACAGGATGTACGTACTTTCTTTCAGGGAGTTGTGCATATTCAACCTCCATTTGTTCCTACTGCAGATCCCTGGGATTTGAATCTAGATCTTAAATTCCTCCAAGGACCTCCGTTTGAACCACTTAAGAGAGCAGAGCTTAAATGGTTAACGGCTAAAGTACTTTTTCTACTGGCAATGGCGTCAGCTAGGAGAGTGTCAGATTTAGGAGCATTATCGTGTAAGTCTCCTTTCCTAAGTTTTTTTCCAGATAAAGCAGTTCTCAGAACCAGATCTGGTTATCTTCCGAATGTGGTTTCAAAGTTTCACCTTAATGAAGAGATTGTAGTCCCAGCTTTTCAGGTATCGGGACTTTCTGCGGGAGAAGCGTCGCTGGACGTAGTCCGAGCATTAAGAATCTACATAGATCGTACTAGTGCCATCAGAAAAACAGATTCTCTCTTCATCCTCTACGGATTTCATAGAAGAGGATGGCCTGCTAGTAAACAGACGCTGGCAAGATGGCTCCGAATGGTAATATCAGAAGCTTATTCTCGTGCAGATCTCCCTACTCCGGCTAATGTCTCTGCTCACTCTACACGTAAGGTAGGTCCTTCATGGGCAGCACGACAGGGTGCTCCAGCAGAACAGAATTATAAGGCAGCCACATGGTCTTCCATGAACAGATTCATCAGACATTATGCCTTGGATACTTTTGCCTCTCATGACGCAGACTTCGGGCGAAAGGTCCTCCTGTGTAATCAGAAGCGTCCCCACCACTAAAACTGGTTTTGGGAATCCAAATGTTATCCTGTGTATAACCTGTGGACCCAGCCAGAGAAATAGACGTTATGGTAAGAACTTACCGTTGATAACGTAATTTCTCTTATGTCCACAGGGGTCCCACCCTGATGCACCTGATTTGAGGATCTTGACAATCACTAAACATCTTCCCTCTTGTATGGAAGGGTGTGCATGTGTTTTCTTATCGCCTAAATAGGTTTCTACCTGATGCTCCTGCCTAATCGCGGTGGAAAGAACTGATTTGACTGAGTCAGTGGGCGGGATTATAGTGTGAAGTCCCGATGCACCTGGGAGACCAGAAAGCTTGTGACCGTTTGGTGCCATTTCCGCTGTCGCTCCGGCATATCCCAATGTTATCTTGTGTATACCTGTGGACATAAGAGAAATTACGTTATCAACTGTAAGTTCTTACCGTATCGTCTTATTTTCCAGGTATTGCTTCACATTCAACCTCCTTTTGTTTCCCCCTAAAGCTCACTGGGATCTAGAATGAGTTCTCAGGGCACTTCAAGTTGCTCATTTTGAACCACTGTTTCGAGTGGATCTCAAATGGTTGACAGCTAAAGTTCTTTTCTCTTACATCCTAGAGGATGCTGGGGTCCATTTTAGTACCATGGGGTATAGATGGGTCCACTAGGAGCCATGGGCACTTTAAAAGTTTGATAGTGTGGGCTGGCTCCTCCCTCTATACCCCTCCTACCAGACCCAGTTTAGAAAAGGTGCCTGGAGGAGCTGGTCACAGCTAGGAGAGCTCTTAGAGGAGTTTTTCTAGTTTTTATTGTTTTCTGAGTTGTTCGGTCACAGGCAGGCTCCTGGCAACAGCCTCCCTGCTTTGTGGGACTTAATGGGGGGAGTAGGAACCAACTCTAGAAGTTAATGGTTCTCTATCTCCGCTGACAGGACACTGAGCTCCTGACGGTGATGATCGCAAGCCCCCGAGGCGACCGCTCACTCCCGCAAGACGGCCGCCACCCCTTAACAGAGCCAGAAGAAAGAAGAGGTGGTGAGTATGATGCTGGCTGCCCGCTGCCAGCCTGGGTATCGGTTCATCAGTGCATTCGCCTTCTGGGGAAGATGGTAGCGTCTTACGAGGCTCTACAGTATGGAAGATTCCACGCACGGTTCTTCCAATTGGATCTCCTGGAAACGTGCACCAGCGGATATGCCTGTCGCCGAAAGCCAGGATTTTGCTCCTATGGTGGCTGCAAGCTTCTCACCTTCTCGATGGCCGCAGGTTCGGAATTCAGAATTGGATCCTTCTAACCACGGATGCAGTCTCAGAGGTTGGGGAGCTGTCACCCAAGGGGAAAACTTTCAAGGAAAGTGGTCAAGTCTGGAATCCATCCTTTCCGATAAACATTCTGGAACTGAGGGCCGTATACAACGGTCTTCTACATGCGGCACATCTTCTGCAAGATCGGGCCACTCAGGTTCAGTTGGACAATGCAACGGCAGTGTTCTACATAAAACGTCAAGGCGGAACGAAGAGCAGAGCGGCGATGTCAGAGGTGACAAGAATCCTCCTCTGGGCAGAAAAGCACGTGCTGGCGCTGTCAGCCATCTTCATTCTGGGAGTGGACAACTGGGAAGTGGACTTCGTCAGTAGACACGATCTCCATCCAGGAGAATGGGGCCTCCACCCGTAGGTGTTCGCAAAGGTAACAAGTCGTGGGGAGTTCCTCAGATAGACCTGATGGCCTCCCGCCTCAACAAAAAGCTTCGGAGGTACTGTTCCAGGTCGAGAGACCCACAAGCAGTGGTGGTGGATGCCTTGGTAACTCGTGTATGTGTTTCCTCCACTTCCACTTATTCCAAATGTTCTCAAACTAATAAAGAGAACAAGAGTTTAGGCAATCCTCATTGCTCTGAACTGGCGAAGACAGGCTTGGTACGTGGATCTCCTGGAATTACTGCTGGAGGATCCGAGGCCTCTTCCTCTTTGCGAGGACCTTCTCCTACAGGGGCCGTTCGCCTATCGAGACTTAACACGGCTACGTTTGATGGCATGGAGGTTGAACGCCTGATTTTAGCTCGGAAGGGTATTCCGAAGAAGGTCATCCCTACCCTGATCCAGGCTAGGAAGGGAGTAACGTCTAAACATTACCATTGGATTTTGAAGAAGTATGTGTCTTGGTGTGAATCCAAGAAGTTTCCTATGGTGGAGTTTCAACGGGACGGTTTCACCTCTTTCTGCAAACGGGTGTGGATGTAGGCCTACGCTTGGGCTCCATTAAGGTCCAGATTTCGGTCTTATCCATTTTCTTCCAGAAACAATTGGGTGCTCTCCCTGAGGTTCAGACTTTCTTGAAAGGGGTTCTGCACATCCAGCCACCCTTTGTGCCTCCTACGGCATCTGGGATCTTAATGTGGTGCCGCAGTTCTTACAGTCGGATTGGTATTTGCCTTTGCAGAAGGTGGAAGTCAAGTTTCTTACTTGGAAGGTGGTCACACTGTCGGCTCTAGCATCTGCTAGACGTGTGTCGAAATTGGGGGCTTTGTCCTGCAAGAGCCCCTACTTGATTTTTCATGATGATAGAGCTGAGCTCAGAACGCGTCAGCAGTTTCTTAAGGTTGTATCAATTTTTCATATCAACCAACCTATTGTGGTGCCAGTGGCTACTGACTCCTCAATTTCCTCCAAGTCCTTGGATGTTGTGAGGGCTTTGAAGATTTATGTGAAGAGGACTTCTCGTCACAGGAAATCGGACTCTCTCTTTGATCCCAACAAAGTTGGGTGTCCTGCTTCTAAGCAGACGATTTCTCGCTGGATCAGGTTCACTATCCAGCATGCTATTTCTACGGCAGGCTTGCCATGTCCAAAATCTGTCAAGGCCCACTCTACTCGTAAGGTGGGTTCCTCCTGGGCGGCTGCCCGGGGTGTCTCGGCTTACAGCTTGGCCGAGCAGCTATTTGGTCAGGGTCGAACATGTTTGCTAAGTTCTACAAGTTTGATACTTTGGCCTCTGAGGACCTCATGTTAGTCAGTCTGTTCTGCAGGAGTCTCAGCACTCTCCCTCCCATACTTGGAGCTTTGGTACATCCCCTTGGTACTAAAATGGACCCCAACATCCTCTAGGATGTAAGAGAAAATAGGATTTTAATTACCTACCGGTAAATCATTTTCTCGTAGTCCGTAGAGGATGCTGGGCGCCCGCCCAGTGCTTCGAAAATGCACAGCAGCGATCAGATCTGCATTGGGCCCAATGTGTCTGGCCTCTTTACTCGTTAGGTAGGACCTTCTTGGGCAGCCTACCAAGGCGCCTCAGCTGATCAAATTTGTAAGGCAGCTACATGGTCATCCATTAAAACATCCATTAACACATTCATTAGACATTATGCCTTTGACACATTTGCCTCTCAGGATGCTGCATTTGAGGCGAAGGATTCTCCTTTGCAATCAGGAGAATTCCCTCCACTAGTAGCTACTTTGGGACGTCCCAAGGTAGATCCTGTGGATCACTGTGGACCCTGATAGAGAAAGCAGAGGTTATGGTAGACTTACCTAGACAACCCTCTTTCTCTGAAGTCCACAGAGAATCCCACCCAGAGGCACCTGATTTGAAAATCTGTTCGCTTACTAACCTCTTCCTGTCCTTTGGTATAGAAGTGTGTGTATGTTCTTCTCACCTGAATAGGTCTTCTCTTGAACTGCTCCTGCCTTGAGCTTTGGAATAAACTGAATTGCCTGAACCGGGAGGCAGGGATATAGGGGGCTGGCCCATTGCATCCTGGGGGTCTGAAAAGCTTAACTGTTTGGTGCCCGTTCCGCTGTCGCTACTATATATCCCAAGGTAGTACCTGTGGACTTCAGAGAAAGAGGGTGATATAGGTAAGTCTACCATAACCTCTGCGTTTGTTATTTTATGGGCTGTTTTGTGAGGAGTTCTATTATTTTAATATTTTTTAATAAAAGCTTGTGTTTTATATATGAGAAGTGACCGGCGCCCATTCAGCTGCAGATTTCTGCTCTTTGTGTATACACTGTGGTAGTAGGTAGCATCTCCTTAAATTCACATTGACTAACATAACACTAAGAGAATGTCAGGATAACCTGTGACGATGTTCTTTTTCTATAGTGTGTATCATTGGGTGTGTCAGGTGCCTATAAGGTGTCAGGATGTCACTGTCCATCTCTCCATGCAGGAGGGGGAATATATAGAGGAACACAGGGGTCTGTACAAGGACGTGATGATGGAGAATCACCGGCCCCTCACATCACTGGGTAAGAGGAGACTGTCATGTATTGTACAGGGGAGAGCAGGTATGGGGGCCCCTATATACACACATCATCTGATAATCACATATATACACTGTACTCAGTCTCTGTGTGTCTCCTACAGATGGGCCCAGTAACAGAGCTACCCCAGAGAGATGTCCCCATCCTCTGTATTCCCAGGACTGTACAAAGGAGAATCACAGGATCCCACAGGAGGATAAGGTATGTGGGATTTAGGGTCTCACCAATAAACCAAAGTGACTATCTGTGACCGGACACCTGCGACAGCACTCACCACCTCGCGTCCCAATGTCACAGAATGGAGTCCAGGTCACACGGGACCTGGCCATTTATGGGATTCCCGCTTACCGCCAGTAACCGCGTGTTACTGACTCCACCCACTGCGCAGTGGGCGGGTACTATGCTGCCACCACCAGACTTCTTCCTGTGGCGTCTGTGATATCGTTGCTGTCTAGGTAGCCTGTGGATCCCTTCAAGTATCATGTCACCTCTGGATATCAGGTCATAATGTATTGCTGAGAGAACTCAATAAGACACACAGCCGTATGTCTCATAAGTAATCTGTTTACTGTGTTGTCTTCAGAGCATATATAAGGCACATTGTACATATTAGTCATGGTGGTCAGCTCACATTACTGTCCCCGAAGGTGGGGGCACACTCAATATAACATATGTTCTTTCCATCTTTGGTAATCAGCAAATGTGCAGTGTACAGTTCATTTTACAGCATTGGTTACATCATACACTTTCTATAGATGTTTCTCCCTATCAACAGAGTATATTCTTAACTCTGTACTTATATTGCTGTCTCCAGCTGTCCTTTACTTCATATAGATAAATATAGTACAGATACGTTTGCTGACTGTCTCTAAGCTCAATACAGTTCATTAAATCTGTTTCATATAGTGAGGCTTATAACATATTCAGCCCTCACTTGGAACTCACTTCTTTATTCAACACAAAACCTCCTATATGTGTATTTATCCATTTGATTATTATAACACAATATAGTAATAAAACATTAAGCTAACATTTCCCTCCTTTTTATAATAAATCAAAGATTACAGGTTTATCTAGCACATTCCTAACAAGTCTATGCAATAACAGTCTACTCTAATGATACTGATGGTTACCTATCTCCCTACAGGTAGGAAGCTACACCCTATTTGTCACAAAATTGGTGTCTTTGTCTTGGCTTTGGTTGGTAGACCTTTGATTCATATCCATTAGGGCAGACTGTTGTTGGACCTGCTTCGCTAGATGCTTCTGTATTGACCTATATTTGGAGGTGTCCAAAGCATCCTTTACTCGTTTCTGGCAAACTGAAAAACAACAAAGCAGCATCTTAAAACACAAATCTAATAAAATTGCAATTCCAACTGCTTTCAACAAAAACATTAGGATTCCTACAGTCCATCCTTTAATTCCACTGAACCATGAAACTGGATTCAGCCATGACAGCCAACCCCATTCACCCTCTAGAGTGTCAGGGATGTTATGTTTGTTGCCATAAGTCAGCTTTGCATCTTCTATCTCTTGTACATGTTTTTCCACTATTTCTTGAGCATTGTCTGTTTCATTGGTAATAAATGTACAACACAACTTTCCTGTCTGTGTATACAAGGTCATGCAATAACCTCCTGTCTGAGCTGTTAAATAATCCAACAAAAGCCTGTGTTGTAACTGTTCTTTCTTTATTTCTTGAATTTCTTTACCTACATATCTGAAGGTACTATCATAAATTTCTGTAATGTCATCTAAGAGTCCTGCAGGAGATTCAACTCTGTAATATGCATTTGACCCAAAGAGGTCCAGAAATCCCATTCTCTCATGCCAGGGTGCATAGATTAGTTTCTTTGCATTTCTCCCTGCTTGCTTTACCTCTCCTACCTCTGTGCATAGGACTATACTTATTCACTTGCCCTTTTTGGTTTTTAATCATTTCTTTCAGCTCCTCGTGATCTATTGCTCTTGCTAATGGTACTATGCATCCTAAGGTGCAATTCCCATAATCACCATAGTTGAGCCACTTATAGGCATATTTTCCACATAGAAAATACAGATCTCTTGGAAGCTAAGGGGCTATATAGTCCCACATTCTTTTTATGTTCTCTAGTCCTACTCTGGTATCTCCATGTACCATTAACTGAGAAGGGGTGCTTCCCGTCTCATTCATCCAGTTAGGGAAATCTGGTCCTGGCCATACTCCAATATTTATCATTGATCTCCCTTCAAGTGGTGTCCCTCCATGGGTTGTAAGGGTTATGGGGTATGGAGCTTCTCCTGGCTTTGTCTCCCCCTTTACACCACCTACTCTGAATGGGGCTATAGTACAAGGGTAAAATGTTCCTAAGTAGACATTTGATGGATACTGTTGAACCTGTCTGTGGTCAACTGCACTTTCCCTTTCCCTTTTTTCAAATTCAATGCAAAAGAATACCTCTGGGGTAACTAGATGTGCCAGCAACTTAGGTGGTTTCTGGTTAAAATATCTATCTGATCTTGCCTTAAATAATACTTCATCAGTGTAGTCTTCTTGAAATTCCTCCCATTCCTCAAATGTGATGGGAAGGAATGTCCACTCTCCCCCTCCTGCTGAGGTGGGACCATGAGAGCAGACCCAACAATTTGTTGTGTCAAGGGCATTCCCTACTAACTGAAGCAACTGTAGCAACATGTTTTGGTCTGATCCACTAGGGGCCTTACACCATTCTGTACATGACTCTTCTGGTGGATGTCCACAGTGCTCACAAATACATTTTGGGGTGAGTGACAGATTTCTGCATTCATGGATAGGGTTTTTTACTTCCCTTTCCTGGCGTGTGACGTTCACTTCACTGCCTCCTCCTTTCTCCAAAATGTCATGTAACTCTCTTTTGTGTTGCCCTATTTCATCACTTATGTTTTTCTTGTATGTGTGGTTTTGACCTGTCAGTTTCTTGTTACACATACAATCTTTTTCCCCAACTACAACGTATATGGCAAGAATAGTGCCTACTGTTACCAGTGGGACACCCAATATTATTCCCCAAAGTGCTTTATCTGGCCTGGGGCCTAGCAATTTGTACATTTTTTTTGTTTCTTCTTATCCAAACTTAACTTTCAAAAGTTTGCAGTGTGATGCATGCGCCCAAGCCTCTCTGTCCTTCAATTTCACAGATGTTGGTGTAGTTAGTAACACCTGGAATGGGCCATCATATCTGGGCTCCAGAGATTTCCTCACGTGTCTCTTCAGGTACACCCAATCTCCTGGCTGGAGATGATGTGGATTCTGATCTGCAGTAGAATCTGGAAGGGAATCATGTGCTACAACATGAAGATGGGTTAGTCTCTCAGTTAGACTTTTCACATAAGCAGTTAAATCACCATGTTTATGCTGCAATTCCTGTGGATAATAACATCCTATCTTAGGTATACTACCAAACAAGATTTCATATGGTGAATAACCTGACTTTTTGTTAGGTGCAGTTCTAAGACTAAATCGTGCCAAAGGCAAACAGTCAACCCATCCCTTCCCTGTGTCTTGCATAGCCTTCATGAGCTTTGCCTTGATGCTATAGTTCGTTCTCTCCACTAATCCACTTGCCTTTGGACGGTAGGCCGTGTGGAAGGCCTGTTGTATGCCCATGTCCTCCATGATATGAGTCATGACTGCTCCTGTGAAGTGACTTCCTCTATCTGATTCAATCACTTCTGGTACTCCGTACCTGCATACTATTTCAGTCAATATTTTCTTTGCTGTATTCTTTGCTGTGGCTTTAGCTACTGGGAAGGCCTCTACCCATTTGGAGAAGGTATCGACACAAACCAGTACAAACTGGAACGGGCCTTGAGTTGGCATCTGAATATAGTCTATCTGTAGTCTCTGAAATGGCATATTGGCTTTTGGAATGGCTCCTGCTGGAGTCTTGGTTCTACTTCCTGGATTTGAAATTCCACATATCCAACATGCTTGTGTGTGCTTTTCTGCTGCACCTTGGAATCCTGGGGCTATCCATTTTTGGTTGACTTGTCTCGTCATTTGATCTTTTCCTGCATGGGTAATTCCATGGCTTACTTGGCACATAGCTGAATATAGCACTCTTGGCAAACATGTCTTATCTTCTGTTTTACAGAGTCCTGTATCTTGGTCTTGTATGGCTCCCTTCTTTTGCCACTTGTACTTCTGATTTGTCAGAGCTTTTGGCTGCTTTCTTTGCTTCGGCATCCGCCAAGTTATTTCCTCTTGTTTCTTTAGTTTGGTTCTTGGTGTGTGCTTGGATTTTTATGATGGCTACTTTGGTTGGCTTGTCCAGAGCTTCAAATAGTTTCTTTATCAGATCTGCATGCTGTATCTGTTTTCCTGTAACTGTCTTGAAGTCTCTGCTTTTCCAAATTTGGCCATAATCTTGCGTAATTCCCCAAGCATATCTGGAGTCTGTGTATATATTAGCTGTTGTGTTTTCTGCATACTCCAGAGCTTTAGTGAGAGCTATTAGCTCTGCAGCTTGTGCTGATAGCTGTGCTGGTAAACTTCCTGATTCAATGATATCAGTCTCTGTTGTAACAGCATACCCTGTATATGGGGTTCCATTATCATAGTATCTTGATCCATCCACATAGAGGTTGTGCTGGGCATCAGGAAGGGCTGTGTCTGTGACATGAGGTAACAGTTGAGTCTCTTGTTCCATCAGAGCCATGCAGTCATGGGAAAAATTTGTATTGTGTATATTTTTATCACTTTCTGCATTCCCATAGTTCATGTGGTCCACATCATCCTGGTTATTCTGGGTACCATTGCTAGAGATATTATATGTCTCTCTTCTCCCTCCTTTTGAATCTAGGGATTCACACTCTGCTGCTTCTTCCTGCAATAGGGCTGGTAGTAGAGTTGCTGGGTTGAGGGTGGTACATCTCTTAATGGTGACATTTGTGGCACTTAGTAGAGCTACTTCATACTTGGTGAGTCTTGCAGCTGATAAGTGCTTGGTTCTGGCTTGCTGTAGTATTTCAGTCACCGCATGTGGTACCTGAATGATCAGTTCATGATTAAGCACAATGTCTATGCATTTCTGTTTGAGAACTGCTGTTGCTGCAACTGCTCTGATGCAGGTGGGTGCTCCTTGGATAATGTTGTCCAGTTTGCTTGAAAGATAAGCCACCGGGCATTGCTTGCTTCCATGCGTCTGTGTAATGACTCCAAGTGCATGACCTCTTTCCTCATGGCAATAAAGAGTAAATGGCTTGGTGTAGTCTGGCAGACCCAAAGCCGGTGGAGATGCTATGGCAGCCTTAAGGTTCTGAACTGCTTCAACTTGTTCTGTGGTGTAGATTGGAGCATCTTTCTTTGTGCTGTCATACAAAACTGGCATGTAGATAGAAGCATGTGGTATCCATTCTCTGCAGTACCCAACAAGACCTAGGAATGATCTGGTCTGTTTAATAGTCTTTGGTACTTTGGTTTGTAGAATAAGCAGTTTCCTTTCTTCTGTAAGGTGTCTGGCTCCTTGTGAGATACAGTGACCAAGGAAGATGACCTTCTTCTGGCATAGTTGAAGCTTTGCTTTGGAAGCTCTGCAGTTTTGTTCTTCCAAAAATTTCAACAGTGATACAGTCTCTTGTTTACATTGGTCTTCTGTGCTTGTGGATAGCAGTAGATCATCTACATACTGTATGAGCTGGGTGTTTTCTGGAAACACTGGTCTCCAAGCTTGTAAGATGAGTGACATTGCTTCGGTGTAGTCTGATGGACTGGTTGCTCCTCCTTGTGGAAGTCTAGTCCAACAGTACTGTCTTCCATCATGGTGAAGGCTAGCATTGCCTGTGATTCTTCAGTGATCGGTACGGAAAAATATGCGTTGGCCAAATCAATTACCGTAAACCAGGCCCCTGAAGGTGGGATCTGGTTCAGCAAGGTATAAGGATTTGGCACAATAGGAGAATTGATCACCAGTCTCTTGTTGACTTCTCTTAGATCATGAACAAGTCTATATTGTACTTCTTGTGCTTCATTTTGACCTTGACCTTGACTTTGACCACCTTTCTTTTTTACAGGAAACAATGGAGTATTCCATGGGGATCTACACTGGACAATGATCCCATTTTCTTGAAAGGCTTGGATTTGCTTTGTAATAGCTTCAGTTTGTGCTGGGGTGAGAGGATACTGCCTGATTGAGACAGGTATGGTTCCAGGCTTGAGCTGTAGGTGGACAGGTTGAACTCGTAGTAGTCCAGTATCCATCTTTCCTTTTGACCATAGTCTGTCTGGAACTTGAGAAGTAACCCATTCTGGGAGGGTTAGTTCTGAGCTGGACTTGGCAGTTTCTTGCAGTAGGTAAACTTCAATTGCTGCTTCAATGTTAGGCTTCATGATAGCTGGAATATTGCTGGTGTACTTGATTCCTTGTGGAGTATACTGAATAGTAGCTTGCATGACGTTAAGGATATCAGCTCCCAACAAATTCACTGGGCATGTAGGTGAAGTCAGAAATTCAATGGGTACAGGTGTAAGTTCGTCATTTATAAGGAGAGAAGTTGGCTTACTTCTTTGAAGAGGGAGGGGCTGTCCTCCCAGTCCTGTCCCATTAACATAGTGATTGGTTAAAAGTTCTTTTGGGACATCAGTTTTCTTAAGTACAGTGACTGCTGTTCCAGTGTCCAAAAGGCATTCCAGGGTGTTTCTTGTAGGTAGAGTAAGCATAACAGTAACTTTAATGGGGTCAGTGTAGGTGTTGCTTGAGCAGGTGGATCCCGGAGCAGGAATCTGTAATTCCCGTTCTACCGTGAAAGCTGGAACACCATCCTTAGACTTCAGCCACGCAAGGTATTTTCTGCATTCCTTCTTTTGATGACCTGTAACCTTGCACCAAAAACATTTACCAGTCATGTCTTCACCTTGTGCATCCCTTGTAGTGTAGGGTCTGGAGTTATTAACACCTCTACCTTGGTTTTGGACCTTTTGTGTCTTGGTGTTAGACTGGGCAGCCTGTACCACATGTATAGTAACAGCTGGTGCTTTGGATGTTTTTTTATTCTGTTTTCCCTGTTCATGATCCTCAATTCCTTCTAGGACTTCTACTAATGAGGTAATGTTCATCAAATTTGCTTCTGGTCTGACAGCATACAACTGCTGCCTGTATTCATGTCTAAGTCCATTAAGGAATGTAGTCTTTAACAGTCTGGCATTATTAGGCTGTGCAATGGGAAAACCTTCATTTTCTTGTTTGATAGACAGTCTGTCATAATATTCCCTTATGCTGAGGTTTTCTGTATCAGATCAGGCTCAGCTGGTGCAGTGTCTCTGATTTGCTGACATCTGACTTGTACTCTATACAACAGTTGTGAGCCTGAAGCCATAGTATAGCGGTTGGCTTCAAGGGGAGCATTCTCAATTTTCCCTCTATCACCATCTGCCTCCTGAGCAGCTATAGCAAGAAGCATATTATATTCACCTATTCCTATAGAAGCTCTAAGAATCTGTTCTAAATCAACCCAACATGGCCTATACACAAGATACACTTGTTTAATCTTTTTTTCAAACTCTGCTGGGCTTTTTCTGATATTTGGTAACTCATTTACAATTCGCATAATGTCTGAGGGGAACCATGGTATGTACTGTTCCTGTTCCACATATTCTGCAATGTAACCATTATCACTAGGTAACAAATTAGTTGTATGTCTGGGATTAGCATGACTACTAACTCTAACAGGCATTACATTGTAATTTTTACGAGATATTCCTCTTGGATCTCTGTTAGGACTACTAGCAAAGTTCCACAACCTCCTAAATATCCCATGAGTTTTTGGTTTAACATTTCCCCCGTCATTAACATTTTGTGATTCACATGGTCCTGAATTTGGCTCTACCCAGTTACCACAAAAAAAACATTTTTCACTTCCCTCCGGAACACATCTCCCACAATAAAGACACTTTCTTTAAGGGTAGTGGATAACATCCCTAAGAACCAGTGTACCTTCTGGATTTTTTTTTTTCATAACTTATCGTTTTTCAGGTGTCATTTGTTCTGCATATGTTGCTGAAGGAGTTAAAACTCCTGCTTTATTATGTGTCCTTGATTCTGCATGCATTGATATCAGTGAGGGATATAAGCTCCCTGTAACAGCTGGTGACTTTAGCTCTGTGTGCATTGATACTGCTGAGGGGGCTGACCCCCCTTCCACATTCCCATCATTATAAATAGCATTACATGTTATTGGAACATAGGGTGGTGGTATTACATTAGACATACAATCATCCTGCCTAATTCTTCTCTCATCTTCCAGTTCTTGTGAGACAATAAGCCATATATTTACAGTGTCCAAATAACCTTTCTTTTGTAACCAGTGACCATCTGTGGCCTGGAACCTTTTCCAAGCCTGAGTATCTAATATTCCTTCCTTTGGAAAATTAGCTCTTTTAAGGATAGCGTTAATACGCTTAATTCGTCTCCTTCCCTCTCGCTGTGCTACAATGTCTATAGGTAAGCGCTTTTTCATTCTACTCCCTTTCCCTCCCATTGGGGTAATTAAGCCCTCTGGGTGTGGCCGAATCCACCTGCGGTGAAGAGGGATATGTCCTTGAACGAGAAGTATCTGTATATCACTGGCTATAAGTTTTGTTTGGACACAAACCTTTCTTAGCCTATTTTTGTTTCTACTGAAAATTAACTTAACTTGTCTGGCTTTAACCTACCACATCTATAATGCATGTAATTTAAAACACCATATTCACCATTTACTAATGTCTGAGAACTTGCTGTGCACACTGCCAGTCTGCTACAATGATCATATGATCATCATAGTCAATCATTTAACTATAAAGAATTCATTTCTATGCACTGACAATAATTGAGCATTCAAATGATATCCCACTATTCTAGCAAATTCTGTTAAAACGCCTTTCCTATTTTGATTTGCTATCTATGTTGCAAAAAACACTGGGTAAATACTGCAAAATAATTAACCTTGGTACGCCTTTGTACCGCACACAATTGCAAACTTGGTACGCCTTTGTACACAATTTCAATTGTTCTGTGGGCGCATGCGCTAATAGGACATAAACAAAGATTCAGTCATTCAGCCACTTTAGACTTTGTACAACATGTAACAATGTTTTTATCAATGGTGTAGGCAAGGCAAGGTTTGTGTCTCATATGACCACCCAGGTGCTTCCATTGACAGGTGACAGGACAAGCCTACAGTTGCGCGTGCCAAGGGCTGTCTTTGATGACCTTATGGACCAACCTCCTTTATACACTTTACACCGTTTCTTGTTATCTTAAAACAGACACTTTACATGACACAGACAAGACAGTAAGCTGTTCATTATGGCATCAACTGTTGGTCAGCATACCACAAATTCTAGCTAGCATTCAGGTCCCGCAAATGGCTGACCCAACTCTCATACAAACATATGACAACAACTGCAATATGCCTTATGCCTTATCTTTATACTGTAGCTGCAACAAGCAATGCACCTTAGCTTAAGCAATATACCTGTATATGCCTTAGATTACAACAAGCAGTAAACTTTAGCTGCGCAAGCAATACACCTGTATCTGCCTTAGATTACAACAAGCAATACTTTAGCTGCGCAATACAACATAATTTAAGTAATCTAGGCTGTGTGACAAGATACTTGGGTTTCTTTATAATGACCGTTCAAGGAAAAACATAAATGCCTATTGTCTCTATAATGTACTAAAAATTACACTCAGGGAGTCTGATTTTGAGTAAAATATGACTGTATTAGAATCGTTTTACTCACCCAATATGAAATCAGAGTCCGTGAGAACAATTTTGCTTCCAACACAGAAACTTCTCATTAGATGCTTTTCCTTGTGTTAGTCATCCCGTCAAGAGCCCTCATTTAATGATATCGTTGCTGTCTAGGTAGCCTGTGGATCCCTTCAAGTATCATGTCACCTCTGGATATCAGGTCATAATGTATTGCTGAGAGAACTCAATAAGACACACAGCCGTATGTCTCATAAGTAATCTGTTTACTGTGTTGTCTTCAGAGCATATATAAGGCACATTGTACATATTAGTCATGGTGGTCAGCTCACATTACTGTCCCCGAAGGTGGGGGCACACTCAATATAACATATGTTCTTTCCATCTTTGGTAATCAGCAAATGTGCAGTGTACAGTTCATTTTACAGCATTGGTTACATCATACACTTTCTATAGATGTTTCTCCCTACCAACAGAGTATATTCTTAACTCTGTACTTATATTGCTGTCTCCAGCTGTCCTTTACTTCATATAGATAAATATAGTACAGATACGTTTGCTGACTGTCTCTAAGCTCAATACAGTTCATTAAATCTGTTTCATATAGTGAGGCTTATAACATATTCAGCCCTTACTTGGAACTCACTTCTTTATTTAACACAAAAACCTCCTATATGTGTATTTATCCATTTGATTATTATAACACAATATAGTAATAAAACATTAAGCTAACATCTGGAACCACGGTTCTGCTGTGTATGCGTCGACACGCTGTCTTACCACACCTGTGTGGTGTTGACTGATCCCCAGTAATCGCTTGCCCAAGCACGGAATGGTAGCTGGCAGAAGGCGGAGCTTAGAGATGCTGGGTGCACCCAAAACAGCCAAATAACGGGGCTATGTTTGACATAACCCTGCAGGTCAGAGGATGAAGCGGTCGTCTTTAGGCAAAAGATGTTTATTCGCTCAAATAGTTTTAAAAAGAACTGTTCTCTAATTTTAGGGGCAACAGCAATACAGCTGATCACTGCAGACAGAAGATTCTATATACCCCATAAAGCTCGCAGGACCATTTTTATACAGTAAAACCACACTGAATCTCATGGGGTAGTCCCACCTGAGTCTTTTCCATCCAATCAGGATATCTTACAAAATATAAATAAATTACATTTTAAAAGGATATAACTGCATAAAGCAATTTCCTCCTTCCTGTCACACAGACAAAGTTTGATGCCGTTTAAACTGCTTCCTTTACCACCTGGTAATTTACAATTCTCCTTTGATCACACAGATTCTTTAGTTTCTACAGTAGTGTCTGTATTTGTAACATATGGTACAGGAAAACAACTTATACAAAGTATAGAAATTGTTTCCCCCTGCCATTCACGTATCTGGAGTGAATATTCAGGAAATCATTGAAAACAAACTGATTTCTCCAATAGCATAGACACACCAAAAGAACACCTAGGGGTCATTTCACAGGAAGTGATGTAACCAAAGCATTGGTCATTTCACTCTTACACCTTCTCACAGGAACTGCAGAACCCAAGCACATTACCTGCGGTGCCCTGACCAACACATCAAAAGATCTGATCACACTAGGAGGTTACTGAGCATATGACTTCCTATGTGAGAGTGTACCATGACTTATCCTATAGTTACTTAGAGCATCTTGGATACAAATACATTCTAAAACGTGCAGTTTATAACTCTCCAACTACGCACAGCGCAGTGATATAACATAGACACATTTTTAAACACTCCGCTCCCGGCGCTGTTAGTACATTTGAATGGAGTGCCTAGCGCCCATTGTCTGTAAAATGGGGCCGTACATGGAGGAATAACCCCTTCAGTGCCACTGACGCCATTGTCCCTGTGGCTGACGGGGTCTCCGACCACACTCTCCCTATATGATCTGTAGAGAAGCTGTGTGTCTTATACAGTGATATTCTGTTGTCCAGTCTTAAAGTAATCAGACATTACTAAAGTGTTATTTTGTTGTTATTCAGGGTGAGCACCTTTCTGATATGACGGCCGAAGATATAGAGGGAGAAGAAGAGACGTATGTGACTGATATGAAGGCAGAAGATATAGAGGGAGAAGAGACGTATGTGTGGAGAGATCAGAAGTGTAAGGAAGAGGAAATCCCTACAGGTATCAGCACAGGTAATAATCCTTATTACAGAAAAGAGTCGCATATCCTTGCTGCATCACTACAGAAGTCTCTTCCCCTACAACCTCCTCTGTCAGTACAGACTAATGAGGAAAATGTATCTGCTCAATGTGGGAGTCGGGTAACAACAGCCCCTATTATATTCCTGCTCTCTCCCTCACATCATGTAATTGTCTTACCAGCCCAGAGATCTGGCCAGTCTCCTCCCCACACTCTCTGGTGTATCTCATACATCAGGAGCCATCATCCCCTATTGTACTCCTGCTCTCCCCCTCACATCATGTCACTGTGTGTTACCAGCCCAGAGATCTGATCAGTCTCCTCCCCACACTCTCTGGTGTATCTCATACATCAGGAGCCATCAGCACCTATTATAGTCCAGCTCTCCCCCTCACATCATGTCACTGTGTGTTACCAGCCCAGAGATCTGACCAGTCTCCTCCTCACACTCTCTGGTGTATCTCATACATCAGGAGCCATCAGCCCCTATTATACTCCTGCTCTCTCCCTCACATTATGTCACTGTGTGTAACCTGCCCAGAGACCTGATCAGTCTCCTCCCCACACTCTCTGGTGTATCTCATACAACAGTAATTAGGTCGTCACTATAATGATTGACTTATTGGCTTAATTTACTAGCATAAGTCTGGTGGGACTATTCTACCTGGGGATGACCAGATTACCATATAGAGGCTGCTGTTGCAACATACGTATCCACCTGGAGCACTTTGTGTAGTGTGAAAGCAGATGTTGGTAGTTCAGCCCACAAGTGTCTGGTATGTATGTGTGGGGGCAGTCTGGATAGATATTGTGGTTTAGCAATGTCACTAGCTGAAGAGACTTTCCTGTTCTGTAATGCTGGCCTGTGTACATTACATAACAGAGTCTGCATTATGTGGGGGAGAGATAATCATTGTTGATGTGCCATTTGCATGTCCCTGTGGCTGGGGCTATGACAGATGTGATTTTGGGAGCAGAAGACAATATGTAATCTGTTCTCCAAGAGTCTTACTTGATGTTGGTACACTTATAATTGTAATGATGTGGTCATAGTTTATAAGCTGAAATTTACCAACTAAACATTATTCATAATAGTGACACGGTGATGTAGTGGTGAGCAGTGTTGTCTCGCAGCATTAGTGATGAGTTCAGTTCCCAACCAATGTTTTAACTGTGTGGAGTTTGTATGTGTTTCCTGCAGCTCTGCAAAAATCATACTGGTAGGTTAATTAGCTTCTGACATATATGAACCCTAGTGTGTCATGTGGAATGTAGATTGTAAGCTCCACCGGGGCAGCGAATAATGTGATTTTCTAGTTATTCTCTGTAGATCGGAGTAATATGTGTGCACTGTATATAGAACTGTGCATTATACTAGTTATATTATTTCCAGCAGATGGAGGCACAAGCAGGAATTCCTTGGAGGGAGATCTCATCTTGTCTGCAGATAGTAAAATAGAAGATAACACCACACAGGATTCTCCAGGAGACATCCCCATTTCTCTAACTATACATCCAGTACCTGATACTTCATCTGATCCCTCTAATCGCGATGACTATTCATCCAATACCTCAGATTTTGTTACACATCATGCAGCTCATACATGTGATAAAATATTTCCATGCTCTGAGTGTGGGAAAAGTTTTGCACACAAATCAAAACTTGTTATACATCAGAGAAGTCATACAGGTGAGCGACCATTTCCATGTTCTGAGTGTAGGAAATGTTTTCTGTGTAAATCAGATCTTGTGAGACATTACAGAAATCACACAGGTGAGAAACCATTTCCATGCTCTGAGTGTGGGAAAAGTTTTGCACTCAAGGGACAGCTTGTTAAACATCAGAAAATTCACACAGGTGAGAAACCATTTCCATGCTCTGAGTGTGGGAAATGTTTTCTGTATAAATCAGAACTTGTTATACATCAGAGATGTCACACAGGCGAGAAACCGTTTCCATGCTCTGAGTGTGGGAATAGTTTTGCATTCAAAGCACATCTTGTTAGACATCAGAAAATTCACACAGGTGAGAAACCATATCCATGCTCTGAGTGTGGGAAATGTTTTATGTATAAATCAGAACTTTTTTTACATCAGAGATGTCACACAGGTGAGAAATCATTTCCATGCTCTGAGTGTGGGAAATGTTTTCTGTGTAAATCAGAACTTGTTAGACATCACAGAACTCACACAGGTGAGAAACCATTTCCATGCTCTGAGTGTGGGAAAAGTTTTGCATTCAAATCACAGCTTGTTAGACATCAGAGAAGTCACACAGGTGAGAATACATTTCCATGCTCTGAGTGTGGGAAATGTTTTCTGTGTAAATCAGAACTTGTTAGACATCACAGAACTCACACAGGTGAGAAACCATTTCCATGCTCTGAGTGTGGGAAAAGTTTTGCATTCAAATCACATCTTGTTGTACATCAGAAAAGTCACACAGGTCAGAAACCGTTTCCATGCTCTGAGTGTGGGAAAAGTTTTGCATTCAAAGCACATCTTGTTAGACATCATAGATGTCACACAGGTGAGAAACCATTTCCATGCTCTGAGTGTGGGAAAAGTTTTGCATTCAAATCACATCTTGTTATACATCAGAGAAGTCACACAGGTGAGAAACCATTTCCATGCTCTGAGTGTGGGAAAAGTTTTGCAAGCAAATCACAGCTTGTTAGACATCATAGATGTCACACAGGTGAGAAACCATTTCCATGCTCTGAGTGTGGGAAATGTTTTCTGTATAAATCAGAATTTGTTATACATCAGAGATGTCACACAGGCGAGAAATCATTTCCATGCTCTGAGTGTGGGAAAAGTTATTCAGGCAAATCACAGCTTGTTAAACATCAGATATCACACAGAAGTAAAGCATTACTATGAGCTGATACATAACAGGGTTGAAGCAACACTCCAGTGACACTTTAAGTTACCCATCTACATATAATTGGAAGGTGTGTCATTAATATAAGACTGGAAAATATCAGTCAGATAAAACTTACTAATTCTATATACTCGCGTATTTCTCATACGTCCTAGAGCAGTGATTTTCAACCTTTCTCGACTCGAGGCACGCCGAACAAGACTTCAAAATTCCCAAGGCACACTATCGGTTACCCACGAGGGAAAAAAACTAAAACATTGGCCCCCACAGATATAAAATAAGCACATTGGTCCCCACAGTAATTAAACACATTGGCCCTAACAGTTATGAAGCACATTTCCCCCACAGGTATAAATCAAACACACTGGCCCCTACAGTAATTGCACACACACTGCCCCCCCCATCCCCTTGTAATGGCACTCACAGCCCTCACAGAAATGGCACACACTGCTTACCCCTGTAATAGTAATAACAGCCCCCACAGAAATGGCACACACTGCTTACCCCTGTAATAGTAATAACAGCCCCCACAGAAATGGCATACACTGCTTACCCCTGTAATAGTAATAACAGCCCCCACAGAAATGGCATACACTGCTTACCCCTGTAATAGTAATAACAGCCCCCACAGAAATGGCACACACTGCTTACCCCTGTAATAGTAATAACAGCCCCCACAGAAATGGCATACACTGCTTACCCCTGTAATAGTAATAACAGCCCCCACAGAAATGGCACACACTGCTTACCCCTGTAATAGTAATAACAGCCCCCACAGTAATGGTACACACACACACTGCCCTCCCCCTCCCCCCATGTAATAGTACTCACAGCCCCCTCTTTAATGTCAGCCTGAAGTACTGCATATCCGAGCTGGAGTAGTATGAGCTGTGCAGGGCAGTCCGTAGCACACATCAGCACCAAGCGCGGGCGGAAATGCGCACGTCACCATAGGTCACGGACCGGGCAGCAGGAGAGCTGACTGTGCTGCCGTGCATGACTGCTGGAGGACCCAGGTATCTCTGGTGTGCGGCGGAGGAGCACTGTCGGCGGGCGGCGGAGCACTGTGCAGGGCAATTCTGGTGTCCGGTGACCGGCAGGCTGCGGCACACCTGACAACTGCTGGCGGCACACTAGTGTGCCGCGGCACAGGGGTTGAAAAACGCTGTCCTAGAGGATGCTGGGGTCCACTTCATGACCATGGGGTATAGATGGTTCCGCAGGAGCCATGGGCACTTTAAGAATTATCAAATGGTGTGAACTGGCTCCTCCCTGTATGCCCCTCCTCCAGACCTCATTTTTAGAAATGTGCCCCGACAGACACTGGATGCACACCAGGGAAGCTCTACGGAGTTTCTCTGAAAAGACTTGTTAGGTTTTTTATTTTCAGGGATTACTGCTGGCAACAGTCTCCCTGCTTCGTGGGACTGAGGGGGCAGAAGTATGAATCAACTTCCTAAAGAGTTTCATGGCTCTGCTTCTGGTGACAGGACACCATTAGCGCCTGAAGAGTACTGAACGCTAGCCGTGTCTAGATGCTCACTCCCACAGCACGCCATCACCCCCCTCACAGAGCCAGAAGACAGGTGAGTGTAAGAAGATAGATCTTCAATCAACATAACACACAGGGTGCTGGGCGCATGGGGGGGTGGGCACCCTGGGCAGCAAAATACCTTACAAACTGGATAAAACTGGCCATAAGATGCCCAGGCACAGCCCTACCCCTGCCAGTATAAATATTATATGAACATTTTTGAGGTGAAATTGCACCATTGCGGGGGCGGAGCTTCCTCTTCAGTCAGCCAGCACACTGCTCAGCGCCATTTTCACTCAGGCTGCAGAGACAACGCTGGTCCTCCTCCACTTCTGACTACAAGTATCAGGGTGCAAAATGGAGGGGGGGGCACAGCGATTTTGGTACTTTACAGGTGTATTTACATTGTAAAACAGCACGGCATGTCAGTGTGCATTTTGTGTTCACAGACATTATATACTGGCGCTGGGGATGTAAACTGGCTGCTCCTAAACTGTGTCCGTCTGGCAGATTTTAATGTGGGTCTGTCCCCTACAAGTCCCAGAGTGTCTGTGTGTGTGTAATACTCGAGTGTGACATGTCAGAGGCAGGGAGTTCTTCCCCGGAGGAAACCATTTTAGGGACACACAGTTGTAATGTGGTGGCGCTGCTGGCACACCAAGAGCCTGCATGGGTGAAAGAAATACGTGACAGTATGCATCATTTCAATAGGAGGTTAGATAAGTCTGAATCTCATGCAGAATGCTGGAGAAAGTCTGTGGAAGATGCGATTTTTCAGGGTTCTGTTCTTCCACCCGCAGGCGACTCCTCTGGGTCACATAAGAGACCGTTTGCAAATATTGTAAATACTGATACCGACACGGACACTGATTCCTGTGTCGACGATAGTGACTCCAGGGAAATAGATCATAAATTGGTGAAAAATATACAATATATGATTGTGGCTATAAGAGAAGTTCTGGAGGTTACAGAAACCACTCCTGTACCTAAGGAGAAGGCCTATTTCTATAAAGAAAAGAAATCTAAGGTTACTTTCCCTCCTTCCCACGAGCGAAATACTCTCTTTGAAGGGGTGTGGGTGAATCCAGAAAATAAATTTCGTATTCCAAAGAGGATTCAGATGGCTTATCCTTTCCCTGCTGATGACAGGAAAAAGTGGGACTGTGTTAGACAGTGCACTGTCCAGGTTGACAAATAAAGTGATTCTCCCTGCACCTGGGACGGCTTCACTAAAGGAGCCGGCAGACCGCAAAATGGAGACTACATTAAAATCCATTTATGTTGCCAATGGTACGCTGCTCAGGCCCACAATTGCTTGAGTCGCGCGATTGAAAAATGATCAGAAAGCTTGTCATCAGATATTGACTCGATTGATAAAGATGAGATACTCAAGTTAGGGAATATCAAAGACGCTGACACATACATGCTAGAAGCCATGAAAGATATTGGACTCTTGGGTTCAACAGCCGCTACCATGGCAGTATCGGCTAGGCGGGCGTTGTGGATTCGCCAGTGGAACGCGGATGCAGATTCCAAAAATAATATGGAGGCTCTCCCGTATAAAGGTGAGGCCTTATTTGGTGATGGACTGGATGCGTTAGTCTCGGCGGCTACCGCAGGTAAGTCGACCTTTTTGCCTTCTGCTCCAGCAGCGGCAAAAAAGCCATCACTCTCACATGCAGTCCTTTCGGCCCAATAAATACAAAAAGGCCAAAGGTTCCCTCATCTTTGCAGGTAGGGGAAGGGGAAAAGGAAAGAAGTCCACAGCGGCTTCAGGATCCCAGGAGCAGAAGTCAACACCTACTTCTGCCAAATCTACAGCATGACGCTGGGGCTCCCTTGTGGGAGGCCGCTCGGGTGGGGGCACATCTAAAACTGTTCAGTCAAGGTTGGATTCAATCTGGCCTGGATCCCTGGGTTTTACAAATAGTGTCCCAGGGGTACAAGCTGGAGTTTAAAGACGTTCCCCCATGCCGATTTTTCAAATCGACCTTGCCAGTTTCTCTACCGGAAAAAGAAGCAGTAACAGCGGCAATTCAAAAATGATGTCAGGATCAGACAAACCCCTCACAACAAGGGGAGGAGTTTTATTCAAGCATCTTTTTAGTTCCGAAGCCGGACGGCTCGGTCAGACCGATCCTAAACCTAAAAAATCTGAATCTACTTGAAACGGTTCAAGTTCAAAATGGAATCACTGAGGGCAGTGAGTTCCAGTCTGGAGGAGGGGGACTACATGGTGTCAGTAGACATAAAGGATGCTTACCTGCATGTTCCCATTTATCCGCCCCACCAGGCTTATCTGAGGTTCGCGGTTCAGGATTGCCATTACCAATTCCAGACGTTGCCTTTCGTTCTCTCCACGGTGCTGAGGGTATTCACCAAGGTGATGGCTGAGATGATGGTCCTCCTTCGTCAAAAAGGAGTCAGTATTATTTGTTATTTGGACGATCTCCTGATAAAGGCGAGATCCAGGGAGCAGTTGCTACAGAACATCACAGACTCCCTGTCTATACTCCAACAACACGGTTGGATCATAAATTTTCCAAAGTCACAGTTGGAACCAACGAAAAGATTGTCTTTCCTCGGAATGATTCTGGACACAGAGGTTCAGAGAGTTTTTCTTCTGGTGGAAAAGGCTCTGGAAATCCAGAAAATTGTGAAACATATATTAAAGCCAACAAGTGTGTCGATCCATCAGTGCATTCGATTGTTCGGAAAGATGGTGGCGGCCTATGAGGCCATACAGTTTGGCAGGTTCCATGCCAGAGTATTCCAGTGGGACCTGTTGGACAAGTGGTCGGGTTCCCACCTACACATGCACCGGAAGATGGTCCTGTCGTCAAAAGCCAGGATTTCGCTCCTGTGGTGGCTACACAGTTCTCACTTACTAGAGGGATGCAGGTTCGGGATTCAGGACTGGTTCCTGGTAACCATGGATGCAAGTCTCCGAGGCTGTGGAGCTGTCACTTAGGGGGAAAGCATCCAAGGAAAATGGTCAAGTCAGGAAACCTGCCTTCATATAAACGTGCTGGAATTGAGAGCCATTTACAACGGCCTTCAACAAGCGGTACATCTTCTGCAAGATCACCCGTGCAGATCCAGTCGGACAATGTAACAGCAGTCGCGCACATAAGCAGGCAGGGCGGAACGAAAAGCAAAGCGTCAATGGCAGAGGCGAAAAAAATCCTCCGCTTGGCAGAAAAACAACTACGAGCTCTGTCGGCAATATTAATTCCGGGAGTAGACAACTGAGAAGCAGACTTCCTCAGCAGACACGATCTCCATCCAGGAGAGTGGGGCCTCCACCAAGAAGTTTTCACAGAGGTGACAAGTCTTTGGGGAGTTCCTCAAGTAGACATGATGGCATCTTGCCTCAACAAGAAGCTTCAGAGATATTGTTCCAGGTCGAGAGACCCTCAAGCAATAGCAGTTAATGCGCTGGTGGCCCAGTGGGTGTTCAGGTCGGTATATGTCTTCCCTACACTTCCGCTGATCCTAAAAGATCTCAAAATAATAAGAACAAGAGTTTGTGCAGTCTTCATTGCCCCAGCCTGGCCAAGGAGGGCTTGGTACCTAGATCTTCAGGGGTTGCTCATAGAAGACCCTCGGCCTCTTCCTCCTCGAGAGGACCTGCTACAGCAGTGGCCGTGCATATGTATCAATACTTACCTCGGCTACGTTTGACAGCATGGCTGTTGAGCGCCGGATCCTAGCTTGAAAGGGTATTCCCAAGGAAGTCATTCCCACTCTTATTCAGGCCAGGAAAGGAGTAACGTCTAAATATTACCACCGTATTTGGAGAAAATGTGTCTTGGTGTGAATCCAAGAAATCTCCTGCCGAAGAGTTTCATTTGGGACGTTTTCTCCATTTTCTACAGGCTGGTGTAGATGTGGGCCTTCGTTTGGGGTTGATCAAGGTCCAGATTTCGGCCTTGTCAGCTTTTTTTTTAAAGACAATTGACCTCTCTTCCAGAAATTCAGACCTTCGTGAAAGGGGTTCTGCACATCCAGCCTCCATTTGTGCCTCCAGTGGACCTTAATGTGGTGTTGCAGTTCCTTCAATCGGATTGGTTTGAACCTCTACAAGAGATAGAGTTGAAGTTTCTCACTTGGAAAGTGGTGATGCTTTTGGCTTTGGCATCCGCAAGGCGGGTGTCTGAATTGGGGCCTTTGTCTCACAAGAGCCCTTACCTGATCTTCCATGAAGATAGGGCAGAGGTTCGAACTCGTCAACATTTTCTTCCTAAGGTGGTTTCATCTTTCCACATAAACCAACCTATTGTGATGCCAGTGGTTACTGACACGTTCTCTGACTCAGTCTCTAGATGTCGTTAAGGTTTTGAAGATTTATGTCGCTAGAACAGCTAGGATACGGAAAACAGAGGCTCTGTTTGTCCTGTATGCTCCCAACAAAATTGGGTGTCCTGCTTCCAAGCAGACTATTGCAGCTGGATCAGAGGAACGATTCAGCATGCTCATTCTACGGCTGGATTGCCGTTGCCTACGTCGGTGAAGGCCCATTCTACTAGGAAGAGGGGCTCATCCTGGGCGTCTCGGCATTACAACTTTGCCGAGCAGCTACTTGGTCAGGGTCAAACACATTTGCAAAGTTCTACAAGTTTGACACCTTGGCCGATGGGGACCTCAAGTTCAGTCAATCTGTGCTGTAGGGTCATCCGCACTCTCCCGCCCCTAATGGAGCTTTGTTATAAACCCCATGGTCATGAAGTGGACCCCAGCATCCTCTAGGACGTATGAGAAAATATGATTTTGATACCTACCGGTAAATCCTTTTCTCCTAGTCCGTAGAGGATGCTGGGCGCCCGTCCCAGTGCGTACTCTACCTGCAGTTTGGTTTATTAGAGTTACACATGTTGTGTTATATTGGTTTCAGCATGTTGCTGTACTTGGTCCTGTTGGCGTGTGTTATGTTGAATGCCATGTTGTGCGGCATGGTTGAGGTGTGAGCTGGTATGTATCTCACCATTAGTATTAAAGTAAATCCTTTCCTCGAAATGTCCTTCTCCCTGGGCACAGTACCTATAACTGAGGTCTGGAGGAGGGGCATAGAGGGAGGAACCAGTTCACACCCTTTGAAAAGTCTTAAGAGTGCCCATGGCTCCTGCAGAACCGTCTATACCCCATGGTCATGAAGTGGACCCCAGCATCCTCTGAACTAGGAGAAAAGGATTTACCGGTAGGTATCAAAATCCTATTTTTGCAGTTATACAGGTATACCTATCGTATAATATACCTTACATGGAAAATGAGCATATTCCATAAACACATTATTTCAATTATAAGATACAGTACATGTTCTTTTAACAGACTTTGTACAAATACTTCTTATTTCTGGGAAGCAGGTCCAATGTGTGTAATAGAATTGGAATTAGCCAAAAATAAGGCTAACCAGCTTCTAGCTTGTTACCAAGGACAGTAGGTCCTAATATGAACATAGAACTTAGAGAGATTCTTCAAGAATGTATGAGATTAGTGGGTGTGGTAAAAGGATTGGGTGTAACCAAGTATTATAAAATAAGTGCACCATCAAATTTCAAGTTATCTTCCTGTAACCTTGAGAGAAACCAATGCTGTCTCTCAGTCTGTACAAAGGTGTGGTCTTTGGAATACATAATTCTTTATTAAACTGAATCCAATTCAATCTGTTACTTCATACAACATGGAAATAAACTATTCAACAGACATAGAGAAGCTAGCATGAGGACATGGAGTTGCAGGTAAACGGGAAACTTTAGGAGGAAGGTTACTAAACACATAGTGTCTGGACTGTAGGTATAAGAAAAATAGGGAATGTGGGAGATTGTACTTTGTACACATTTGTTGCTAGGAATAAATAGTGCCCCAAGATTTCCTGAAATGCTGGAATACCTTTATCTTTCCATGTCTGATAGTGAGCTATTGTGAGAGAGTAAGAGGTCAGGGTTGCCTGAAAATGGAACATATCTGGAACAATGCAGATCTGTATGTAAACATGTATTAATAGTCACCCAAGTCTTATAATTGTCTGTAAATACAATATGTGACAGTATACCTCTAGGACGTTATGTACGGGGCAGATACAGAAGGGCGGCAGGAGAGAATGGTGAAAATAGCTCTTCCTCTAATGGTAAACTAGTGAAACGAGACAATCGTGAACAGTGGGAAATATAAGAAAATGCTTATTTAGAAAACGTCTGAATATCTGGTAGATGAAGGCCTCCTCTAGACTTTGGTTGAATCATCTTTAGTTTGGAAATTCTAGCTTTTTTGCCTTTCCATATACATTTAGAAAAGGCTTTTGTCCACCGAAGGTCATTAATTTTGGAAGCTAGATCACCAAACATTTGTGCTCAAAGGGTTAATCATTTCTTAACCAGAACTCCACCTTAATAGTGCCTAATAGAAGCAGCTCCCAGCTGACATAGCCAGTCACAGATAGCTGTAACAAGAGAATGACTGATGCAAGTTACTCTGGTAGAGAGCGCTTATACATTTATTAGAACTTAGTAGAATTTGTCCATTCAGGACACACAATTAGTTAAAATGACTATAAAAGTAGCAATGATGTATCAAAATGTTAATACAACTCTCCTCCTCAGCAATGGATATAAACAGTGACAGATAGCTTTACCTATCACAGGCAGTAAGAACGCAGTGTTCAGTTAGTGAATGGTCAGCCAGCGGTATGCTGCTACCTCACGCTCACATTAGTTATTCTCACCAGCTGTATCTATAGCCGTCCTGGATATAAAGTCTCCTATGCTCCATTGAGCTGCTCGGCTGTAGTGGAGTGTAGCAAGTGCTTTGTGATATGCAGCGGGAGGGAGGCCGCGGCTCACGTACTCCTGTCTGTCTCCATGCTGTATGGTGGCAATTGGCAAAAGGAGCGCAGTAGGTGTGGGAGGGTGCCGTCCCTGCTTAACGCGTTTCGCCACTGTCCGTTCTGGCAGATTGTTCAGAAGGAACGGTAATAGTGTGCACTCCATGTAGTCACCTTTTTAAAGGCATCAGTGTCCAATCAAATGTCTCAGTTCATTATTAAGGTGATGCTCACACCTGGAGAATGTATTCAAAAGCAACTGCCCCATGTGAAGTTTGATAAAGTATATCTTATCATTATAGAAATAGTATTATAAACATGGCCTCATTGAGAAATTGCTAGTTTAATAAGCAACATATATAAAAAGCATACATATATATATATATATATATATATATATATATATATATATATATATCTTCATTGTTGATTCATATACATATATTCAAAATGTAATCTTTAACATTCAGTTCCAGCAACAAGAGTCCTCTATGTGCTAAATAGCCTAGTGGGTTAAAGCGCTGGTATACCGACCATAGAGGTCCGCAGTTGATCCCCCTGTTGGGCTTTGGTAAATTATTTTTTCTTTCATCAAATTATATATTCTTTATATCCTCCATTCTATAAATTGCTTATCTGGCCAAGTCTCATAACTTATCCAAATCATTGGTGCATCACATACAAATGTAATCTCTCATGAACACATTACAGCTAATCTTGTTTGACTTTTTTTCTTTTTCAACTTTATCATTAAATTCCAAGATCATAATTTTTCAATGGGCTAAATAGCCTAGCGGACTAAAGCGCTATTACACTGCGCAGTAAGACCCGGGTACAATCCTCCAGCAATACTCCAACTTTTCTTCAGAAAATAAAATTACTCAATCTTCAGGTTAAACAATACTCCTTAGTCATCTATTATTCATATTAACTTCCACCACTATAAGAGCAAATACACACACACACACACACACACACACACACACACACACACACACACACACACACACACATATATATATTGCTAAAAAATAAATAAAGGGAACACTTAAACAACACAATGTAACTCCAAGTCAATTACACTTCTGTGAAATCAAACTGTCCACTTAGGAAGCAAGGAATAGGGATGTATCTGCACACACACAATTAATTAGATAAGAATTGGGAACAAAAGTTCCATGAGAAACCCCTATAAATTATTGGTAATTACCATTTATTATGGGGGTGCTACCAACTACAGCTAGAGTGAATGCCAGAAAAAGAAGAAGAAAGGGCTGTACTATCGGTGCACACAAAGAGAGGTGATCTGGTTATCACTTCTCCATAAAATGTAACCTTTATTATTATTCTCATAAAAATAGTATAGAATGTCTTCATTTAGACTGCAAGTTAAGGCGAAACATAGATGTTAAAATCATTGACATAGACAAAACATGTCGAAGTGCAATAGAAGTTATTGAATGTGAATAAAGATTAAAAATGTGTGTCCGTGTTCTTCATTCTAATGTCCAAAAAAAATGTAATATTTGTCCCACACTACGCCAGTAATCAATTATTCTTTCATTTGTCCACATTATATATATATATGGATATTAATCTCACTGTATACTCAATGTAAGGTTTCTATGACATAGAGGTATGTGGGAGAGTGCAGGTCCTGTTTAGTGTTGTAATAATAGTTCAAAATTACATAATAGGTCTTCGACCAAAACAGATGAATCAATTATTGCTATTTTTAATTGTAGTGCCAAACACCTTAGCCGTAGCAGATAGTGATAATACTAATTGCACTGATGGAATGTAATACTAATAAATATAGTGAGCGTTATTTAGTATATAGTCTACTATGAATATATAATACACCGTCTAGAGAATATCTATATATCTCCTCAGTAAAGGCAATGCACTAGGTCTAATTACAGTAAATGATACACCTTAGAGGATGTATACCTTCATTGATTAACTATGTGATAGTTATGATAACCTGGTGCACACACAATTATTGGCCTTAGAGGGGAAGCACCCTCATTATTTGGGACTGGTGCCACCCTCTCAACTAATCACATTTAAATCCGTACATATAAAGATGATAGATGTATTTCAACTTATGTATGGTAATACCTCATTATGAGGTGTATCACTAGACCAATAAATCATGCACACCTTTTAAATATCCAAGGTATACTATTATAGAAAAGATTTTATTTATTCAGCATATTCATAGAGAACATTAATTCAGATATTGATTTTATTATTGCTCAATAATCGCACACCACAACTGCGTGCTCAACTAAGTAGTTGTAAATGTTGGTATTAAAACATTTATTGTGCTTGTCTGCTGGATTCTATCCCAGATGTCACACAGCCTGCAAAAATGTATCCTATGTATATACAGTGTCTCAAAACTAGGCTGACATTGTTACCATCTGTTAGCAATTATGGGGTCGGGTGTCGTGCGGAATGCCGGCGCTCGGGCTCCCGGCGACCAGCATACCGGCGCCGGGAGCCCGACCGCCGGCATACCGACAGCGTGGCGAGCTCGCCAGCTGCGGGCACGGTGGTGCAACACTATTTTATTCTCCCTCCAGGGGGGTCATGGACCCCCACGAGGGAGAATAGTTGTCGGGATTCCGGCGCCGGTATACTGTGTGCTGGGATCCCGACATTCGTCATACATAAGACCACCCATTCACTTAGATAGTATTGGTTAGAATTGAAACATTTGTTGCATCCTTATAAGGACAGTTATACCACGGATGTTTCACAATAATCATATACTACTCACATTAGTATAGAATGCTCCTATTATTTCTCTAATGTCCTAAGTGGATGCTGGGGACTCCGTAAGGACCATGGGGAATAGACGGGCTCCGCAGGAGGCTGTGCACTCTAAAGAAAGATTAGGTACTACATCTGGTGTGCATTGGCTCCTCCCTCTATGCCCCTCCTCCAGACCTCAGTTAGAATCTGTGCCCGGCCAGAGCTGGAGGCTCCTAGTGGGCTCTCCTGAGCCTGCTAGAAAAATAAAGTATTTGTTAGGTTTTTTATTTTCAGTGAGATCTGCTGGCAACAGACTCACTGCTACGAGGGACTGAGGGGAGAGAAGCAAACCTACCTGCTTGCAGCCAGCTTGAGCTTCTAGGCTACTGGACACCATTAGCTCCAGAGGGATCGAACACAGGCACCAGTCCTCGATCGTCCGGTCCCGGAGCCGCGCTGCCGCCCCCCTCACAGAGCCAGAAGCACTGAAGTCCGGAGAAGACACAAAGACGTAGAAATCGGCGGCATGAAATCTCCTGTCTTCATTAAGGTAGCGCACAGCACAGCTGCGGTGCTGTGCTCTCACAGCACACTTACATACTCCGGTCCCTGTAGGGTGCAGGGCGCTGAGAGGGGGGTGGGCGCCCTGGGCAGCAATTTAATACCTTTGGCACAAAATACCCACATATACAGTCCTAGACTGTATATGGGGAAAACCCCCGCCATTTTTTACACAGATCAGAGCGGGACAGAAGCCAGCTGCTGAGGGGGCGGGGCCTTCTTCCTCGGCACACCAGCGCCATTATCACTTCACAGCTCCGCTGGAAGCAGCTCCCTGGGCTCTCCCCTGCAGTATCCAGGTACTCCAAGGGCAAAGGAGAAGGGGGGAGGGGGCACATAAATGTAGGCGCAAAAACAGTGTATATCAGCAGCTACTGGGTTCACACTTGTTTTAGTGTCATTCTTGGGTCATATAGCGCTGTGGTGTGTGCTGGCATACTCCTCTGTCTCCCCAAAAGCCTTAGTGCGGTCCTGTACTCAGTCAGAGCATTCCCTGTGTGTGTGCGGTGTGTCGGTACGTCAGTGTCGACATGTTTGATGAGGAAGGGTATGTGGAGGCGGAGCAAGTGAATATGGATGTGGTGTCTGTGCCGACACCGGATTGGATGGATATGTGGAAGGTGTTAAATGATAATGTAAGCTCCTTGCATAAAAGGTTGGACAAAGCTGAAGCCTTGGGACAGTCAAGGACTCAACCAGTGCCTGATCCCACAGCTCAGAGGCCGTCAGGGTCTCATAAGCATCCACTATCCCAGTTAGTCGACACAGATGTCGACACAGAGTCTGACTCCAGTGTCGGTGATGAGGCTAAATTGCAGCCTAAAATTACTAAAGCCATCCAATACATGATTATAGCAATGAATACAGAGGAGGATGCCGAGTCTCTTCAGAACGACTTAGTTAAAATTAGAAGCATGGGCAGCCAAATGGAGAATGCGCTTCAACACAGACAAGTGTAAGGTAATGCACTGTGGTAACAAGAACAAACATTACACCTACCTACTAAATTGGGTAAAATTAGGGGATTCTGTACTGGAAAAGGACTTAGGTGTCCTCATAGATAGCAAGCTAAGCAGTAGTACCCAAAGTAGGACTGCAGCAAAGAAGGCTAATAAGATATTAGCATGCATAAAACGGGGTATTGATGCTAGGGACAAGAGTATTATACTCCCGTTATATAAATCACTAGTGAGTCCACACCTTGAATACTGTGTACAATTCTGGGCACCGTACTACAAAAAGGATATCCTGGAGCTTGAAAAGGTACAGAGGAGGGCGACCAAACTAATTAAGGGCATGGAGACGATGGAATACAAGGAAAGGCTTGAAAGACTAGGCATGTTTACATTGGAAAAGCGGAGACTAAGAGGGGATATGATCAACATCTACAAATATATAAGGGGACAATACACAGAGCTTGCGCTGGACCTGTTTTTGGTTAGATCAACACAGAGGACTCGTGGACACTCGCTCAGGTTAGAGGAGAGGAGATTCCGCACAATACGGCGTAAAGGCTTTTTCACGGTAAGGACAATACGTGTTTGGAATTCCCTGCCCGAGGGAGTTGTAATGGCTGAATCTGTCAACACCTTTAAGAATGGGTTAGATAAATTCCTATTGGATAAGGATATCCAGGGGTATGGTGCAAAGTCATGCATTATAGTTACTATAAATAGGGATAAAATGCAATGGCTGACAGCAGCATCAGTCAGAAATTTTAGTCAAATCATCATGCATAGAACACCACAAATAGGTTGAACTCGATGGACAATTGTCTTTTTTCAACCTCAGATACTATGTTACTATGTAAAGATGTATTACACATTGCTGAGGAAATACCTGTCCCTGACAAGAGGATTCATATGTTTGGGGAGAAAAAACAAGTGACTTTCCCCCCTTCACATGAATTATGTGAAAAACCCTGGGAATCCCCTGAAAGGAAGGTAATAATTCCCAAAAGGTTGCTTATGGCGTATCCTTTCCCGCCAACGGACAGGTTACGCTGGGAATCCCCTCCCAGGGTAGACAAGGCGTTAACGCGCTTATCAAAGAAGGTGGCCCTGCCGTCTCAGGATACGGCTGCCCTAAAGGATCCTGCAGATATAAAGCAGGAAGCTATCCTCAAGGCTGTGTATACACATTCTGGTACTCTCCTGAGACCAGCCATAGTTTCGGCATGGATGTGCAGCGCAGTAGCAGCATGGACAGATACACTGTCGGATGAGTTAGATACCCTGGACAGGGATACTATTTTGCTGACCCTGGGACATATTAAAGACGCTGTCCTATATATGCGGGATGCCCAGAGAGACATTTGCTCACGGTTGGTTCTATATCGGAGGGGCTGAAGGGACCTTGTGACGTATTGAGGGGAGGAGCTACGTCACCAGGGGAGGAGCTACGGGTGAACAGGGTACCCGAAAAGTGGGCTCGCTTCGCTCGCCACGCTTCGGGCACGGTGGCTCGCTCCGCTTCGCTCACCACCTAATTACTAAAGGTAATAGTTGGTGGCGTGGATAGTAGAGGAACTATCCCGCTGGCCTAGCTCCTCCCCCTTGTGTCGTAACTCCTCCCCCTTACGGAAAAGGTCCCTTAGCCCACTTGATTCTAGCATCTACCATTTGCTCACTGAGCTCTAGGCTAAGCGCAATGTCCATTTCTGCCAGAAGGGACTTATGGACTCTGCAATGGACAGGGGATGCTGATTCTAAAAGACATATGGAAGTTTTACCATATAAGGGTGAGGAATTGTTTGGGGACAGTCTCTCGGACCTGGTTTCCACAGCTACAGATGGGAAGTCAAAATTCTTGCCATATGTTTCCTCACAACCGAAGAAAGCACCGTATTATCAAATGCAGTCCTTTCGTCCCCAAAAGAACAAAAAGGTCAGAGGTGCATCTTTCCTTGCCAGAGGTAAGGGAAAAGGAAAAAAGCTGCATCACGCAGCCAGTTCCCAGGAGCAAAAGTCCTCCCCGGCCTCCTCTAAGTCTACCGCATGACGCTGGGGCTCCACAGGCGGAGCCAGGAGCGGTGGGGGCGCGTCTCAAGAATTTCCGCCACCAGTGGGTATGTTCACGGGTGGATCCCTGGGCGATACAAATTGTGTCTCAGGGATACAAGCTGGAATTCGAAGAGACGCCCCCTCCACGTTTCCTGAATTCTGCCTTGCCGGTTTCCCCCATGGAGAGGGAAGTAGTGCTGGCGGCAATTCACAAACTATATCTCCAGCAGGTGGTGGTAAAGGTTTTCCTACTTCAGCAGGGAAAGGGTTACTATTCCACCATGCTTGTGGTACCGAAACCGGACGGTTCGGTCAGGCCCATTTTGAATTTAAAGTCCCTGAACATTTACATGAAAAAATTCAAGTTCAAAATGGAATCGTTCAGAGCGGTCATTGCAAGCCTGGAAGAGGGGGACATCAAGGATGCTTACTTGCATGTCCCCATTTATCCACCTCATCAGGAGTACCTCAGGTTTGTGGTACAGGACTGTCATTACCAATTCCAGACGTTGCCGTTTGGCCTGTCCACGGCACGAGAATATTTACTAAGGTGATGGCGGAGATGATGGTACTCCTTCGAAAGCAAGGAGTTACAGTTAGGTTGCTGATAAATGTAGCACACTCTCAGGACGTGTTGCGACAGCACGGCTGGATCCTGAATATTCCAAGGTCGCAGCTGATTCCTACGACACGTCTGCCCTTCCTGGGCATCATTCTGGACATGGACCAGAAGAAGGTGTTTCTCCCAGAGGAGAAGGCACAGGAGCTCGTGACTCTGGTCAGAGGTCTCCTAAAACCGAAACAGGTATCTGTGCATCACTGCAGACGAGTCCTGGGAAAGATGGTGGCGTCATACGAAGCCATTCCCTTCGGCAGGTTCCATGCCTGGATTTTTCAGTGGGATCTGCTGGACAAGTGGTCCGGATCGCATCTTCAGATGTATCGGCTGATCACCCTGTCCCCCAGGGCCAGGGTGTCTCTTCTGTGGTGGCTGCAGAGTGCTCATCTACTCGAGGGTCGCAGGTTCGGCATACAGGACTGGGTCCTGGTGACCATGGATGCAAGCCTCCGAGGGTGGGGGGCAGTCACTCAGGGAAGAAACTTCCAAGGACTGTGGTCAAGTCAGGAGACTGTCTGCACATAAATATCCTGGAACTAAGGGCAATATACAACGCCCTGAGTCAAGCGGAGCCTCTGCTGATCCAGTCAGACAACATCACTGCGGTCGCCCATGTAAACCACCAGGGCGGCACAAGAAGCAGGGTGGCAATGGCGGAAGCCACCAGGATTCTTCGTTGGGCGGAGAGTCACGTACAAGCACTATCAGCAGTGTTCATTCCGGGAGTGGACAATTGGGAAGCAGACTTCCTCAGCAGACACGACCTATACCCGGGAGAGTGGGGACTTCATCAAGAAGTCTTCTCGCAGATTGTAAGTCGTTGGGAACTGCCACAGCTGGACATGATGGCGTCCCGTCTCAACAAAAAGCTAAAAAGGTATTGCGCCAGGTCAAGGGACCCTCAGGCGATAGCTGTGGACGCTCTGGTAACGCCGTGGGTGTTTCAGTCAGTCTATGTGTTTCCTCCTCTACCTCTCATACCCAAGGTGTTGAGAATCATAAGAAAAAGAGGAGTGAGAACAATACTCATTGTTCCGGATTGGCCAAGAAGGTCTTGGTACCCGGAACTGCAAGAAATGCTCACAGAGGACCCATGGCCTCTGCTCTCAGACAGGACCTGTTACAACAGGGGCCCTGTCTGTTCCAAGACTTACCGCGGCTGCATTTGACGGCATGGCGGTTGAACGCCGGATCCTAGCAGAAAAGGGCATTCCGGATGAAGTTATTCCTACGCTGATTAAGGCTAGGAAGGATGTGACAGCAAAGCATTATCACCGAATATGGCGAAAATATGTTGCCTGGTGCGAGGCCAGGAGGGCCCCACCTGAGGAATTCCAGCTTGGGCGATTCCTACACTTCCTACAGTCAGGAGTGACTATAGGCCTGAAATTAGGTTTCATAAAGGTCCAGATATCGGCTCTATCCATTTTCTTTCAAAGAGAACTGGCTTCACTGCCTGAGGTTCAGACATTTGTTAAAGGTGTGCTGCATATTCAGCCCCCTTTTGTGCCACCAGTGGCACCGTGGGATCTTAATGTAGTTTTAGATTTCTTGAAATCCCACTGGTTCGAGCCACTTAAGACAGTGGAGCTCAAATATCTCACTTGGAAAGTGGTCATGTTGTTGGCCTTGGCTTCAGCGAGGCGTGTGTCAGAATTGGCGGCTTTATCATGTAAAAGCCCCTATCTGATTTTCCATGTAGACAGGGCAGAACTGCGGACCCGTCCACAATTTCTGCCAAAGGTGGTGTCATCTTTTCATTTGAACCAACCTATTGTGGTGCCTGCGGCTACTCGGGACTTGTATGTAGTCCGGGCTTTGAAGATTTATGTTTCCAGAACGGCTGGAGTCAGAAAAACTGATTCGCTGTTTATACTGTATGCACCCAACAAGTTGGGCGTGTCGGCTTCAAAGCAAACTATTGCTCGCTGGATCTGTAACACGATTCAGCAAGCTCATTCAGGATTGCCGCATCCATGATCAGTAAAAGCCCATTCCACAAGGAAGGTGGGCTCTTCTTGGGCGGCTGCCTGTGGGGTCTCGGCATTACAGCTTTGCTGAGCTGCTACTTGGTCGGGTTCAAACACTTTTGCTAAGTTCTACAAGTTTGATACCCTGGCTAAAGAGGACCTTGAGTTTGCTCATTCGGTGCTGCAGAGTCATCCGCACTCTCCCGTCCGTTTGGGACCTTTGGTATAATCCCCATGGTCCTTACGGAGTCCCCAGCATCCACTTAGGACGTTAGAGAAAATAAGAATTTACTCACCGGTAATTCTATTTCTTGTAGTCTATAGTGGATGCTGGGCACCCGTCCCAAGTGCGGACATTCTGCAATACATGTATATAGTTATTGGGTAATACAGGGGTTTTGTTATGAGCCATCTGTTCAGTGAGGCTCAGTTTATGTTCATACTGTTAACTGGGTAAGTTTATCACAGGTTGTACGGTGGGATTGGTGTGGCTGGTATGAGTCTTACCCTGGGTTCCAAATCCTTTCATGGAAATGTCAGCTCTTCCGGGCACAGTTTCCTTAACTGAGGTCTGGAGGAGGGGCATAGAGGGAGGAGCCAGTGCACACCAGATGTAGTACCTAATCTTTCTTTAGAGTGCCCAGCCTCCTGCGGAGCCCGTCTATTCTCCATGGTCCTTACGGAGTCCCCAGCATCCACTACGGACTACGAGAAATAGAATTACCGGTGAGTAAATTCTTTTTTTTTGTTGTCATCTATTCGCCACTTATTATCCAAGCACTTGGCAATCTATATAATACTAAACAGTCCTCATATTACTGTGATCTAATTCTCTGCCTGCACTTCACAACAATACCTAGGTTCAATTATATTTACTGAATTGTTAACTGGCTAATCATTATTTCAATGCTTAGGTTTGGACATAGGAAGACTCTGAACACACGCTGCCCACACGCGTGTTCCGCCGTTACTCTGACAGCTTCGTCAGGAAGCAACACTGATTGACAATCAATTTCACATGCTGTTGTGCAAATGGAGTAGACAACAGGTGGAAATTATAGGCAATTAGCAAGACACCCCCAATAAAGGAGTTGTTCTGCAGGTGGTGACCACAGACCACTTCTCAGCTCCTATGCTTTCTGGCTGATGTTTTGGTCACTTTTGAAAGCTGACGGTGCTTTCACTCTAGCGGTAGCATGAGACTGAGTCTACAACCCACACAAGTGGCTCAGGTAATGCAGCTCATCCAGGATGGCACATCAATGCGAGCTGTGGCAAGAAGGTTTGCTGTGTCTGTCAGCGTAGTGTCCAGAGCATGGAGGCGCTACAAGGAGATAGGCCAGTACATCAGGAGACGTGGAGTAGGCTGTAGGAGGGCAACAACCCAGCAGCAGGACCGCTACCTCAGCCTTTGTGCAAGGAGGAACAGGAGGAGCACTGTCAGAGTCCTGCAAAATGACCTTCAGCAAGCCACAAATGTGCATGTGTCTACTCAAACGATCAGAAACAGACTCCATGAGGGTGGTATGAGGGCCTGACGTCCACAGGTGGGGGTTGTGTTTACAGCCCAACACCGTGCAGGACGTTTGGCATTTGCCAAAGAACACAAAGATTGTCAAATTTGACACTGGTGCTCTTAACAGATGAAAGCAGGCTCTAACTGAGCACATGTGACAGTGTCTGGAGACAAAACGTTCTGCTGCCTGCAACATCCTCCAGCATGACCGGTTTGGCAGTGGGTCAGTAATGGTGTGGGGTGGCATTTCTTTGGGGGGCCGCACAGCCCTCCATGTGCTCGCCAGAGGTAGCCTGACTGCCATTAGGTACCGAGATGAGATCCTCAGACCCCTCGTGAGACCATAGCCTGGTGCTGTTGGCCCTGGGTTCCTCCTAATGCAAGACAATGCTAGACCTCATGTGGCTGGAGTGTGTCAGCAGTTCCTGCAAGAAGAAGGCATTGATACTATGGACTGGCCCGCCCATTCCCCAGACCTGAATCCAATTGAGCACATCTGGGACATCATGTCTCGCTCCATCCACCAATGCCACGTTGCACCACAGACTGTCCAGGAGTTGACGGATGCTTTAGTCCAGGTCTGGGAGGAGATCTCGCAGGAGACCATCCACCACCTCATCCGGAGCATGCCCAGGCGTTGTAGGGAGGTCATACAGGCACGTGGAGGCCACACACACTACTGACCCTCATTTTGACTTGTTTTAAGGACATTACATCAAAGTTGGATCAGCCTGTAGTGTGTTTTTCCACTTTAATTTTGAGTGTGGCTCCAAATCCAGACCTCCATGGGTTAATACATTTGATTTCCATTGATAATTTTCGTGTGATTTAGTTGTCAGCACATTCAACTATGTAAAGAACAAAGTATTTAATAAGAATATTTCATTCATTCAGATCTAGGATGTGTTATTTTAGTGTTCCCTTTATTTTTTTGAGCAGTGTATGTATGTATATATATATATATATATATATATATATATAGTCTAGTACAAATCCGGCATTCAAAGAGTAAAAAAATCACCCGCCTGTGTGCCTTTGCTGAATTATTCATATATGCAATAGTTCAGAACAGTCTCCATTCAGAACAGGCACGGCACTCCAGGAGTTAATGAAAATATCTATATATCAACACATGTTCAAAGCATGTATACATCACCATAGAGCACTGGCAATTACAGTGCTCTATGGTGATGTATACATGCTTTGAACATGTGTTGATATAAAGATATTTTCATTAAGTCCTGGAGTGCCGTGCCCGTTCTGAATGAAGACTGTTCTGAAGCTTTGACCTTCTTCCCAAGATGCATAGCGCCTACTCCTATATCACCCCGCCTCCGTGCACAGGAGCTCAGTTTGTAGTTGGTGCTTGCAGTGCAAGCATGTAACAGGAAGAGCTGCTCACAGCAGCTCTAGAAAAAGCTTTTTCTGAGGAAAAAAGACTACAAGGGCTGCAGCAGAGGCACAGATTGTGTTAGATGTCAGTAGATATTACCTGCCGCAGCTCCATCTCTCCCCCAGTGGCGCTGTACACTCCCGCGCCCTGGTTGCCGGGTACCTACAGCAGGAGGCTCCAGTTTTCTCCCAAGTCAGTCACATACGACTGGGGCTCTCCGGGATCGCGTGGCCGCACTTCGGGAGGAGGTAAGTGCACTTTATCGCGATCCGGCGTGGGAGGTGGGCTGCGCGCGCTGGTGGTGGACACTGTGGCAGTACAGACGATCCCACTAGATCACCAGGGCATGGGTGCAGGTCAGGTTTTCTCTCTAAACCTTTTTGCTAGTAGCCCGCAGTACCCGGTGGTTTTGCCAGCAGAGGGGATAAGGCTTAGACCTGGAGCCCCAGGGCACCATTTCCAGTAAATGTTCCTACCCTGGAGCTGCATATCTGTCTCTCCCTCACTCCCTGTAAGTGTTTGAGTGCCATTTCCCCAGCTACACTGTTCCTGGGACTGCTTGGGCAAATCCTCCTTTGTAAAGCCGCCTGGTTGTCAGCGCTGTGCCTTTACATGACACTTAGGTATTCCACATGTCAATTAGACAGTGTTAGTTAAGAAAGAGTGCACTTAGTCAGGGTTCTCTGGTACAAGTACCCTGTGATATACATCCAGTTCTTACTGTGCAGTGTTATATCTATTGACTACATAGCTATATATAAGCTGGTCCAGTGCAGTATTATTGTTGGTAATAACCTCTGCATTGTACAACTGTGACTATATGTGTGTGCATTAGCTTGCGGAGTGATTTCCATTTCGTGTCTCTCACTCACCTTGCTATCCCTATATTCTATAACCTGAGGGGGCTTGGTGTGTCAGGTTTTCTAATTATATAGGATATTCACAAGATATACTTTAATACGTATTTTTTTCTGTGATTTTAGTCACCATATCTCTCCTGTATCTCTGCTTGTGCTGACTACACTGCGCAGGGGTTCTGGGGCTGAACACACTGCCGGTGTTGCTGAAGCCACAGATCCCTATGAGGAGACTATAGCAGCTGCGGGCTCTAGTTCTGGGGGCTCCTTGCCCCCCCAGTGGGACTGTGGCAACGGGGGTCCATAATAACCCACCGTGGGCTACTTTCTCCACGCTTCTAAATATGCTAGTTACTAAACTAACACCCCCTATGGGACCTCCTATGCCGGTGCAACCGTATGTGGTCCCCGCGGCTAACCCACCATGGGCAGATAACTTGTCTGCTCAATTGAAGAAATTGAACCAGTCCTGGACTACTAAAAAGTCCTTGCTCGCCTAAGACCAAGGGGTCCTCTAAGCGAGCTCTTACCTCCTCACAATCCACTGCTGTCACTGACACCTCATCTGATAAAGATGGCACGTACACTGACCCCACAGATTCTGACACAGAATCTGCTGATGAAGAGGGTAGTTCACAAGTGATGTTCCTGATCTTTTGGAGGCTATTAAGTTGATTCTACAGGTTACAGATGATCCCGAGCCATCCGTCCCTCCTAAGAAACCAGATAGGTTCAAGTGTCAGAAGGTAGTTAAACAAGTTTTACCTCACTCTGACCACCATGTGGATATACGTCAGGAACCCTGGGGAAACTCGGGAAAAAAGTTTGTGCCTCAAAAGAAGATGCTGGCTCGCTATCCCCTCGCGCTAGAGCTGTCTAACAATTGGGAAACGCCTGCTCCAGTAGACTCGCATGTGGCTAGGATGGTAGTTTCCTCAGCTCTACCTGTCACTTCCGTCACGTCTCTAAAAGAAAAAGAAATGTACTGGCGCTGGCTGAAATTCAATAAGAGATGAACGACTCAATGCATAAAATTAAAAGAATGGCATTTAATAGACATTTATCAAAGAGAGGTTATCCTACCCCTCAAAGGTAAAACACAAACAATTTGCTGAATAAAATACGCTTTGTAGGATCCCACAGTATTAACCCTTTGAAATGAAAAGTCCACAGTTCCTGGCTAGGACGCTGTTCCACATTTGCCCACAAGTTCAATTAGGTAAGAGGTGATATTACCAGACTGGATTCCAGATAAATTCCCTTAGGTCTTTCTTGCAGTTAGAACCAATGCTCCTGATGAAGCTGGCATCCATCAGACCAGCGAAACGCGTTGAGCCCTAGCCTGTAGGACCACAAGCATCAGCACCCTTATCCACTTCCTGGCAAAATTTGGACCCATTGGAATCCACTAGGATAAAATTCCGACACAAGTTCCTCCTTTGATCTGGACACATCCCTACTGCTATTTGGTTCTAACTGCAAGAAAGACCTAAGGGAATTTATCTGGAATCCAGTCTGGTAATATCACCTCTTACCTAATTGAACTTGTGGGCAAATGTGGAACAGCGTCCTAGCCAGGAACTGTGGACTTTTCATTTCAAAGGGTTAATACTGTGGGATCCTACAAAGCGTATTTTATTCAGCAAATTGTTTGTGTTTTACCTTTGAGGGGTAGGATAATCTCTCTTTGATAAATGTCTATTAAATGCCATTCTTTTAATTTTATGCATTGAGTCGTTCATCTCTTATTGAATTTTAGCCAGCGCCAGTACATTTCTTTTTCATTTTTACCCCAATATCCAGGGAATTGACCTTCCCAGTACAGGCTGCTGTTGCTAGCGCACTTCTCTGTGTGTTTTTTATATAGCTTTACGTCTCTAAAAGAGCTACGGATAAATGTGTGGAGGGTTGTCTGAAAGCGATTTACACCCTCACGGGTGCTGCACAAAGGCCCACTATTGCAGCGACATGGGCAGAGGCTATTGAAGCATGGGCCCTAGAGTTGGAAGCTGAAATCTCTTCTGACCATGCTAGACAATGCTTGTCATATATTGTCACAGCTTCGCACTATATTAAAGAGGCGGCTTCTGATGCCGGTATTCTAGCAGCCAAGGCCTCTACTACATCAGTCCTGGCTTGCCGGATACTGTGGCTGAGATCCTGGTCTGTGGATCTGGACTCTAGAAAAACCCTGGAGGTACTCCTTTTCAAGGGAGATATTCTGTTTGGGGAGGACTTAAATAAGATAGTGGCTGACTTGGCTACTGCCAAAACTGCCTGTCTGCCAAGTACCGCTCCTTCTGTGTCGAAGGCTAAAGGTACTCCCTTTCGCCCTTTTCGTCCATCAGGTAAAGCAAAAGGTCAGGCATACCACAAGCAGGCCCGCACTTCCAAACCTGGTAAGCCGAAGCCCAAAAGAGCCTGGGCTGCCCGTCAGCCAGCTTCCAAGACAGATAAGCCTGCCGCATGATGCCTGGGTATGGGAAGTCATCACTCGAGGTTACGCCATAGCCTTCAAAAACCGTCCCCCTCATCGATTTTGCCTGAAAGACGTCCCGTTGGGCCAGACAAAGGCAAACACTCTACATTCGGTGGTACAGACCCTCCTGGATACAGAAGTCATAGTACAAGTACCTCTTGCTCAGAGGGGTCGGGTGTGCTATTCTCCGCTGTTTCTAGTCCCGAAACTGAATGGGTCCTCTTAGCCCATTCTCAATCTCAAGGCATTGAACAGGTTTGTGAAAGTTTCCAAGTTCCGTATGGAAACCCTTCGCTCTATAGTTCTGGCCCTAGAACCTGGGGATTATATGGTCTCCCCGGCCATACAGGATGCTTACCTGCATATTCCTATAGCAGTGTCACATCAGAAATACCTGAGGTTTGCGATTGGCAACCTCCATTACCAGGTTCGGGCGTTACCTTTTGGTTTAACTACGGCTCCGTGAGTCTTCACCAAAGTTATGGCGGTGATGACGGTGGTACTCCTCCGTCAAGGGGTCAGGATCCTGCCGTATCTGGATGACTTGTTAATCCTGGCAAATTCCCCAGAACTTCTCCTATGTCATCTGGATATGACTGTCCGGTTTCTACAAGCCCACGGGTGGCTCATCAACTGGAAGAAATCCTCTCTGGTCCCTGCTCAGAGCATGGTGCACCTGGGAGCGCTATTGGACACTCACAACCAGCGGTTGTTCTTGTCCCAGGAGAAAGTCCTGAAGCTTCAGGACAGGATTCATTGCTTCCTTTCTCATCCGCAAGTGTCGATACATTAGGCGATGCAGGTGCTGGGCCTCATGGTGTCAGCATTCGACATGGTGGAGTATGCTCAATACCATTCTCGCCCTCTCCAGAGGCTGATTCTAGCCAAGTGGTTTGGCCTGCCTCACCGGATCAGGTCTCACATGATCTCATTGACTCCGGAGGTCCGTCTGTCGCTGCACTGGTGGCTCCAGGACCAACGATTGTTCAGAGGCCGTCCCTTCTGGATATCCGACTGGGTCCTGTTGACGACAGATGCCAGTCTAAGAGGTTGGGGCGCGGTGCTGGAGCAATACTCCAGGGCCGGTGGATCTCCTCTCGATCAACATTCTTGAATTGCAGGCGGTCTTCAATTCGTTGAACCTGGCCCAGCATTTAATTCAGAACCGTCCTGTTCAAGTACAGTCGGACAACGCCACCACAGTGGTTTACATAAATCATCAAGGCGGCACTCAAAGCTGTTTGGCAATGAAGGAAGTCTCACGGATTCTGCAATGGGCGGAACACCATCTACCGGCAATATTTATTCCTGGAAGCGGACTTTCTCAGTCATCAGGACGTACATGCCAGAGAGTGAGGCTTCCGTCCAGCAGTGTTTCAACTTCTAGTGGAAAAGTGGGGCTTTCCAGATGTAGATCTGATGGCGTCTCGACACAATCACAAGGCTCCGGTCTTCGGAGCAAGGACAAGGGATCCTTAAGCAGCATTCGTGGATGCGCTGGCGGTACCGTGGAGGTTTCGGCTGCCGTACGTGTTCCCTCCGGTGTCTCTCCTGCCCAGGGTAATTTGGAAGTTCAAGCAAGAAAGAGGAATTCTGCTTCTCATAGCTCCAGCGTGGCCCAGACGCCACTGGTTCTCAGGCCTGCAAGGTCTATTGTCAGAGTGTACAGTTCTACTTCCACAATGCAGAGACCTCCTCGTTCAGGGCCCCTGTGTCTACCAGGACCTAGCCCGGCTGTCTTTGATGGCGTGGCTCTTGAAGCTTCTGTCTTGAGGGCTAAAGGGTTTTCTGAGGCGGTCATTCAAACTATGTTGCGGACCCGAAAACCGGCTTCTGCTAGGATTTACCATAGGGTCTGGTATTCTTACTTTGTTTAGGGGGCATCTAACAATTATGACGCTTCCAAGTTTAGTACAGCCAAGTTGTTGGCCTTTCTTCAGCAGGGCCTGGACTTAGGCCTGCGTCTGGCCTCCCTCACGTTTCAAATATCTGCCTTGTCGGTGTGGTTTCAGAGAAAGATTGCGACCTTACCTGATGTGCATACCTTTACTCAGGTTGTGTGGTGTATCCAACCTCCCTATGTCCCATCTGTGGCTCCTTGGGATTTGTCGGTGGTTTTGGAGGCGTTACAAGAGTCTCTGTTTGAACCTCTTGGTTCAGCTGATCTTAAGTGGCTTTCCCTTAAGGTGGTGTTTCTGCTGGCTATTGCTTCAGCTAGAAGAGTGTCGGATTTGGGTGCCTTGTCTTGTAGTTCCCCATATTTGATATTTCACCATGACCGGGCGGTTCTTAGGTTCTTATTTGCCTAAGGTGGTTTCTTCATTCCACCTTAATCATGAGATTGTGGTATCGGCCTTTATCTCTCCTGATCTGTCTCCCAAAGAGCGGTCTTTGGATGTGGTACGGGTTCTCCGTATCTATGTGAAGAGAACTGCTTTTGTTAGGAAATCTGATTATCTCTTTATTCTGTTTGGGTTTCACAAACGGGGCTGGCCTGCTCACAAGCAGACTTTGGCCAGATGGATTAGAATGGTGACTGCACATGCTTATGTGAGGGCTGGTCTGTCGGCTCCTGCTCACATTACGGCCCATTATACTCTGTCTGTTGGACCTTTCTGGGTGGCCCGCCGTGGTGCGACCCTTGAACTATTGTGCAAGGCGGCTACGTGGTCCTCTGTGAACACGTTTATAAGGTTCTATGCCTTCGATACTGCCGCTTCCCAGGATGCTTCCTTTGAATGCCTGGTTCTTGTGCCCGCTACAGTGCGTCCCCTCCCATAAGGAACTGCTTTAGGACATCCCCAATGTCTATCCTTGTGGAGCCCAGTGTACCCCGCAGCAGAAAACGAGTTTTATGGTAAGAAATAACCTTTGTTAAAACTTTTTCTGCGAGGTACACTGGGCTCCACAAGGCGCCCACCCTGACGCACTTAGCTTCTTTGGGTTGGTGTGGCTATAGCCGCTGACACTTTCTCCTGTCGTGAGAGTGTGGTGTTTGTGGCAACTTGCAGTTGTCGTCTCTTTTACCTGCTACTGCATTGGGCTGGTTAACAAAACTGAGCTCTTGTGCACGGAGGTGGGGTGATATAGGAGGCGGCGCTATGCATCTTGAGAAAAAGGTCAAAGCTTTTGAGCCTGTTGGTAACATAGTAACATAGTATCTGAGGTTGAAAAAAGACAATTGTCCATCGAGTTCAACCTATTTGTGGTGTCCTATGCATGATGATTTGACTAAAATTTCTGACTGATGCTGCTGTCAGCCATTGCATTTTATCCCTATTTATAGTAACTATAATGCATGACTATGCACCATACCCCTGGATATCCTTATCCAATAGGAATTTATCTAACCCATCTTGATGGTGCTTCGGATCAAGATCCTACTCTACACCCAATGTCTAGTGGAGCCCAGTGTACCTCGCAGAAAGAGTTTTAACAAAGGTAAGTTCTTACCATGAAACTCGTTTTATATATATATATATATATATATATATATATAACAACTGTAATGTTCCACAATACACATTTATTTTTATTTAGCTAGCTATTGATACCTTATATTCCATACTCAGAGCAATGGATGTTATGGTTTCGAAACAAATTCTGTGAAAGAGAAAGAAAGGGGGAGGGAAAGGAGGTTTTGATATCTGGATGCCACACAAATTAGATGTTGTTCATCTCCGTTGTGTCATTGAGACCTACAGGGGACATGGTATGGAAAGAAAATATCCAGAGAGCTTCCCTTTTACATAGTTGATTGAATCTGTTTCCTCCTCTGTCTGTTCTTTCTGTCTGTTCTATACCCTGCACTGATAAAACATTAACACCCCCTTTATGCTTAAAGTTTACATGACGTGATAAGCTATGTGTCATTTCCACGTGTAGAACATTACGTCTGTGTTACAGGAACCTCAGATTCAGTGTGCGGGTTGTTCTTCCTATATACTGTGCCCCGCACACACAAGTGATTAAATAAACAACTAACGAACTCTGATAGTTGATGAAGTATTTGATCTTAAAACTATGTCCAAGTGAACTAGATTCAAATCCAGCGCTTCTGTTCAAATTGTGACTACACGTAATACATTTGGTTTTACCACAGTTATAACATCCTTTAATGATAGTACGAGAACTTATCCAGCTATCCATAGTAGCAGGAGCTTTTAAAGAAGTTGATCCTTTAATGTGACTTGGAGCCAGTACATTCTTAAGATTACTTTTTTTCTCTTATAGGCCCTACACACTTGTAGATAATACTGCACGATTTGAACGATCTCGTTCAGTAATGAACGAGAACTCGTTCAAATCGTGCAGTGTGTATATACCAGCGATGAACGATGCGCGACCCCGCTCTCGTTCATCGCTGGTCTATCATACATGCATGCAAGTCAATCTGAACAATACCGACATATACAATGTGCGGTATCGTTCATTGTGTATGTATCAGCGATGAACGATACTCACGATCCTCCGCCCCGCCGCCGGCACGCCACGCCCGTCCGTCATCAGAGGAACTCCCGGCCGTCAGTGAAGAGGAGCGCAGCACAGCCAGTCGCGGCATCGTGGAAGAGAGGAGCAGCGCGTCTTCGGTAAGTATAGGACAGTGTTCCCACTGGCCACCAATGTGTAAACCACTGGCCACCAATGACACACTGGCCACCAATGTATAAAACACTGGCCACCAATGAATTTTATAAAATCCACTGTCCACCAATGCATAATGTCCCCCGGCAGTGTGCATGCAGCATGTGTTCCTAGTACACAGCATGCATATTGACATGCTGTGTACTGAGAACACATGCTGCATGCACACTGCCGGGGGACATAATGCATTGGTGGCCAGGGGATATATTATATACATTGGTGGGCAGAGGTTTTTTCCCCGGCAGTGTGCATGACGCACACCCATGGATTCTACGTGGACAAGGGGACCGAGCCTCGTGTCAACACAGGTAAGTATGTATGAATGTAAGTGTGCATGTATGTAATAAAGTTGTACTGTCACGGCGTGTGTGTACTGTTTTTATTTGGGTATTTTTTTTGTAGTAGAACTACAGGTACCAGCGGGCCCGTTCCCCCCCCCGCATGCTGGTACTTGTGGTTCTCCAAGTACCAGCATGCGGGGGAGGCTTGCTGGGACTTGTAGTACTGCTACTAAAAACAATTTCTTTTCATTTTCAACAAAGGCTATCAGCCCCCCATCCGCAGCCCATTGGATGGGGGGGACAGCCTCGGGCTTCACCCCTGGCCCTTGGGTGGCTGGGGGGGGGGCCCCTTGATTGAAGGGGTCCCCACTCCCCCAGGGTACCCCGGCCAGGGGTGACTAGTTGGATTTTTGATGCCACGGCCGCAGGGCACTATATAAAAGTGACCCCCGGCTGTGGCATTATCTGTCCAGCTAGTGGAGCCCGGTGCTGGTTTTAAAAATACGGGGGACCCCTACTCTTTTTGTCCCCCGTATTTTTGGAACCAGGACCAGGCGCAGAGCCCGATGCTGGTTGCTTAAATATGGGGGAACTCCTGTCAATTTTTTCCCCATATTTCTGCAACCAGGATCGGCTCAAAGAGCCCGAGGCTGGTTATGCTTAGGAGGGGGGACCCCACAAAATTTTTTTTAGAGATTTTACAGTGTTTAGTTTAAAATTAAAAAAAAAATTAACCCCAGCAAGGATCACACAGATCCGGCCGAGATTCATTTTTTAAAGTCGGCAGTGTTTTGCTAATCACTGCCGTAAAAAATGTAAAAAAAACACGAATCACATCGACATTGGAACAAATGAAAATGCAGAATACGACAACTGCAGAATACGACAACTTATAGTAAATTAGTCGTAATCAATTCAAAAAGTTGCAAGTTTACACTTTCGATGTCATTCGTGATTGAACTTTGACCTTTTTCCGAAAATTACGAATGTTAGTAAATATACCCCAATGTCATTATGGGGTATTGTGTATAGAATTTTTAGGGAAAAAGTGTATTTTTTCCCTTTTTTGAATAAGGTTGTAATATAACAAAATGTGCAAAAAGTGAAGCATATATAAATATATATTTACACAGGAGCAAAGGACTGCCACTCCAGGAAAGCAGAAATCAAATCACAGTTATATACACATCACTGGGCTAATCTGCTTTAATAAGGTACGTTTTTGTATTATATATATATATAACAAGTCAAAACTATATCACGCAAATTCACGTATCCTGTATTGTCAATTTTTAAACAGGCTTCTGATTATCATCCACTGAATGATTTCCCTGCAGCGTCCTCCCGATAGTGCCGTAACACAAGCTCAATGATGCACATTTAGAGAAAACAAATGGAGGGCGCAGGGAGTGAGTATACAACTAATAACTCTTTTAATACGAGTATATGTGTATACATACATCTAGTTTGCGTAACACAGCATAGAGGACTATCACTGGCGCCTCCGAACAGGACACACAGAAAGCTGCTAGCCGCCGCTTGTCAGATACTCCTGGTCTGAGACCGCACACCGTCAGGTAAGCCAAAGAGACGTAGTACGTCCAGTGTCCTACTATCATGCCAACATGTTTCGTCCCAAGGACTTCGTCAGGGGGTGTGACACTTCTTTTGGCTGACCCGAGGGTGTGCGGTCTCAGACCAGGAGTATCTGATGAGCGGCAGGTAGCGGCTTTCTGTGTGTGCTGTCCGGAGGCGCCAGTGATAGCCCTCTGTGCTATGATACTGAAACTAGATGTATGTATACATATACTCATATTAAAAGAGTTATAAGTCGTGTACTCATTGCCTGCAGCCTCCATTTGTTTTCTCTACATATATATATATATATATATATATATATACACACACACGCACAAACATTTTTATTATATTATTTTGTGCATATATATATATATATATATATTTTTTTATTTTTTTTATTTTTTTTGGTAACATGGGTAGTGTAAATAAGGACTCGTAGGCAGATTTTCAGGTTATAACCACAGTATCTTTAATGACATCAGACACAGGCTTGGGCCTGGTCACAGAGGTACATAGAGAATATAAACAGACCAACATAAAAGGTCCTAGCAATTCCCGTACTGAAAAGTAACTGCTGCAATGGCTTGCAGCTACACATACCATGGTCTCCTGGCACGGCCAATGTTATATTATATCTGATTACTGTGTTAAGTTATGATTTTAATATTTTAAAATTAAATCTCACCTTTCACAGAGACATGGATGCAAACCGTGAATTCTGGGCTGGATTCATCGATCTCTACCAGGCCAATGAGTGCTTGTGGCGTGTGGGAACAAGGGATTACGCCAACAGAGGAAAGAAAAATCTGGCATACCAGCAATTGGCCAGGTACAGCCTTGCCCAAGATAGTGGTGCCGACATCAAGTGGGTGAAGAGGAAGATCCAGAATCTGAGGACAGTATTTCTTAAGGAGCACAGGAAATACAAAGATTCCCAACGTTCAGGAGCGGGGTCAGATCAAGTCAAGAAGCCAACATTATGGTATTATGACTTGATGAAGTTCGAATTGGATGAGGAGCCTTCGAGGACAGCGCGGAGCACGGAGGAGCCGAACACGCCCGAGATGTTCGAGCCTGAGGAAGAGGAGAGTGTGGATCCGGTAAGTGTCCGCACAATACAGATGTCACTGTTTCTTGTTTAATTTGTTGCCTTATTATTTTCACATATTTTTCTTCATTTTGTTGGATAACTCAGCTGTCTTCGAGGGAGCTGGACGTGGAACCTGCAGTGGATGAGCCGGCAGACCAAGCCACTGTAAGGCCGGAGCTGGAGGAGAGTGAGGCGGCGATGGGAACACCCCAGCTTCCGGCTAGAAGGAGACGCCGGCCAGCTATCCCTAGAAGATCTGTCTCGTCCAGCAGGTCAGATACAATTCTGAGGCAGGCAGAGGAGGTCCTAAAAAACAGACCGGATAGATTTGAAGCTATTGGAGACCATTTAGCCTGTGAGTTGCCGGAGATGAACCCCACACTTCTCAAAAATACGCCCAGCGTCTGGTATATGCCATTATATCACATGGCCAGGATGATGAATTGACCAACCACAGTGGCGTTGTGTTAGATACCAGACAGGTGCCTAGTACATCTTATGCCCCTCCCCCAACTCACCCTCCCATGTATTCTGCGCCGGTAATTCCTCCTCAACAATACCCCACATATCCTGCTCCGGGTTACCAAATGCCACAATCCCCCTTCCCTGGCACCTCTTCAGGTGGAGTGTTCACCACTCTGTTGAGTGCACACTCCACTGTTCAAGGCGACCTACATTTTTAATAAAAATGTTTTTGAATTTTTGAATTTGCGTTTAGGTTTGCTGTCTTCAGATTTATATTTGACCTTCCTCATCCAATATGTTTTTTCTTGAAGTCAATTGTACCATAATGTTGGTTTTCTACACTTCATTTGACCCTGTAATAGAACGTTGGGAATGCTTTTATTTCATGTGCACTTTTGAAATACTGTCCTCAGATTCTTTTACTTCTACTTCATCCCCAGTTATGTTGGCACCACTGTTTTTGCTGCACTGTATCTGGCTAATTGTTGGAATGCCTGATGCCTCTATTGGTGTAATCCCTGCTGTCATGGCACTCATTGGCACAAAAATCGATGAATCCAGCCCAGAATGTTTCTAATTTATTATTTTTCTAAAATTTATAATAACAAATTGTTACTAAAAATTGTGTGGAGTCTTTATTTATGGGTAGTGCTAAAAGGTTTACCAGGTATACACTGCACCAAACAAACTACAGAGTAGATATGCAGTGATTTAAAATGGATGCTGTTATTTATTGTACAAAGAAGACCTGCCCACATTCCTAAAACCATGCCCAGTATTTAAATGAGCTAGATCTTTCAAATCTTTCATCAGACATTGTTCAGTGTGTATGCACATAATCGTTCATGGGAAATCTTTCATCTATCATATCTTTCATTTTTTAAATCTTTCAAATCTACAAGTGTGTAGGGCCCAGTGACGTGCGGTGAAGTCATTGGCTGGGGAGGCACTGAGATATTATATATATATATATAACATATCGTTTTGTAGAAAGTGTTCAACACTATTGAGCATTACAGTGTTTCAACCCATTGAATTCATATATGATTGCTTCATGGACTGACCATTTGGTATGTACTTTATGGAATCTTTCATCTTCATGTAATTTGTTATTATCATCTTATCCCTATGGAACGGTGTAGTAAAATAACACACTGCATGTATAGTGAAGTTACACAATATGTCACTCTCCTGCATATGTTCTCTGATCAGCTAGTATGGAACATCCTCATCTCCTGCTCGATCTATTGAATATCTTGTATTTTAGTTTAACAATTTTCTAATAAGTATAAATTTATGTATTTTAATTGTTATTGTTTGTAAATTGTAATATGTATATTTTTATTTACATTATAATATGTATGTTTTACCAGCTGTGTTGACCATCCCTCTGAAGAAGTCCACGAAGGACGAAACGCGTCAGGGTTGAAGACAGAGAGAAAAGAAACCCTACACTATTGTACATTTGACATATATTGTGATCTGTAATTGTGAAAAAGGGTTACCTCTGTCTAGATTGGGCAATACTTTGCTTTTAATAAATTGTGTAAAGCCATAATCATTTGGTCAATTTTTAGTTGGTAACCAGTTAAAGTGATTGAGAGCGCCCTCTGATTCAATTTGCTGGAGGTGTTGTTTTGTATGGTCCTCACTAACAGGAGGATCGAATTAGAGGGCTGCCGCACCAGCGCAGTAATTAGGTATAATTGCGTTTTGAGATATATATATATATATATATATATATATATATATATACACACACACACACAGTGGACGAAGTGGAAATTTTGAAGTAGGAGTATGAAAAAGTGAAGGCTGCAAATATGCGCGCGCCTCCGGAAAAGGGTGTGTGTCCTTCAGTGTAGTAGGACCCCTTATACCATCTAGTGCTGATGAGCCGAAATTTACAATACAACACACGGTATGAGCAAAATTTCACATTACAGCACACGGCATGAGTCGAAATTCACATTACAGCACACGGTATGAGCCGAAATTCCCATTACAACACACGGTATGAGCCGAAATTCACATTACAGCACACGGCATGAGTCGAAATTCTCATTACAGCACACGGTATGAGCCGAAATTCATATTTTACCACACGGTATGAGCCGACATTCACATTATAGTACACGGTATGAGCCGAAATTCCCATTACAACACACGGTATGAGCCGAAATTCCCATTACAACACACGGTATGAGCCGAAATTAACATTACAACACACGGTATGAGCCGAAATTCACATTACAGCACACGGCATGAGTCGAAATTCACATTACAGCACACGGTATGAGCCGAAATTCATATTTTACCACACAGTATGAGCCGAAATTCACATTATAGTACACGGTATGAGCCGAAATTCCCATTACAACACACGGTATGAGCCGAAATTAACATTACAACACATGGTATGAGCCGAAATTAACATTACAACACACGGTATGAGCCGAAATTAACATTACAACACACGGTATGAGCCGAAATTCACATTAAAGCACACGGTATGAGCAAAAATTCACATTACAACACACGGTATGAGCCACAATTCAGGGACAGGGAGAGAGAGTGACAGCAGGGACAGAGAGAGTGACAGCAGGGACATAGGAATGCAGGGGAACATTACCTGATACGTGCAGCGGAGGTGTGGAAGGGACTGTCGGCGGCGGTGGCGGAGGAGCCCATGGTCTGCAGGGGATGCGGCGGTACTAAGCTGTCCTTTGTTGCTGCGGCGTTGATGTCCCTCTGACCACTGGCAGTTGTGATCTGCGGTGGTCAGCTTTCAGTTGCGGTGCAGCATGCGGCAGTGAGCGTTGATCAGCAGTGGGCGGTGGGCGGCTGTGATGTAAATATATCATTTTTTTACATTTATTTTATATATTCCTTCTTGTCCCTGCAGTCAAAGTGATCAGGGGGTGTGCTGCAGTCCAAGTGATCTGGGAGTGAACTGCAGTCCAAGATCACTTGGACTGCAGCTCACCCCCAGATCACTTGGACTGCAGCTCACCCCCAAATCACTTGGACTGCAGCTCACCCACAGATCATCTGGGGGTGAGCTGCAGGCAAAGTGATCTGGGGGTGAGCTAGCCAGTCTCTTTTCACCTAGCCCAATCCCCCCCCCCTCTCGCCTGGGTGGTCCTGCTGTTAGGAGAGCAGACCGAGAGTAGAAGCAGCAGCAGCGGCGGTTCGCAGCGGGGGAGGGGCCATCTCTCCCCCGCTGTCTCCTGCTGTGTCCTCTCCCTTACCCCCTGCGCTGGCCGTCCGCAGGAAGGGGGCTTCTCCCGGGGGAAGTCTTGCGGTGCTGCCGGGCTCACTCCTCCGCCTCCCCCAAGGGCAGCAGCAGCGGTAGTGGCAGAGCGGGGGAGCAACACGGGTGACGGAGCGGCGCATTGGGCATCAGGCTGGCGGAGAGCAGAAGCAGCGGCTGTGGGCAGCGTAGGAGGGGCCATCTGCAGAACAGGCAGTCCGGCCCTGCCCACTGCCCAATGACTGCTGCTGTAGTGACAGGGGCGTGCTTTCATATGGGCTGAAAGCACGCCTCTGTCCCAGAGAGGCACTTCTACTAGTGCCGCTCAGAGGGATTTGTGAATGGGCTTTTACTGCCCGTTGCTTGCCCCCCCCCCCCCCCCCCCATTCCAGCCCTTTCTCTATGGCAGCAGGAGGCACCGAGAGCGGTGCCTCCGAAACACAGAAAAGTATATCTTTTAAGCAAATAACAATAATTAAAATAATATAAAGGGGTGAATCATATACTTATGACACAGTAGCTGTGTCATAAGTATCTTCTTTGTATTATCTTAATTAAGAATGATGGGGGAGGCACTGCCTCCCCTGACTGCACGTCCCTGGTAGGGCCCCTTACATCCTAGAGGATGCTGGGGGGTCCACATTAGTACCATGGGGTACAGATGGGTCCACCAGGAGCCATTGGCACTTTAAGAGTTTTACAGTGTGGGCTGGCTCCTCGCTCTATGCCCCTCCCACCAAACTCAGTTTAGAAAATGTGCCCGGAGGAGCCGGTCACTGCTAGGGGAGCTCTACAGAGCTTTTCTAGTTAGTTATTTTAGAGTTTGTCTTTTACAGGAGAATGTTGGCAACAGCCTGCCTGCAGCGAGGGACTAAGGGGGGGGGAGGGGGCAGTGTCCGCCCTGCGATCTCTGAGCCACTGACTCTGCTGACTGTACACTGAGCTCCATAGGCAGGGGCGGAACTGCCGGAGACAACGGAGTCAGCTGCCGCCGGGCTCCAGCCCATTGTCTCCCGTTCTGTGCCCTTCTCAGAATGCAATAATAGAGGAGCCACCGAGCGTGCGCTCCTCCTCCGTGACCTGGTGACTTTTTCCGCTGTGCTGGCTGTGCCCTGGTCTTGGATGGAAGTTGCGTCGGACCACAACCTAGAGCCTACTGAGCAGCCGGCTGGGAGACAGTGTGAGAGGAGAGAGGGAGGCTGACGCGGCTGTCAGTCTGTGCAGAGCCTGAGAGCCAGATTAAGGGGGGGGGGGGCAGGGGGTGAGTACAGTTGCCTTCATGAGACATCAGTGATGGCTTGTGAATGATGCAGCTGTGCAGCTTGCCTCAGATGCTGCGTGCCGCCATTGGCTCCGCCCCCTTACTTCTCTGGGTTAGCTGTATGTAGTGTGACAACAAGTGTCACTGAAAGTCTGTGAAGCAACAGGAAGCCAGGCAGCAACGGCCTCTTCCATGCTTTGCCAGCCAGTCTGTAAAGCTCCGCCCCCTGCCTCCTTTACAAGGGAGTTGGACACAGACCGGAGCCTCTGGCAGGCAGGCAGTTGTGACAATACAGGGAGCTGCTGGAGGAGCTGCCAGTAACCACTGCTACTGTAGTCCTGGATCAACTACAATAAAAGTAAGCAGCTATACAGAAAATGTTTATTAAAAGTAATATTAAAATGTAGCCAAAATAAAGTACTTTTCTTATAGTATATACATTCCTGTCCCAGCAAGGTACTGTCAGTCTTGAGTGTGGGTGGGTGTCAGTTTGGTAAAAACTGGAACGCCGTACCAGACCTGTGCAGCGATCTTAGTTATTTTGGAGATTGTACTGCGCACATGTCTATCCCGGTCCGGGGGGTGTATGTGTCAGCAGTCACCGGGGAGACAGGGAGAGAGCGATTACAGCCTCCCCGTATGATCCGGACTGTTCCAGTTTTTTTTACCACTTTCCTGGATCATACAGAAAGGCTGTAATCTCTCCCTCCATGGTGGCTGCTGTCAGATACACCCCCAGGAGCGAGACACACCCCTTCCTGTCCGCGGCATGAGTTCCCACCGACGGCACTCCCACTCTTGTGTTTAAAGACTGTGTATCCATTTGTCAATGTTTCAAGATATTTCATCTTTATAGCAAAAAACATTTAAAGCATATTGTATACCCCCCTGCCCCCCAAGGCTTAATCCGGCCATATATCTGCGGCAGGGAGAACAGGAGCAGCAGAATTGGTACTGTATGATGAACCACTAAAGTATAGCATTCTATTACGTGCAAGCTATAA